>NC_139628.1:27096747-27354247 GCF_964638095.1 Poromitra crassiceps
ACGGAATCCAAAATCTGATCTGTAGCCTCCTCCTCCCCGACCGCCTTTTCAGATGTGCTCTTCTTCGCTGGTGTGTCGTCTTCTTTGGTCACTTTAACCTCTTTCTTTGGTCTTCCCTTCCTCCTTCTTCCTCCAGACGGTTCTGTAGCGGCCCGTTCATCAGTAACGCTCTCGTCCTCCGCAGAATCTAATATCGGATACGTGGCTTCCTCCTTGCTCACAAACCTGTCACTCTTCTTTGTTGGTATGCTTTCTTTTGTAGAGGCTTTATCTTCTTTCTTGGGTGTTTTTCCCCGGTTGCCTTCCTCTGGCTCTGTTGCCTTTCTTTTCGGTGTGTCCTGTTTCACAGCCATTTTTATCTCCTTATTTTTAGCGTCTTGCTTTGTTGTTCCATCTATTCTTCCCCTGTCGGATCTTTCCGTGCTGGTCAGATCATCATCGTTTACAGTCTCGTCTTCCACAGAGTCTAAAATCTGAGATGTTCGCTGCTCGCCGTCTACTTTTCCAGCCGGTTTTGTGAGATTCAGAGTTGTCGTGCGCTCTGTCTTTCTTCTTCCACTCCTCCTTCTACTGGACCCTTCTGTTGTGGTCACAGCATCTGTAACTGGTTCGTCCTTAACAGAATCTACTATCGGAGACAGTGTCTCCTCCTCCATCTCTCCAACCGCTTCTTCAGAAGCTGCTGCAGCGGTGTCGCTCTTCCTCATCCGCGCGCTATATCTTTTAACCGTTATATCCTCTTTCTTTGGCGATTTCTCTTTCGCCTGACTTTTGGACGATCTGGTGGTGGAGCCGCTCCTCGTTGTTGGTTTGTCCTCTTTTCTCACAGTCCTCTCCACTTTTTGGGTTCTTTTTTCCTTCTTCTCTGTCTCTGACTGATCAGAGATTGGCTCACTTCCTGTGGGAGCGACACCTGCGTCCACAGTGATCTCACTTCCTGTGGGAGTGACATCGGCGTCCACAGGGATCTGACTTCCCGGTTGCTTAACCTCCTCTGCTGCGTCATCGCTTCCTGGTCTGCTGTTGGTGGTGGCGGTCGCTGGTGGCTCAGAGCCGGGAGAGAGAAAGATGTTCACCACTTTTTGTGGTGCCTTTCCACTTTCGATGTCGGCAGAAGAGGAGATCAAACCAACAGTAGAAACAGAAGGATGCGGTGAACCCTCTAGCTCCTTTGCTTCGTCTTTCTCCGTGTCTTTATCTGGTGTGGGAGCGATAGCGGCGTCCACAGAGATCTCACTTCCTGTGGGAGTGACAGCGGCGTCCACAGTGATCTCACTTCCTGTGGGAGTGACAGCTGCATCCACAGGGATCTCACTTCCTGTGGGAGCGACAGCGGCGTCCACAGTGATCTCACTTCCTGTGGGAGTGACAGCTGCATCCACAGGGATCTCACTTCCTGTGGGAGCGACAGCGGCGTCCACAGTGATCTCACTTCCTGTGGGAGTGACAGCGGCGTCCACAGTGATCTCACTTCCTGTGGGAGTGACAGCGGCGTCCACAGAGATCTCACTTCCTGTGGGAGTGACAGTGGCGTCCACAGTGATCTCACTTCCTGTGGGAGTGACACCTGCGTCCACAGAGATCTCACTTCCTGTGGGAGTGACAGCGGCGTCCACAGTGATCTCACTTCCTGTGGGAGTGACACCTGCGTCCACAGAGATCTCACTTCCTGTGGGAGTGACAGCGGTGTCCACAGTGATCTCACTTCCTGTGGGAGTGACAGCGGCGTCCACAGTGATCTCACTTCCTGTGGGAGTGACAGCGGTGTCCACAGTGATCTCACTTCCTGTGGGAGGGACAGCGGTGTCCACAGTGATCTCACTTCCTGTGGGAGTGACAGCGGCGTCCACAGTGATCTCACTTCCTGTGGGAGTGACAGCGGCGTCCACAGGGGTCTCACTTCCCGGTTGCTTAACCTCCTCTGCTGTGCCATCGCTTCCCGGCTTGCCGTCGGCGGTGGCGGTCGCCGCTGCGTGGTCGGGTCCGGACACGGTGGATCCAGCGGCGCCGTCTGCCTCAGAGCCGGGACTTTGGGCTTTATCGCCAGTGACGGCCTCAAGGTTTTGAGACTTCCAATTTCCTTCTTTCTCTCTTTTTTCTAGATGCTCTTGTAGGTCCATAACCCTGAAATGATACACGCACATGAATCACTAGTGGCCAGGGAGGCTTGACTATAGCACATTATTAAGCTTTTACGAGGACCAAGGTATGTAGTAAACTTTTAAATGGTAAAAGACTTGTGAAAATCCCCAAAAAGTAGAGCTGCACAATTATGGCTTAAGGAATAAACCTGGTTATTTTACTAAACAGTGTTATCACAATTATTAATCACAATTATTAGTGTCATGTTTTGGCAGTATTTTGTTTATTTGTTTGATTGTTTCTTTTTACTTTACAAGCTTCAACCACTGCAGGTGTTCTCAGAATCAGAATCAGAAAGACTTTAATGATCCCCGGGGGGAAATTAGGACAGGTTACAGTAGCTCGCACACAGAACACAACATAGCATAAAAATGGGAAATGGGAAATATATAAATATATAAATACATGGGAAATTACATTTAAAAATGTTGCCACATTCTGCAGAAACGAGAGTACTGTGATTGTAGACGCATACTGTAATGATGACCTGCTCTGAACAAATCAGTCACATGTAGCACTGGCCCATCCGTGTAGAAAACGTGATTTTATGAAAAAATATTGACTTTGGCTGTTTTGGGGGTTTCCCCAGATTTTAGCAATAGAAAGCCTTTGCTTTCATTCTGTGTAAAGATGATTGTGAAATCTGAACGTTAAATATATAGTTTTGAAGCTCATAAATGTAGAGTGACAAGCAGAACTAGCTTACTTTGTCAATCTTTGAGGCCGTTTTTCTTAAAAACATCGTTTTGAAACAGTCAAGGCATAAAGGAGTGTATCTCACTCAAACCTTGGAGTACAAAGATAATGTTGATGTCACCAGAACGCTTACATTCTCCTCTTTCCAACAGTGTATACAACTCAAAATGTGACTGATTTTTGATAGAGCAGGTCATGTGTGTAGCCTAACTATATGGAGCTTTGGTGTGAACAGTTGGGATAGGACAAACTCACCTGTTAAATTTTTCAATCAAAGGCCTAGGGGGGGTAAGGGGAGAACAGAATTATTCAGCTGGTTGATGATATCCACACATTTATTCCACAAACAAGACGAGGTCAGGACCTACTGTAGCATATGGCTGGACTGCAGTGTTGCCACCTCGTTTCAAAGGAAAGTAGCTATTGGCTGCTCAGAAAGTCGCTAGAAGTCATCGGATGACATCACATGTTAATTTGCATATCAATGAGTGATGTAAATAAGTTGTGAATGTAGTGAGTCCCCCGGGCCCCACATGTGGTCATTTGAGTGGGTCCCAGGGAAATCGAGTGGGTCCCCCAATAAAATTGGTCTTTTCTTGACAATTTTTCAAACAAATTGTAGTGTTAAACTCGTGTTTGATGTTACATTCATGTATGTTGAAAATGTATCTGTGCAGACCGACTCTCCCACAGTAGACAACTGGCTTGAAATCATTAAAGAAATTCATGAAATGGAGAGACTGACCGTTCTATTGAGACTGAAATATGACCTGTACATCGCAAGATGGACAAAGTGGTTATTATATGCATCAGAATGAGGAATGTGGATGGTTTGTCTCCCCCCTGAAGTATAACAAAATATGCCCACTGACCCTCTCTATTTATATGGCTATGCCACGAATACTTTTGTTTTTGCTCTGTCTTTTATTTCAAGAATAACTCACATGAACGCAGAGATGTGCTAAGACACCTGTTTTTCTGCTTTGGCTGATTTTTGTTTAAGATAATTTCATGGTTTGGCAACGTATTTATGTTTTATGTACTGTGTAATGTTTTGTTTTTGTTGTTTTTTAAAGAAAAATGAATACACTTTGAGTTAAAAAAAAAAAAAAAAAAAAAAAAAAATGTATCTGGAATTTAAACAAAATCGAAAATCTTTACTTACAAAACATACAAACGTCACATCATCATGACATACAGTACTAATCTACAAAATTCAAATAAACAAAAGTGCCTGTAGCAACATAACAGCATCAGCACCAAAATAAATGATCAAATTACTTGAAGAGGACATGAAACAGTTCATTTGCATTTCACCTCAGACAAGGAAGGACACTGCTTTCAACTCTGAACTCTACCTAGATTTGCTAGAAAGATGAACAACATTTGAGCTTTTCACCACCTAGGGCGCTGCTTGATGCGTTTTGATGAATCAAAACAACCACAATCCAAGTCAGAAACACAACAGCATATGCTGTGAGCCTGTTACAATTCAAAATACTTAATAGCAACACTTAAATAGCCTGTACTCCACTGTACTGTACAGTTAACCTAGTGATGTCATCAAGCAGGGCCCCAGTTGGCGAAAAGGTGAAATGTCGTTTATCTTTCTAGCAAATCTAATTTCAAAATTTCCAACTTGAAAGCAGTGTCCTATCTTTTTTTAGGTGAAATGCAAATGAAATTCATGAGATCTGAAGGTAATGACATTTCCAATGATAAAATAACTTACATTAATGAGGTTCTTGCTCTGTGATCTGCTATGAGGAGCGAGCGAGCAAAGCCATTTTAGAGGGGTTGTCCCTGAGCAACAAAAACAGCTCGGAGCACCTAGTGTGCGACGTAGGAAATTTGGTCATAAATGTCTATATTTTATTATGTTTTTGATTAGGCTTCATAATGTGGTTTTAACTTGTTGTTTGGGTGTCCCTTTTAGGGTCCTCGAACCCCACTTTGAGAAACCTTTTTCAAGTTCTCTGCTGCAGCACGTCAGTGCAACGGGAAACGCTCAAATCTGATAAACGAGAGGGTCTCCTTCTTATCTTGCTGCAGCAGAAGTGCCATACGTTTTGCTGCCTGTATAAGTGATGTCAGAAAACATGTTTTCAGACTTCGTCTCCTCCTGACCAGACAGGAGAAACGTCAGATGCATGTGAACTTGTTTTAAATGCTTCCAATAAATACCACTAAAGACAACGATCGGTTTCTGGACCCTCTCTGATTACATCTCGCATTTATTTGCCACAATGGCTCACAAATTTCTACAAGAGTGTGAATTTAGCTTAACCCTAACCTTAAGCAAGTGTTTTACTTGCCTAACATAACAGTAACAAACAACCTTTGGGACGCAATTCAACGTTTTCACCTGGGGATGAAGGCCCAGCAAGGGTATTTAGCCTGCTGGACCGTGTTCTGGACGGCCAATGGTGTGACTTCATCACTCACTCACTGACTCAGTCAGCGAAATTCCTGTTTATAGGGCTGGCACCGCTGTTGCGGTCAAGCCAGAAACAGGAACAACAATTCCAAGGGGCATCCCTGCCTCCCATTTTGCTATCTACTCTCTCTCACACACGTACCGATGGTCCTGAAATTGCGTGTAGAAGTTAGTGCTGTGAACCTTCAACACACCATCCAGATCATCCATCTCAACCAGCACCTGGGGGCAGGGAGGGAGAAGGAGAGGGAGAGAGCGAGAGAGAGATACGAGATGATTAGTATCAAGGTAATCAAGAGAAAATGGAGACAAGGAGATTTCTTGTAAATAAAAAATTGGCTATTGAAGAAAATAAAATAATTGCATGCGATTTCTTTTTCTTTTTTTCCCCCCGTGGGATTTCCTTGTGTGGAAATGTGCAAGTGACGAACAGAAAATCTAATGAATAGCTAATTGCTTCCAGAAACTCAGACTGGGCTACTTGGTTTGTTTTTCAGCAGAGACTAAATTTCCGTTGACTTTGTGATTTTTTTTTAAATATTTCCCCCCCCCCCCGATTTTTTTTATCCCCCATTAGTGCTAATTTTAATTTATTTATCCTGGTTGCTGCTCCACCCTCTGCCGATCTGGGGAGAGCCGAAACTGGCTCCATGCTTCCTCCGAGACATGGGCAGTTAGCCAGCCGCTTCTTTTCACCTGACAGGGGAAGCTTCACCGGTAGGACATAGCACGTGGGAGGCTCACGCTATTCCAGCGAGTTCCCCTCCATCCGAACAGGCGCCCCTAACGACCAGATGAGGCACCACTTCAGCAACAAGGATATTGCAGGTTTTGGTGAGGGGTTCCTATATGAAAGAAACCCCCAGGGGGCACGGGGAGAACATGCAAACTCTCCACACAGAAAGGCCCTTTTGACGACCCCACCCGGGCGGTGGGCACTCGAGGACATGCGGACGGGCACGCACTCCTTCAGCGCTCACAGCGTCCCAGGTGGGAATCGAACCCAGGACCTTCTAGCTGTGAGGCGACAGCGCTTACCACTGCGCCACCGTGATTTTTCATGTGATTGTTTATGACTGCATTTCACATGTAGAGATATCTGCCATTTTTCCAAAGTAACTTTAAGTGGCAGTTTATAAAATGTGACAGAGCATCAGGTTAATGTGTGAAAACGCAGGTGCGTTTGTACCCGGTTGGCGAGCACCAAGCAGTTGCGGATAGGACCCAAGTCCGACACGACGCTCATCAGGCTTTTGATGAGGTCCACATCAGGCTTGGCGATCAACATAATCACCAGCCTCAGTTTCAGCGTGTCCAGGTTTACCAGAGGCTGAAACCAAACAAGAACTACTATTAATGACTGGGTGTCCGAAAGACGGCTTCTTTCACTCAGGACTGCACCACTTGTTCATGACGCATCAATCGTTTCATACAATTTCCATTCACATACCGATTATCGTAAAAAGAAGAAGAAAAATAATAATGTTTCAAGAAATGTAACAAATACACAATAAAAAACACTTACAATGTTGCTCAATTTCATCAGGCTTCTGTACATAATGTTCTGTGAAGAGATCACAAGTGAAGTCACAGATCCATTATTTCTGACCGTTTACAGGCTTATCAACTAGGGCTGGGTATTGGCAAGGATCTCACGATACGATACGTATCACGATACTTGGGTCACGATACGATTGTATCACGATATATTGCCATGCGATACATATTGCGATATATTGCGATATTCTACAGAATTTACTCAAAATTAAATAATAGAGCTAAAGATACAACACACTGTGTACCACCCAGGTAGTGTAATAATATGTACATCACTTTATACTGATAAGTTAGTGGACAAATTTAGTCAAAACTACTGAGTGTTGAGTGTTACTGAACGCATGGATATGGGAAATATCGATACAGTATCGATTAGGGGTGGGAATCACGAGATGCAGAGGCCTGGCATGGCATGGCCTGCAAAAAAAAATAATAATAATAATATCGCGATACTTGGCGTCCAAGTATCGATACAGTATCGGGAAATAAAATATCGCGATATATTGCCGTATCGATTATATTGCCCAGCCCTAATATCAATTAACAAAACCAAATTCATCAATGGATAAATCGATAATGAAAATAATCATTGGCTGCAGCCCTTGTCCTGATCAACCAGGCAAATACATTATTAGAACCCCCGTTGATATGACAATGAACTGCTGAACAATGAAATGAAAACGGCAATGAAAACACCTGGTCTGCCAGGACAGATTTCCGTCAGAGGTCCGTCTTACTGGAATATATATTTCTCAGAAGGAGTCTCATGAGAGGAAGAGATGCACACAGCAGAAGACTCTGTACACGTCTTCAAAGAGGAACAGATTGAACCAGTCTTTTATGTATCTTCCAAGGACAGAATGTCCTGACATGAGAACAGATAGAAGTTAGAGCTTCTTCAAACATCTAGGATACATCCAGCGGCTCTATAACAAGACCTCTGGCATGGTAAGTTATAGCACAAGGGTCACAGCGAGGTGACATTCATCACGAAACCTTACATTCCCTGAGGTGACTCCAATTCAGCTGTACAAAGAGTAGAAGAAACAATACAGTAATAACATATTATAAAGTATATTCGATTACAGATTACTGTTATCCTGTTCGTGTGTGTTTAGGTGTGCCTGTATATAGGCTATACATATTAGCACACTCATCCAAAATGTATGTGTGTTTGTGTGTGTCTCCATACCTCCACGTACACCTGTGTGCTCCTCCCTAGTCTTGTGCGCTGCGAGACAAAGTGGAGCGTGAGCTCAGAGCCTTGGACAGAAACCGGGTTTTTAATGTGGGACCGGACGAAATCACAGCACTTAGTCCAATCATCGAAATACACAAAGGCCTGTAGGAGAGGAGAGGAGAGGAGAGGAGAGGAGAGGAGAGGAGAGGAGAGGAGATTAGGCTGTATCAACATCATATATACATCATTGTTCATTTGGGCCATTCCAACCGATGGGCCTGGGGCCGGTTGCACAAACCATGAGTTCATTTTCATTAAAGTCAAGTCAAGTCAAGTTTATGACTGCAGTGGTGTCTGCAGCTGTCTGCGTCCGCCTGCACTTGGGAGTATAAGTAGGGCTTTCGACCTCCCTTACCCTCCTCTGCAGCGGCAGCACCAGCACGTTGTAGTACCAGGAGTAAATGTCCTGTGTGTCCAGGTACGGCCACACCAGCTTGGCCACATCGTCCTGCACGTAGCCTGCCTCCGGCAAACCGGTCATCATGATGCAGTTGGGCAGCGGAGTGGAGCTGCTCATCGTCTGCAGGAGACAAGAGTGGTTACGTTCACACTGCAGCACCAAGTGGCCCGATTCCCTCTCATTTGACTTAAATGAGACGTTTCCGAATCGATGTGAAGAGCAAAAAGCTGCAAAAACCATCAAACTAAAACAAATGAGTGAATAGTAAGCGTGTTGTCCCCCACCAGTTATGTAGATCCACCCTAGGGTCAGTCCCATGTATTGTCAATACTGCCCCCTAGCAGCACAATGTTAATGGATGGACGGAGTCGGAGACCGGTCCATAGTCCCCCCTTTGGTGGGGTACAACGATGGTGCTTTTTGATGGATAGCAGGTAACTGCAATTGATAGTATTCTGTTACATCACAACACGGCCATCTTGGTGGTTGTAATCAATTAACAGTTGATTGTAATCAATTAACACATTCACTGCCAGCCGTTTTTTTTTTACTGTAGGTAGGTTCTGCCAGAGGGTTTTTTTGAGGATTCTGGCTCATCTTTCAGACCCGAGGATTCTTTTCTGCTAAGATTTTGTGAACACACAATATCTCAAAAGAACTAATAGAATGTGTGCTTTCTCTGTCTAAAAGAGTTAGTTTGTAGAGTTAGTAGTTATGTAAGCATTAGCAGTTGAATACAGCATGGTTTCAGCATCTGAAAAATTATTCAGAGATAAACGGCTTTTTGTGAAATTCGATAGAACAGTCACTTTAACCATTCATTTTTGGCATCAGTAAGACGTCAGACATCTAAACAATAGTTTTGAACAGTAATTTCCTCCATAACAGCAGGAAACCCCCCTCTGCTTCCAACTCCTCCCTCTGTGTGTGTTCTTCTTGGCTGCAGCGGGCGTGTCACAAGCTCGTTGCTGCTGCTGCTGTAACCTCGCGTCACCAGTCTCACTGCTTTGCTGCTGCTGTGCCTGTCTGCGCGGCCGCTCTTTGAGGAAGTCTGGATGGACTCGCTCGTTTCTTGGAGTTTTGGTTGAGAGCTTTGATGAAGCTTTTGCGATTCTGGTCATATTTATGCTGCGTGTTTCAAAGTGTGTTCCACCCGTAATCTATTATGCAAATTTGCAATCCCGCACCGCCAGCAATCAGCGCGAAAACGAAAGCGTTTTCGCCAATCCATTTTCATGAGAATGGCTTCGAGGAAGCCATTCTCATGAAAATGCTTGCCTTCCTCTAGTCAGGAGAGCACTGTCGCCACTTAGTGGGTCGGTGGAATGGGTTGTAAACGTTCGGTGGTTCCAATAATTATATAAGAGATGTAAAAGGGTTAGATGCACATCCCACGGTCAAAAAAAACAAAAACATTTTTTTGACGGAGTAATACGTCATTGGCAGTGAACCGTTGGATTTTTTTTGACGGAGTAATACGTCGTTGGCAGTGAACGTGTTAACAGGTGATTACAATCAAATGACACAAACAGTGCGTGTGACATCATGGGAATACTATGAACATGTGACATTTTCTGACCACTAGAGGGTGACAGAAACCACAACCTGGCTGTAAATAGAGAGCCAAAGTCATGCCCACTTCCGGTTTATGCATATGAAGCAAGGGGGATTTCACCTGCCATTCCTTTTTCCATAAACATTCCGTAAAATGCTTATAAAAATAATTTTACTTTGTAAAAATCAAGCGATTCAGCTATTTGAAATCACGAGAGACCAACATTTGACTCGCACCAAAACTTAAAAGAATTGTGGACATATACATATATATGTATTTTTAAAGCGTAGGCGTTTCGATTTTAAGTTTTGGTACCAAAATCTAAAAGAATTGTGGATATATATATATATATGTATTTTTAAAGCGTAGGCGTTTCGATTTTAAGTTTTGGTACCAAAATCTAAAAGAATTGTGGATATATATATATATATATATATATATATATATATATATATATATATATATATATATATATACGTATATATATATATATATTTTTTTTTAAAGCGTAGCCGTTTTGATTTTAAGTTTTGGTAACACTGAACTCTGGAAGCCTAACAGCACATACATAAACGTGAACAGCTAAGCTAACCATGCCTACGGAGAAAAGCCCGGTACCAAACTCTCTTCATAAACCACAATGACAAGTGAAGAAGCAGGTAGCAAGTTTACTAATTGAACAAGTTTACTGGCTCACATTATGGATTCCGCCATTACAAGAAAGTTTTCAGGAATGGGAGGGGAGAGCACTGCTTTCTGCGAGGAAGTAGACATGCTAGTAAAAAAAAAAGTCCTGAATGTTTCAGGAGCTTCTATCAGGAGGTGAATTTGACAACAGGTTTTGTGAAAAAGAGGTCAAAAAAGCAACACAGCTGCTGCTGGGCGAATTTCAGTTGATTTTATTTCCAAAATGGCTGGCTATTCTGGAGTAACACACAACCCAAAACATTTGAAATGGACTTACCTCAATGTCATCCAATCCTGTGATTGTCAGGTACTCTAAGAGAAGAAAATGACAATAAGAGAGAGACAGAGAGCGAGGAGAAGGCTTTCTAGAAGAGGTCGATTGTTTTGGCTTATTGATCTGTGTCGATAGGACATTTTACAATTGGCTGAAGTTGGCTCCTATAGTGGCTGATCCTCCACCAATCAAGGGCATACATCACTGTTTTGCATACACAAAGTCAAGGTAATGTCAATTTATATTTACCGTAATTTCCGCACTATAAGCCGCACCGGAGTATAAGCCGCAGCAGCAAAATTGCCTGTTTGTTACATATATAAGCCGCACCGGACTATAAGCCGCGGGTGTTTTAATGTTTTTTTTTTTTTTTTTTTTTTTTTTTTTTAATTGTGTTTTAATGTTTAATTACCATATGTAAGGGTTCATGCACAGAGGGGATTGTCGGGAAAGAGATGGCTGTTTGAGGAAGCTCCCATTTATTAACATTTCAACAAAACAACATAACACAACACCACCTGTGTTTTTTTTTACAGTGCACACAGTGTCCGCGGTGTGGTGAAAAGAGGGCAAGAGAGGAAATTAAAACAGAAGTGGATTTATAGTTAGAAAGAGTGCTAAAGAAGAGAGAATTCCGTTTTTTTTTTTTTTTTTTTCTGAAAAAATCCATAGATAAGCCGCAGGGGCCAAAAAACGGGGAAAAAGCCGCGGCTTATAGTCCGGAATTTACGGTAAATGAAAGAGTAAAGAATTGATGCAAACTTAAAGGATGGCTTCACCGATAATAAACCCATCAATCATTAATAATTTCTGTAATATAAGCACATGGGCAGTGTTTAGCTTCTCTCTCGTGGTTTTCCTCACAGAGATCTCCCATTTCCTCCTCTGGAACTGCGGAAGTTCTGCTCGAGACGCGGAATCTGCTCCGAGGGCGGCTGTTATTGTTTATTTTTATTTTGTAAGTATGTGCACATCCAAGGAGAATCGCATGGAGAGCCTTAACGAGCCTTAACGAGCCTTAATGACTTGCAGCTGGCAGGGTCAGTGTTTCTGCAGGCAGCAGCAGGAGCATTTTTGTCCATGAGGTAAACAGAGAGAGAAGGTAAACACTGCGCATGTGCTTATAGAGACACTGCATGAAATAGGCCACGCCCATCACGGGGGAAAAGCTCAGTTTATTTCCACACACCAGCGTCATTTTCCTTGAATTAAACATAGCTAAAAGCTGTTGTGTGGTGGGCTGTGCAGACAACAAATGTAAAAAATCGCCAGTTAAAGTTTTTTTGTACTCCTGAGGAAAACAAGGAAGCCATTGAGAATTGGCGAGAAGAACAATGTGGATGTTGCCGTCAATGAAGTAAGTTGGAGTGTTCATCTTCTGTATATACAATCTTTTTGTGCAAGACCCGACCATGCACGTGACATAGGGGAACGCCAGGATTGGACGGGAGTTTGTGTATTCCCCTGTTTTGGGCGTGGTTTCTGAATGACGACGCGCTCCGCAGTGTCTCTATATTACCAAGATTATTAATGATACAAAGTGGGTTGATAATCGGTAAAGCCATCCTTTACGTTTAAATCATCTAGATAATGCTCAGCTTTTTAGAGTTTGGTTGCACCCTTACACCTCCTCTCTCTGGTTTACTATATTTAAATCCCTCCATGTACTGCTGCCAATTTCTCTTTCATTCTTATTCTGGTTTCATTGCATTCCATGCTATGTATACTTTCAGTGTTTCAATCTGGTGAAATGGTGATATGCTTTATCTTACTCATTTAGTTGAATATTGTTATGATTGAGTAGTTAATAATAAATATCCTCATTTATAGCAGAGAAGTTTATTTATTTATTTTTTATTACCTTTATTTATACGGGGAGTCTCACTGAGAGCAATGCTCTCTTTTTCAGGAGAGCCCTGTACACACACACACACACACAGAAGACGCCCAGTACAACCACACAGTCTGGCCACTGAGCAGCGGTTGGGGTTAAGAGCCTTGCTCAAAGGCACCTCAGTGTGTGGGAGGAGCAAACACTACTTTTTCCTGCCGGTTCCGGGGATTGAACAGAAGACCTTCTGGTCACAAACCTCGATTCTCTAACCTTTAGGCCACCACTGACCCCCACTGTTGTGTTCCTTCATTATATTATGCAGAGTACAAGTAATCCCTGGATTGGAAAGATCTCATTACCTTTAGAGCAGGGGTCAGCAACCTATGGCACGGGTGCTACCTCTGTCACGCAAAGGGTTAACCACGGGCACGGCAGCGCACAATAGCAATAAGTGCGCAATTGAGATTTTCTTTTGAAATGTTGAAGTGCCCTGTCAAATGACCTACTTCACAGCCATTTGCAATTGCGCGGCATGTTATTTAGGATATTTACGGTAGTGACCCACTCTCTCCCTCTGATTGGTTGCCTTCCATGGCAGCAGCAGAGCAATCTAGTAAGACGCCACTCTCTTAAATATCCTGAAAACATATATATATATATACATGGCTCTGGGCAGCAGAGAGCAGATGAAAAATGCCAGCGCGGAAGACAGAGAAGGACCGTGCTGTGTATCTTATATAGTATTCATTTCAATGTCCTCGTTTTGGAAGGAATAACGTTACATTTTGATGTGCAAGTCCTTCGTCTTGGTGCGGCACACTGACTGACAAGCAAAATTGAAAATGGCACTTCATGTCAAAAAGGATGCCGACCCCTGCTTTAGATTGATGACTGATTATAGTAAAGGTCTGTCGCCTTCATCTAGGAAGGTGGTGCCCCATTTAACAAGTGTTTCATTGATATCTGGCTCAAAATTAATATTTTTATACTGCACCAAATTCCAAAATTGATCATTTAATCTCTACAAGCTACAGAATACACACACACACACACACACACACACACACACACACACACATACCTGGGATGTTGAAGGAAGGAGAAGCTGTGGCAAAGAAGAAGGGAGGAGCTCTCAGTGTCAAGTAGAATGGAGGAGCAGACCCTGGTGGAATGGCAACGCCCGTTGGGACGGTTGCCCAGGCGACCGCTTCCATTTGGTCCAGATTCTGTAGAGGAAGTTGTGGCGCTGTAGATAAAGCAAGCAATGAGTCTCCTTTAATGACCTCTGAACAGCGACAAAACGCAGAGGCACAGTAGCTGGGTTTCTATCCAAGTTTCTTTCTTTTCTAAAGTATGGGGATTCAATGAAAAGGCTGAATTAACAAGCGCAAACCTTTTAGACCACAGCACCACAGACCCATATGCCTCTAGCCACTAATCCTACCCACCCGTCAAATCCTGACTCTCTACCACCTTCCTATCCCTCACCACGGCCCAAGGAACATGCCACTAAACTCATTAAACGTCCATGACTGATTGATTGACTGAGTGACTGACTGGTTGAGTGAGTGAGTGACTGACTGACTGTCCTGACTTTTCCATCTCAAGACCCCGGCGGGGCCTCTGGCTCAGCGCCGTGGTAAAAACAGCAGAAATTTGTCAAATTTCTTCAATATTGTTCCGTTGAAGTGGATTTCTTCCCCCCGTTGCTGTTGATAAAGGAACTGTTCGATAAATAGTGATGGAAACACATTTGTGCAATAAAGACTGATGAGTTTCTGGATTGTGTGTAAAATATCTGTCCTCCAGAGATCCTGCCTGCCATCTCTTCCTCCCATGTCCAAGTCTCCATGGTGTCTTTATGAACTCTAGTTCAAGTCTCCATGGTGGCTTTATGAACTCTAGTTCAAGTCTCCATGGTGTCTTTATGAACTCTAGTTCTAGTTATGAACTCGGATTATCCCCGAGTGTCATTTCTGTTTTGTTTTTCTCTTCAGACGAAAGCATGAAATACAGCGTGACATTGAAGCGCAACCACGTCCTGCCCAATACCGATTATAGCTGGGTACCTTTTGAAAATCTGTACCTTGAGTTTGATATCGGTACAAACACTTTACTATTTTCACTATTTTATAAAAGCTAGTTCTGAAGTCACGCCTCTTCCGGTTTAGGCAAACAAACCAAGGGATTTCATCCATCCATGTTCCCAGGCCAGCGTGGAGATATAATCTCTCCACCTAGCTCTTGGTCTGCCCCGTGGTCTCCTCCCATCTGGACGTGCCTGGAACACCTCCCTAAGGAGGTGATAAGGTAGCATCCTTACAAGATGCCTGCACCACCTCAACTGGCTCGTTTCTACGCAAAGGAGCAGCGGCTCTACTCCGAGTCCCTCACGGATGAGAGATATCAGCCACCCTCCTGAGAAAACCCATTTTGGCATCTTGTATCCGCGATCATGACCCATCATTCATGACCTTAGGTGAGGGTAGGAACGAAGATTTCATCCGCCATTCTTTTTTCCATAGACATTTCATAAAATGAGACCATAAAACGGTTCACTGGTACCAAAACTTGAAAACAACAGCCCGCAAGTTGACTTCCACGTCTGACTCATCAGATCGGTGCCTACTAACTGTACATCTGTTTAACTATCTGTCACTTCATGTGGAGCCATGCAGGGGATAGAATAATTAGTTTTCCTCAACTAAATGAGATAACATTTGATGTCTCAAGTGTGAAATTGTTGGGAGTGTATTTTTCTTCTTCACTTGAACGTGCTTACCGTGTGCTGTGCAGGAGCCTTGTGGAGCCTGCAGCCTGGTGACTTGGTAGCCGGGGAGCTGCTGCAGGTGGCTGAACCAAACCCCGAGCCGGTCTGCATCCTCCACAGACTCAAACTCTACATACACCTGGAACACACACACACACACACACACACACACACATCTCACACACATCTCTCTCTCACACACACACACATACACACACACACACACACACACACACACACACACACACGTGTGTGAAGTGAGAAAGTCGGGCTGCAACCAACGATTATTTTCACTGTTCTTTCGCTTAATCGATTAACCATTTCATCCATAAAATATCAAAAATGGGGCAAATATTGATGGACGATCAATTGATTTCATTATGATTTATCGTCTGTCAGTGGGATCATATTGTGATGATATGGTGATTTTGGGATATCATAACTCAATTAAGTCTAAATTGATGACAACAAGCAGATTTGATTTAAAAATGAAGTATCATGAATATGAATTCGTTTTGTTTGACATCACACCTATCATTACCATTCAGTTCAATGGGATGAATATTAATTTGATTGTATAATTGGAATTTGCCTTGAATCCAAAGTGTGTGTGTGTGTGTGTGTGTGTGTGTGTGTGTGTGTGTGTGTGTGTGTGTGTGTGTGTGTGTGTACCTTGCTCAGTAGAGGCAGATAGTTCTTGACGCCTCCTATCTTTGACAGCGCCGCCCCGAGGTGCTCGGCTTCGCGTGACGAAATGCTGGAGACACCCACCACTCGGTCGCACGCGGCGTCAATCTCAGCCTCAGACTGGAGGAGGAGACAGGAAGACAGGTCCCACACCAGGAAGTAAACAGGAAGACAGAGACACTGAAGGAGTTAAAAAAAGAATGGGGTTTCCAGTTTTTAAGCAGTGCATGTTGTGTAGCGTGACATGTCTGTGTGAGCATGAGAGGTAGCTTAGGCCCGTCCCCCCGGCTCCACAAGCAAAGCGAGGTTGACAGTGAATGGAGAAAGAGAGTGGCTCAAAGCCGGTGAAGCACACGTGTGCCCACACACACACACGCATGCATGCACACGCACACACACACACGCATGCATGCACACACACATGCATGCATGCACACACACAGTGCCAGGGCTCGACATTAACGCTTACCTGCTGTGACTGTGTTTTTAGCAGCTGGCTTGATACAGTTTCATGCTGCTAATATATGTGTGCGCATCTACAACTCTCCCCAGATCAGCAGAGGGGGTGGAGCAATGACACTAGGGGGAATTGGCCAAGTACAATTGTGGAGAAAGTGGGAGGGGGGGACGACACATCGAAGAGCCAGCATATTTCTCCTTTTTTTCCTCTTGCTTTTGAACCTTTGCTCATTCACATTACCCACAAGGGTGAAACCTTATTTCTCCCCTACTCTGTGTGTGTGTGTGTGTGTGTGTGTGTGTGTGTGTGTGTGTGCGTGCGTGTGACTTACGGCTCCGTTCAGGGTCATCAGAAATCTATAGAAGCCAACCTGAAACAAGACACATCAGAGCAGACAGTGTTGAGTGGAATATTCCTTCAATAAGTAATCCAGTGGTGTCCTTACCACTGACATATCGATGTCTCCGCCCACTATGTGTAAGTGTGTGTATGTGTGCGTGTCCTTACCACTGACATATCGATGTCTCCGCACACTATGTGTAAGTGTGTGTATGTGTGCGTGTGTGTCCTTCCCACTGACATACTGATGTCTCCGCCCACTAGGTGTAAGTGTGTGTATGTGTGTGTCCTTACCACTGACATATCGATGTCTCCGCTCACTATGTGTAAGTGTGTGTATGTGTGCGTGTCCTTACCACTGACATATCGATGTCTCCGCCCACTATGTGTAAGTGTGTGTATGTGTGCGTGTCCTTACCACTGACATATCGATGTCTCCGCCCACTATGTGTAAGTGTGTGTATGTGTGCGTGTCCTTACCACTGACATATCGATGTCTCTGCCCACTATGTGTAAGTGTGTGTATGTGTGTGTGTGCGTGTCCTTACCACTGACATATCGATGTCTCCGCTCACTATGTGTAAGTGTGTGTGTGTGTGTGCGTGTCCTTACCACTGAACGATGTCTCCGCTCACTATGTGTAAGTGTGTGTGTGTGTGTGTGTGCGTGTCCTTACCACTGACATATCGATGTCTCCGCCCACTATGTGTAAGTGTGTGTATGTGTGCGTGTCCTTACCACTGACATATCGATGTCTCTGCCCACTATGTGTAAATGTGTGTGTGCGTGTCCTTACCACTGACATATCGATGTCTCCGCCCACTATGTGTAAGTGTGTGTATGTGTGCGTGTCCTTACCACTGACATATCGATGTCTCCGCCCACTATGTGTAAGGGTGTGTATACGTGTGTGTGCGTGTCCTTACCACTGACATATCAATGTATTCGTCCACTACGTGTAAGCCGAGTGTTGACCCTTTGAACAGCAGAGGACTGTTCTTACAATGCTGCAGCATGTCGAACAGCTCCACAGGCGACAGCATCTCGACGACGGCCTGGAAGAAAAACCAGCCACACAAACCAGATTTATCACTGCGGACTAGGGGTGTCACAATATATCGTCCCACGAAATTTTGTGATAGTAAAACGTCACGATATGTATCGTTGAGATGAAATCTCATATCGCAAAAAAAAAAATCAAAAAATCAAAAAATCAAAAAATAGACTAAGAAACGTCTTTGTTTGTTGAAGTTCAATGTGTGGAAAGTAGTTCAGTTGAACAAGTCTCTGAAGAGACACATGAGAAGTTATACAGGAGAGAAACCATTCAATTGAGTTTCTGGCAAAACTGTTTACTTGACAGGAAAAACTGAAGATGCATAAAAAATAGATTAAGAAAAGTCTTGTTGTTTGAGTTTGAAGAAAAACTGAAGATGCATAATGAGAATTTATACTGCTGAGAAACCTTTTAGTTCAAAGTAAATCTAAGTGACGGTGTAACTCATTCTATTTCAAGATAAGCCTTATCTCCAATCTCATGTTTTTTCTAGTTGTTATTGTAATAACAATTTCCCACAACAGCATGTTTTGTATTTGTGCATTTCAAATAAAATACTACTTTTCCAGTCATATATTGTCATTATTCAAGTTTAAAAAAATATTGTTAAAATCGTATCGTATCGTATCGTTATCGTGAACCCAGTATCGTGATACGTATCGTATCGTGAACTGAGTGTATCGTGACACCCCTACTGCGGACAGATCACATCAGATGAATCTTTAAAATATACTCTGCAATACTGTGACGAATAAGCAATATTTTCAGCGCTAATTTCATGTGTAATAGAAAGGGAAGAACCAAAATATATAAATAATAAAAATAAATACATAAAACCCATAGTCTCATCACCATGGTGGACAAAAAAAGGGAGAAACAAAAAACAGCATCAGAATATGGCATGAATAAAGCAAAGTGGTCCCTACCATGCCCTCTTGAGGCACAACAAAGATGGTCTCTGCACTATGGACAAATCCAAACGGTATCAGCAGTGTAGCGATGTGTAGCTCTGTGTAGGAGGCGTGATCGCCCGCCGGCAAGTTGGTTATCATCACGTGCCTCTTGCCAAGATTTACGATCTGGGAAAAACACACAGAGAAAGACAAATCCATAAAACCCATAGAGGCAAAGTGGAACGTCGCTTCCTGCTTCAGCACTGTACCAGAGATTTTCCCATAGACATTTCGTAAAATGCTTATAAAATAGTTTGTCGAACCAAACGGTTCAGTTAACGCTAGGGGTGTCACGGTACACAAAAGTCACGGTTCGGTACGTACCTCGGTTTTGGGGTCACGGTTCGGTACGAATACGGCACGGTACGAAAATGGGGAAAAAAAGCAACAAATCCCAAATTCTGTTTTTTTCCCTTTGAATATGTCTGAATTCTGCTTTTTACGCTATTTTTACCATCAGAAATAGTGTCTAATATGTGGGAATGAATAAATGTCCACTATTTAATAAGATCTAGGCAATCCACACAAAAAGGTTTTACTCTAGAGCAGTGATTTTCAAAGTGTGGGGTGCGCCTCCCTCTCAGATGTCTGTATTCCAGCTGTTTGACAGGGCAAAGGCATTTCCCCCCACTTTAAATCTTTATTGTACACAAGTTTGTAAACAGAGCGCATGTGTGGAGTAGCCTAATACTCCCACCAACCCCTCCCCCTGTTGTATTTGTTTTATGTAGCATTTGCGTTTGATGTAAGCACTAATTTGGAATCCTATCTAAAAGCGGCCACTAGGCGGCAGTGTTTCTTTAGTCAACGTCAAAATACCTACATGTTCAGAAGAAGAATAAAACGGCAGAAGAAGAAAAACTTCTTTACCCCTGTTGAAAGATACCCCCACTGTCTGATAGACAACGGGGTGGGTTTCACTTTCCCAGTAAGTACGGGAAAGAACCCTGTCAGCGCCTTAACGTTATTGGATGTGAGTTTTGTTTAGCATAATATGATTACGTTCGGTCATCTAATGGATTATTGGAACATGACAAGGAGTCATCGCCTCTTCCTCACCGCAGCTTGCCTGTCTGCATCCGCAGATGTCTGCTTGACCGCATCACTCATCCCACGCGATGTATGTTGCTTGTTTACAAGTTAACAGCCTTGTCAGTGTTATGTAACGTTTAGCCGCAACGCGCAACTATAAAGGACTTTGTCGCGGCTACGTAACGTTACATTGGCAAGCTTACCTCGTTGGCTTGATGTTGACAGAATTTGCAAAACAGCTTATCGCAACAAAACGTCCCATTCTGTGAACGCGGATTTCTATGGCCCTTGTGTTGTTTTGGTGTGTCTTCTTCTGTGGCGTTTAATTCAATTCAATTCAATGCCGTTCAAACAGCGTTTAGGTGCTTCTGGATTTGACGTATTCGTCGTGTCGTTTCATGTACCGTGAAACGAGGTACCGTGAGGGTCGTACCGTAAATTCACGGGACGAATACATGTACCGTGACACCCCTAGTTAACGCTATAATCGGGAGAGACCATAGAACATTTCACTCGGACCAAAACTTATAAAAACATAGATTTTTTTTTCTTTAAACCCGCATTTTTTTACGTTTTGGTCCCAGACGAAATGTTATGCGATCTCTCCCGTTTCTAAATATATCTGTAACGTTTGGTTTGAACCAGTAAAACTATTTTTATACGCATTTTACGAAATGTGCATGGGAAAATAAATGGCGGATGAAAAGATCTGGTACAGTGCTGAAGCAGGAAGTAGGCGGTGACTTTGCCTCTCTATTGCGGTTACATCCTTAGGCTGACAGCTCCTTTAGACAGACCCGCCTGACTTGAGTACCATTATCAATATCAGTTTATAAACGTATGCAAGTGATGTGAGGAAACCTACCCGGTCCTCGTCCCAGGACTCCCTACTGATTCAAGATTCAAGATTTTTATTGTCACTCCATGGTACAAGTATTTACGTGTGAAATTCTTGTGCTGTGGACTCCGTTTACAACATAGTGCAAATATAGCAAGGCATTTTCACATTTTCTGTTCTTTTGTAAATTTTATTTCCATAATAAACCATTTACAGAGTTTCATTATCGGAAAACTCTGTACATGGTTTAGCCCGGCATCTCTCGGCCTGTCTCGGAGGGGAGTCCCCGGATGGGGGTCCTTTGCTGGGCCCCTATAGCACAACGACCTCACAAGGTTCCTCCTCAGCCAAGTCACTGAGGCAATCCATGTGGCGATCCATGTGTGGATTGCCACCATATGGTGGAAAGGTTTTCTTGCGTTCACTGGGGGTGAGGGGACGCCGCTGTGTCCCGGCCTGGCCTTCTCTCCCACGCCTTATGTGGGCGGGGGCCGGGGCGGGGGGCATCGGTGCTCTTCATCACTGGTCGAGGGCTGCTGGTTGGTTTAGAATCAGCTTACGTAGGCGATAGATTAGCTACAGCCTAAGGCTGACCTGTTATAGTGTTCAGGCAAAGATCAGACTAGAGCAGAGTAGGATAGGCCAGATTAGGCTGTAGATTAGCTAGATCCCCTATGTCCCAGTTAGCTCTGGTTAATTAGAGTAGTCAGTTGTCTGATCTTCTCCCCCCCCCTCTCTTTCTCTTTCCCCCTTCCCCCGCTCCTTCCCTTCTTCCCCCTTCCTGTTCTCCCCTCTCCCACATTTCCCACTCCCCCCCCACCTCCTCTCTTTCCATGCTCTTTCCTCCCCCACATCCCACCGCCCCCCCCCCTTCTCCTGCTCTCTCCTCCTTCTCCCCCCCTCTGCTCCTTCTCCTTTTCTCCCCTATTTTCCCGAATCCCTGCCACTTCCTGCTCTCCCCTCTCTCACATTCCCCCTGCTCTCTTTCCCCTGCACCCTCCCACCTCTCCTTCTCTGTTCTCTCCTCCTCCACATTTCCCATTTTCTCCCCACCCTCGCCCAAATCCGGGCCCGTATCCTACTCCCACCCCTCCCCCAACCCTAGACCCTACCCTGGCTCTCCCTCCCCTGCACCCTCCCATCTCTCCTTCTCTGTTCCCTCCTCCTCCACATTTCCCATTTTCTCCCCACCTCCTCCCTCTCACATTCCCCCTGCTCTCCCTCCCCTGCACCCTCCCACCTCTCCTTCTCTGTTCTCTCCTCCTCCACATTTCCCATTTTCTCCCCACCCTCGCCCTAATCCGGGCCCGTATCCTACTCCCTCCCCTCCCCCAACCCTAGACCCTACCTCTACCCTGGCTCTCCCTCCCCTGCACCCTCATCTCTCCTTCTCTGTTCTCTCCTCCTCCACATTTCCTATTTTCTCCCCACCTCCCCCCTCTCCTCCCTCACATCCCCCCGCTCTCCCTCCCTCCTCCACTCTCCTGCTTTCTCCTCTTCCCGGTGTTTCTTCCTCTTCCCCCCTTCCCCCACTACTCTAAAGCATAGTACACATTCTACTCCAAAGCATGGCACCCACTCTATCCCCTCCAATAGTTCGCTGGTTAATGCTTAGAGTAGTCAGTTGTCTGATCTTCTCCCCCCCCCTCTCTTTCTCTTTCCCCCTTCCCCCGCTCCTTCCCTTCTTCCCCCTTCCTGTTCTCCCCTCTCCCACATTTCCCACCCCCCCCCCCCACCTCCTCTCTTTCCATGCTCTTTCCTCCCCCACATCCCACCGCCCCCCCCCCTTCTCCTGCTCTCTCCTCCTTCTCCCCCCCCTCTGCTCCTTCTCCTTTTCTCCCCTATTTTCCCAAATCCCTGCCACTTCCTGCTCTCCCCTCTCTCACATTCCCCCTGCTCTCTTTCCCCTGCACCCTCCCACCTCTCCTTCTCTGTTCTCTCCTCCTCCACATTTCCCATTTTCTCCCCACCCTCGCCCAAATCCGGGCCCGTATCCTACTCCCTCCCCTCCCCCAACCCTAGACCCTACCCTGGCTCTCCCTCCCCTGCACCCTCCCATCTCTCCTTCTCTGTTCCCTCCTCCTCCACATTTCCCATTTTCTCCCCACCTCCTCCCTCTCACATTCCCCCTGCTCTCCCTCCCCTGCACCCTCCCACCTCTCCTTCTCTGTTCTCTCCTCCTCCACATTTCCCATTTTCTCCCCACCCTTGCCCTAATCCGGGCCCGTATCCTACTCCCTCCCCTCCCCCAACCCTAGACCCTACCTCTACCCTGGCTCTCCCTCCCCTGCACCCTCATCTCTCCTTCTCTGTTCTCTCCTCCTCCACATTTCCTATTTTCTCCCCACCTCCCCCCTCTCCTCCCTCACATCCCCCCGCTCTCCCTCCCTCCTCCACTCTCCTGCTTTCTCCTCTTCCCGGTGTTTCTTCCTCTTCCCCCCTTCCCCCACTACTCTAAAGCATAGTACACATTCTACTCCAAAGCATGGCACCCACTCTATCCCCTCCAATATTTCGCCACTATTTAAAGCATGGCACCCATGCTCTTAGTATTTCGCCACTATTCAAAGCATGGCACCCACTCTTCCCTAAAGCAAGGCACCCATAAGCTCTATATGTGAACATGTGCTTATTTGGCAAAAGGACTCACTACTAAAGGCTTGCAGCCAATTAAATTAGGCATAGTTTGGTTGCTAAGAAATTGGGGTAGGAGAGGAGGGGGGGGGAGGAGGGGAGGCGCTCTGGCAGAGGGGTCGAACCTGGCATAGAACGCGTTGAGTTCGTCTGGAAAGGTCGGTGACGCGTTGGCTTGTTGCTGTTTTCCCCCTTCCCTTGCTGTATTTCATGCATTCTGTGAGAGGCACAAGGCGGCAGAGAGAGAGAGAGAGAGAGAGAGAGAGGGAGAGACAGAGAGAGGATAGGGGAGAGAGACAGGGAGAGAGAGAGAGAGAGAGAGGATAGGGGAGAGAGACAGGGAGGGAGAGAGAGAGACAGAGAGAGAGGATAGGGGAGAGAGACAGGGAGAGAGAGAGAGAGGGAGAGACAGAGAGAGGATAGGGGAGAGAGACAGGGAGAGAGAGAGAGGGAGAGACAGAGAGAGGATAGGGGAGAGAGACAGGGAGAGAGAGAGAGAGAGAGAGACAGAGAGAGAGGATAGGGGAGAGAGACAGGGAGAGAGTGTGACAGGGGGCAAGAAAGAAGAGCCAGAGAGAAATATAAGAATCATGACCACGTTAACACATCTTTATATTGATGCTCTCGTCCAAACACACACACACACACACACACACACGCGCGCGCGCGAGAGAGTTCCAGTGATTTCGCTTTTTGAAGGCTGATAGCAATACACTTGGCTAAGAGTTGACATTTTGTGTCCATATTCACCATCTTAACATTTGACAATTGTCAAGTCATCGGGGTGGGGGGAACATAATAATAATTTGAAATAACATTTGGACCATCAAGGGACACTAAAACTCTCCACTGAAACCCACACTGACTGACTCACCATAAAATAAAAGACCAGTCTCGGCCCAATGCGCGGGCACACAAACACACACACTCTCTTCTCTCTCTCTCTCATCTCTTACTTATTGGCCTGAGACGCAGAGTTTGGATTTTCAATGCTGTTGCCGTGGTAACCGCATCTGAACCAGATGTAGACGGTAACAGTTGCTGGTCGGCCACCGGTGTCCTCGTGGCACTCTGCGGTACAGGGGGCCACATGGTCTGCTGCATCTGCATGAGGTTCACCTGGCCCGGGATCGGTGGAGGTGGATAATACTGGTCCGGGATTGGGGGAGGTGGATAATCAGGGATGAACACTGGAGGCGGCATGTCGTAAGATCCGTCAGCAATGCCAGCATTGCTTGCCAGCAGGATGTGAGGAGCAGGAGGAGGGAGAACTGCAGGCCACGGCATCTGCAGTGTCTGATTCATCTGCTGCTCCTTTTGGCCTTCAAGTCCAACTGTCGATTGTTGAGTTTGACTTTGATCCCGAGCTCCATTGCCATCGTTGCTACCAAGGACCACAAGGTTGGGTCGGTATGGGTCCACGGCACGGAGCCGAGTGGTTTCCACGGGTTTCGGATTCACCACCGTTTCTGGTTTACGATCAGGGACATCAGGCTGATGTTCTGGAGCCTTGGACTTGGATCCAGTGCTCTTAGCAGCTGTGCCTTTAGTCTTTACTTTTGTGGCAGCTCCCGCCGCAGCCACCGTGCCCGTTTCGGATGTCTGCTCGGCTGCGGTGGTTTTCGCTTTGGGCACAGAGACTTTTGCTTTAGTGACAGACATCGCATCTTTAATTGAAGCTTTGGCAGAAATCTTCTGATTGCTCGTGTGTTTGGGGGCAGTTTCTTTCAGGCCTGTGGGTAAAGACTTCAGCGGGTTTATAGTTTTTGTTTTAGGCCTCTTCCTCAGCTTCTCCTCCTCGGCCGGGTACTCCTCCTCTTCCTCGCTCACATCTTCCAGGTCCATCAAAGCGGCCGGGTACTCCTCCTCTTCCTCGCTCACATCTTCCAGGTCCATCAAAGCGCTCGCCATTGCCGCCCCCATTTGGGGGCGGCAATGTTTCTTGTGTTTCTTGTGTTTCTTGTGTTTATTGGGGGTGTCTTTCTGTTTGCATTCAGGCGCTGCAGCATTGGCCTGGGACTTCTTTGAGGCAGAAATCTTCTGACCGGTCGTGTGTTTGGCCGTAGGCAGCCTCTGATTGGTCGTGTGTTTGGCCGTAGGCAGCTCCCGATTGGTCGTGTGTTTGGCCGTAGGCAGCTTGCGATTGGTCGTGTGTTTGGCCGTAGACAGTGGAGTTTTTTTCGGGTAAACGGGTAGAGACATTAGAGACGAAGGCGGAGGCATAGGAAGCAGAGCCTTTTTAGTGGCGGTGGTGCTGGTTGTGGATTTCTCGTGATGACTTTTGGAGACAGTGGAGCAGACAGGCTTTCTATGGATAAGAGACAAAGTTGGATCAAGGAGGAAAATGGCGGTAGGCAATTCAATGGTCATGGTTTGTATTTCCCATCTTTTGAGTTTTTTTCTTGGGGAAAAATGGAGTGGGGGATTCTCACTTAATTGTTGTCATTGTTACATGAAATGTAACACAACGCATACAGAGATAGATATGAGAAATTTTGGCATGTTCTTGACCGCAAGATCAGATTGATTGCATTGGTTTTTTGACAATCATCCCGCGACCCCCCAACTTTTAGAACTTTTAGATATATAATTTAATAATTTATGTTATTGGACATGTGTGTGAATTTTTGTCATAATTAGCATGAATTAGTGAGTTACTGTATGACCAAAATGTCTTTTGTGAGGTCACAGTGACCTTGAACTTTGACCCCCAAAATCTAAATCTAATGAGTTTTCCTTGAGTCCAAGTTGGACATTTGAAGAAATTCCCTCGGGGCATTCCTGAGATATTGGGTTAATGAAAATGGTACAGCGGGGGGCAAAAAACAAAAAACAAAACAATATTAAACATAAACAAAAAATAACTTACTTTCCAGAAATGTTTTGTTGGTTCTCAGAAAAGCTCTGTAGAAAAAACAATAGACAACATGTAGTTTGGATTATTTGGAAAAAAATATATATTGCCAACCACTCAAACATATATGTACATTTCTAAGAAAGAAAGAAAGAAATAACAAAAACAGAGTAACGTAACACAGTCACACGACTGTGTGTTTTACCTTAATACTGATTGGAGTTCCTAAAATGGATAAGTACTTGCTCCTGAGCGACGCCAAGGCATATTCCTCTCTCTCAAAACACACAGTGGCCTGCACACACACATGACACAAGTACAAATTATTACTATACAGGGTATATGCAGGAATCGTTAAATTCAATTGCCTTTAAAATATATTTTAAAACCTCAATGCCACTTCCCTCACATCAGCGATAACGGTGTGAATCACAAGTTTCATCATGATACGATATTATACAGATACAATATTAATTGTATGGACAACAAAACAATATTTGCTGATATCACAAAGTCTGCCACGATGCAATTTTGATTCAATTCAAGGGTCATGATATGAGAAGATATATAGATATATAGAAGATATATATGCCCATTTTAACACATCAGCAACAACATTTAATAACTCATTAAGTTATTAAATTGAGTTAAAGTTTCAATTGCCATTTAATGGCAATTGAAACTTTTTAAGGGCCTTAATTTCCCCTAAATTGATTCATACACTTTTAATACTTCTCAACACCCGGCAGCAGATACCCTGCTGTCAGGACCCTCTGCTGACTACATTTAAATTGTCAATCGAATGGCAAAGGGTCATGGAGGTCAAGAGAACACTTTTTGTGAAAAGCTTTTTTGTGTAAGACCGATGAGTTGATGAGTGGATTGACACAGACAGATGAGTTGAAGAGCAGTGGATTGACACAGACAGATGAGTTGATGATCAGTGGATTGACACGTACACTTTGATGCTCCCTTAGCATTAAGACTGCGGCGGTTTTGCCAAATTGTTCCACGGCAGAGACGACTTGTTTATGAGACAAAAAATGAGGTATCCCCTGCAGCGTCACCAAGCTGCCAACCTGGGTAGAGGGACTAGTGGGCTGTACATGGAGAGAGAGAGAGAGAGAGAGAGAGAGAGAGAGAAGGAGAAGGTGGGGAGAGGAGAGGGAGAGATTGGTTACTGGTTATTGTCAAATTTCACCAGCTCCATTTCACACATACATACCTTAGCCTTTATGGAGCTCTTCCCCAAGCTAGACATTCCTTCTGACGACAATTTACTCACCACCTTCTTCCCTGCTGATGAAGATGAGGAGGCAGAGGAGGGTATCTTTCCTGCAGCAGAACGAGGAGACAAGCAGCGTTTTCCTCCTTTAGAGGAGGAGGAGGAGGCAGGGTCACGCTGCGGGGAGCGGGAGTGAGACCGGGACCTGGACAAATGATACATGTACAGTTCAGCATTTCACATGGGAATACTCATGAACCACTAGCTCTATATCAACATCATCAATCATTTTATTGCCGAGTAGCGATATTACATAATGAGGAATGAGCGTCGCGGCACTTTTGGGTTGCGAGCCACCAGTTGTGAACCACTGATCCACTGATGATAGTAAGGGTGGAACTGGTAAGGAATGCCAGGGTAAACCAGAAATGCCTCCGCTGTGGTGAGAATTGACGTTTACCCTTAAATAAGACGAATAAACTAGTATTTAAAGTTATAACAATGATTTATTACAGAAACAAAGAATCTAACACGGCCCCATGGACCATCCAACTTGTACTTACTCCCTAAGCTTCCCTAAGCAATGGTGATCCCTATTGGTCATTCAAAGCTCTTATAGACAGGAAGTCATACAGGAAGACACTGTGCTGCAGTCACAGTGCCCCCTAGCCTCAGGAGGAGTAATAGCAAGACAATAACACGATTTCAGACGGACAAGCCCGTCTTTATTGTCACACGAACACTTCAACACATGCATGCGGCCACAACACACACTCATGCTGACGGTGGCCGGTGAAATATGTCCTCTGCATTTGACCCATCCAGGCTTGTCCTTTCCTCCAGGGGGCAGGCCAGGAGCAGTGGTCGCTTTTTCTTTCCAGCGCCCGGGGACCAACTTCAGATGTTGTCGTCACTGGTCGGATGACGATCTTCTGCATGTTTTTAGTGGGGGGTTATGTACGGAGGAACTCCCTGGGGGGTACGGGGAGAACATGCAAACCTTTCAAGATAGCCCACCTGGGCAGTAGGCACTGAAGATATGGGGGGGTCACAACTCCAGCGCCCACAGCGTCCCAGGCGAGAATCGAACTCAGGACCTTCTAGATGTGAGGCGACAGCGCTACCGTCTGCGCCACCACATTATCAAATAATCCATTATATATTAATGCAAGTATATATTTGATTAAATCTCCCTATACCGCCAACAGGTCAAGTTGCAGTTTACATCCATGTTTGTCCAGATTCATAAAATGGAAGTTATCACTGTATTGTTGTGTATGTCAGTGAATACTTTCCAGTGAGAAATATGCTATCTTCACTTTACAGAAGAGTACAGAGGACTGATGGAGAGCTTTGTCACATGATGCACCGACAATCACCTGAAACTAATGAGCTTGTGGTGGACTACCAGAGGAACAGTCCAGTATCCTGACATATCGGGTTAACGAGAATGGGACGGCGGGGGCAAGAAACAACAATATGAAATAATAAAAACACAAACTTACGTTCCAGAAATGTTTTTTTGGTACTCAGAATAGTTCTGTAGACAAAACGACAGAGACATGTCGTTTAGATTATTTGGAACAATTTGAATATTGACAACCACTCAAACATATTAATATGTACATTTCTAAGAAAGAAAGAAAGAAAGAAAGAAAGAAAGAAAGAAAGAAAGAAAGAAAGAAAGAAAGAAGTGTGTTTTACCCTAATGACTGTGACTGGATATCCTCTAATGATGAAGTGCTTGATGTTGGCCGCAGCCAAGGCATCTTCCTCTCTCTCAAAACACACAGTGGCCTACACACACACACACACACACACACACACACACGTATTACTATACAGGGTACAGTATATGCAGGAATCCTTAAGTTAAATTCAAGTACATTTTTTTAAGACCTTTTCAATATATCAATGCCACTTTCGTCACATCAGCGATAGGGGTGTGAATCACAAGTTTCATCACGATACAATACTATATAGATACGATATTATACAGATTTTTTGGACAACTTAAACGATATTCACCATCACAAAGTCTGCCACGATACGATTTTGATTCAATTCAGGGGTCTGCGATCGATAAGACGATATATGCCCATTTAACACAATCAGCTACTAAATTTAATACCTCATCAAGTGGCAATTAAGACTTTTTTTAATACTTTTTAAGGGCCTTAATTTTCCCTAAACTGATTTCTACACGTTTAATACTTTTCGACACACGGCAGCAGATACCCTGCTATAACTGTCAGGACCCTCTGGCAGCAGATGCCCTGCTATAACTGTCAGGACCCTCTGCTGACTACATTTAAAAGTGTCAATCAAATGGCGAAAGTACATGGAGGTCAAGGGAAGACTTTTTGTGTAAAAGATATGAAGAGTTGATGGATGGTGGATTGACACGCACACTTTGCTTCTTCTTTAGTAGTAAAACCGTGGTAGTTTTGCCAACTTCCTCCATGGCATGGACCACGTCTTTGTGAGTCGCACAGTAAGGAACCCCCTGCACCGTCACCAAGCCTGGGGTGGACTGTAGAAAGAGAGAGAGAGAGAGAGAGAGAGAGAGAGAGAGAGACAGCGAGAGAGAGAGAGAGAGAGAGACACAGAGAGAGAGAGACAGAGAGAGAGGGAGAGAGGACAGAGACAGAGAGAGAGAGAGAGAGAGAGAGAGAGAGACACACAGAGAGAGAGAGACAGAGAGAGAGAGAGAGAGAGAGACAGAGAGAGAGAGAGAGAGAGAGAGAGAGAGACAGAGACAGAGAGAGAGAGAGAGAGAGAGACACAGAGAGAGAGAGAGAGAGAGAGAGAGAGACAGAGACAGAGAGAGAGAGAGAGAGAGAGAGAGACACAGAGAGAGAGAGAGAGACAGAGAGAGAGAGAGAGACAGAGAGAGAGAGAGAGAGAGAGAGAGAGAGAGAGAGAGAGAGAGACAGAGAGAGAGAGAGAGAGAGAGAGACAGAGACAGAGAGAGAGAGAGAGACAGAGACAGAGAGAGAGAGAGAGAGATTGGTTACTGGTTATTGGTCAAATATCACCAGCCCCATTTCACACACACACATACCTTAGCCTTTATGGAGGCACTCCTCCCATCTGTGGCGCTCTTCCCCAAGCTAGACTTTCCTTCTGATTTACTCGCCACCTTCTTCCTGGCTGATGAAGATGAGGAGGAGGCAGAGGAGGGGTCTCTTTCCTGCTGCCGAAGGAGGAGAGGAGGAGCGTTTTCCTCCTTTAGAGGAGGAGGAGGAGGACTTCATCTTGGTTAGCTCGGTCAGTAAGGCAGGAGCCAAAAAACTAACCATGGCATCCAGGTCAGACTGCTGGTCCAGAGAGTGGACAGCTAGAGGACGAAGACAAGACGGCACGTGACATTTAAAAGTTAATTAATTAATAAGGATGGCACAATGACCGGGACAGCATGTGTATATATGTGTATGTATGTGCATGTACAGTATGTGCACATGTAAAACGATATTAAACATACATAGATATTAAATAAAATAATAATAATTTGACCGTGATGACCATGTCGGGAGTCATTTCAGGTGCCCTGACGTCAAGCCAATGAGCTCATCCCAAGAACTAACAGAGCGTGGATGGAAAGACAACACCTAGAAGGTGCGTACTTTTTATTTGAGATTGGTGCATGTTATGAAGCCTCTGGGAGGCGAATGTGCAGGATTCCCTGATTACAGGGGGGATCGAGCGAATATAGCGGAATTCAATATATTGCAATAGAAAAAATGTTTTGTGGAGCAGAAGAATGAATGGTGAAATCACCTCCATTTTATTCTGCTGAAACGATCACAAATGAGACACTTGATCATGTCAATTTCACAAACTCAAAAGTAAAAAGTAAAAAAAAAAAGTATCGTAACGCTAGTAGATGCATTTAAAAGTCTGGTTTCTCTCACATGCTCTTTCCAGCAGTTTCTTGGCAAGTCTCTCAGCGCTGGTGCCGTTCTGTTGGTGGCCGGTTGATCTTTCTGTCCGTCTCTCGGGGCTCCTGGAGCGAGAAAAACGCCGGTGAGAGGAGGAGGAGGGAGGGTCATGCTGCAGGGAGCGTGAATGAGACCGGGACCTGGATGAATAATACAGTTCAAAATGTTACTCTGGAATACTCATGGACGACTAGCTTTATATCAACATCATCAGAATAATTTTATTGCCAACTGCCAAGTAGGTAATGAGATTAGGAGGAATGCGGTCAAAAATATACAGCTTCAGTCTGAAATGGACACAAAATTTAGACGTCCTAAATGACTGACCTGCGAGTGTGTCTGTGTGGAGATGGTGAGTGGGCCCGGTGCGTCTCCCTCATCTGTCTCCCCGCTGAGCCACAGCCATGTCGAGGACTGGGCGAGCGGGAGCGAGAACGGGAACGAGAACGGGAACGGGAACGAGAACTGGAAGAGAAGTGAGAACGGGAGCTGCTTCCATGTTTGGGTTTTGGCTTTTTTTCTTTTTCCCTTTTTTTTTTAAATATTTTTTCCTGATTTTTTTTATCCTATTTTTATCCCCCATTAGCGCTAATTTTAATTTGTTTATCCTGGTTGCTGCTCCACCCTCTGCTGATCTCGGGGGAGCCGAAACTGGCTCCATGCTTCCTCCGAGACATGGGCAGTAGCCAGCCGCTTCTTTTCACCTGACAGGGGAAGCTTCACCGGTAGGACATAGCACGTGGGAGGATCACGGTATTCCAACGAGTTCCCCTCCCTCCGAACAGGCGCCCCGAACGACCAGAGGAGGAACCACTTCAGCAACCAGGATATTGCATGTTTTGGTGAAGGGGGTTTCTATATGAAGGAAACCCCCAGGGGGCACGTGGAGAACATGCAAACTCCACACAGAAAGGCCGTTTTGACGATCCCACCCAGGCGGTGGGCACTCGAGGACATGCTTACGGGCACGCACTCCTTCAGCGCTCACTGCGTCCCAGGTGGGAATCGAACCCAGGACCTTCTAACTATGAGGCGACAGCGCTTACCACTGCGCCACCGTGCCCCTTGGAATTCCCCGTGGAATACTCATGGACAATTAGCTTTATAGCTGTGTAGCTATGCTCCAAAATGCACTGGAGATGATCTGGCCGAGCCAAATGCCGCTGCACTCGCCTGCGCCAACCACTGGAAAGACGTGATATAGAGGACGGCCGGACACGAGGAAGAAGAAGAAGCTTTATATCAACATCATCAGAATCATCTCATTGCCAACTGCCAAGTAGGTAATGAGATTACGAGGAATGCGGTCAAAAATATACAGCTTCAGTCTGAAATCTACACAAAATGTAGACGTTAGACCTAAATGACTGACCTGCGACTGTATCTGGACCTCTGCGGAGATGGTGAGTGGGCCCGGTGAGTCTCCCTCATCGGTCTCCCCGCTGAGCCACGGCCATGTCGAGGATTGGGCGAGCGGGAGCGAGAACGGGAACGAGAACGGGAACTGGAACGGGAACTGGAACGAGAACGGGAGCTGCTTCCATGTTTGGGTTTTCATTTTATGTACATAAAATGTTAGGAGGAAAACACTCAATAGTGTAAGCCAACACCACCATCGGGCTAGTAGGCAGTCAAAGTATGGGAAATAAACTAGAGAGGCGCCTCTATATGTCTTACACACGGTGCAAAATTGGCAGCCATGGACCACAAGTACAGATTAAGTTAAAATGAGAACGAGAGAGACCATTTAGATGCAACACAGATTAACACTCAGAGGTGGTTACAAGAAGGGGCGAATGTCCCTACCCTAACATAGCACCCGTAGAAAACGCACACGGACACGGGGAGAACATGCAAACTCTACACAGAAAGAACCTGGGATGGACCGGGGTCCGAACCCAGGACCTTCTTGCTGTGAGACAACAGTGCTGCTAACCACTGAGCCAACACTACACTATAACATTATAACATCACAGTATAGAAAACAATACACATACTCATATTTACCTCTTATAGGCCACAAAAGGCCAGACCATAGTGACAGTAAAGAAACAGCAGGCCACTTTATGTTGTGTTCACACTTGATGCATTCCGTCCCCAGACCACCTTTTCAATTGGACGCGGGAACGGTTCAATGTTCACACTAATGGTACTTTGGGGTCAGTTTGGGGTCAAGTGTGCTCGGAAACGACCCCGGGTACCTGATGTACGAAGTTTTTTCAACTGGAGGTATGAGGAATTTGCCTCGGGTGTTGTTAATGAGCGTAGAAGACTAGCCGTCAGAAATATACAGTATATATATATATATATAGACAGAAAATTAAGAGGTCCTAAATCATGTAAAATAAGAACAATGGAAAAAAGTAAGATGCAACATAAAAATAAAAAATACAATTCTCGTGAGAGAATGTGTATCCCACTGACCTGCGACTGTGTCTGTAGCTGTGTGGAGATCGTGAGCCGGCCCCGTGCGTCTCCATTGTCTTCCTCCCTGCTGAGTCACGGCGACGTCGCCGACTGGGCGAGCGAGAGCGGGAACGAGAGCGGGAACTGAAACGAGAACGGGAACGGGAGCGGGAACTGAAACGAGAACGGGAACGGGAACGGGAGCGAGAGCGGCTATAGGAGCCGCTTCCATGTCTGGCTTTCTGCCACCGTTGCTGTGTACTCTGGGAAGAGGAGGTGGAGGGCTGGGCGTCTCTACCTGTAGAACTGGAGAGAGTGCCGGAGGAGATGAGGATGGACTGATGAAGGGGAAATGAGCTAAAATTGAAGAGTGGGAGGGCATAATGTGCGAATGGGGGAAGGGGAACGGGCACTGCACTAGATGTGTAAAACAAAAACTTACAATCAAAGAAAAGTGTAGGCTATAACATAAAAAATAAAGAATAAAATAGAAAAAAATATTCTGTATCCCACTGACCTGCGGCTGTGTCTGGAGCTGTGCGGAGATCGTGAGTGGACCCGGCGCGTCCTCCTCGTCTTCGTTCCCGATGAGCCATGGCGACGTCGAGGACTGGGCGAGCGAGAACGAGAAGGGGAACGGGAACTGGAAAATGAGCGAGAGCGGGAACGGGAGCCGCTTCCATGTCTGGATCTCTGGCGCCGTTGCTGTGAACTCTGGGAGGGGGGGGTGGAGGGCTGGGCGTCTCTACCTGAGGAACTGGAGAGAGCCGTGGAGGAGAGAAGGATGGAGGGGAAGTTAGCTCAAATCAGCAGGATATACATCAGAAAATATATTTGGCCATTTAGTGTCCGTCTGACACGTGTGCTATCTCACCGTCCCAGTTGGAAAAACAATGCAAACACATTTAGTGTTAACTCTCTAAGCAAGCAATTCACAGGGTAACGGTGTACAATAAGGGCATATTAATCAATTAGTTCCTGCTTATTAAGCATTAGTTAATGCTTATTAACTAACCCTTATGGTTAGTTAATCCTAACTTTTAACTAGCCATAACCTTAACCATTAAGTAAATGATTAAATAATGTACGAATTCATAAACATGAAGAGCATTAGTGAATTATTACTAGACATAAGGAACACTCTGCCAAGCTTTGTATCATCATTACAACATCAGTAGCATATCAGACAACTGTAAACCGTTTTCAAGTCATTCATTTAGTTTGACAGTGATTGAGAGTTGATTTGAGTTAAGGTGTGTGGACCAGTGATGTCATTTGTGCATGAATGACATCACTGGTTCACAATTTAACTCAAATCAACTCTCAACAACTGTCAAACTAAATGAATGACTGCAAAGCTGTTTACAGTTGTCTGATATACGACTGATAATGTAATCTCTATATACAATTGGGTATATGTGGACTTTGTTTGTTGCAACTTCTGTGTTCGGCCACAGGTATGCCATTTCACGTGCGATCGGGCTGAAATCTTCAGGGTGTGTAAAGGGCAACCGTGCAGGTGACCTGATGGGCTGGATTTTTTAATTAGGCTAATTAGCTAATGGTGTGATGTCATCAGTAATGATGTCATAAGGGTGCACACACACACACACACACACACACACACACACACACACACACGGAGGCATTGTGACAAGACTGATCAGTGATGTCATAGGAGGGCACCCACACGTCACACACACTGATGATGTCATCAGTGATATCATAATAAGGCACACACACACACACACACACACACACGGAGGCATTGTGACATCACTGATGCAATAACATTTAGTGAGCAACACACACACAAGGGGGCATTGTGACATCACTGATGCAATAACATTTAGTGAGCAACGCGCGCGCACGCCAATAGGGTAGGCGAGGCTGATATATATATATATCCCAATTTTTTTTAGGCTGGCATCAGAAAGTGCTCTGCGCCTGTCAAAGTTTTACGCAGATGTTTAGGTAAATGATAAACATTTAGATCAATGTAAATTTACCTAAACATCTGCATAAAAAATGGACAGACGCAGGGGCCCTTTTCTTTTTCCTTGATAATAGGCAAAGAAACACCTGGCAGAACAAACCTGAACATCTTTCCTGAATCGTTGGGGTCGTCTGGTAAATCCAGCTTGTATAATCTGCCCAGGAGCGCTTCATTTTAATAAAATATCAACTTTTTGGTTCCTACTGCAATTTGGTGGAAGAGGCTATGCAGATGACAGGTGAACGCAAATAACACTTTTCTGCTCTGAGTTGAGGTTCTTTCAACTCCCATTGAAAACAATTACAGGCTGCTAAACCGTGCTCTGTCTGATCGGGGCCTAATGAAACCCTGTTTTTTAAGAGTGTAGAACGAAGAACTAAAAGGAAAGGAAAAACTGACCATTTTTGGAGGAGTTTGCAGTTCTTAAGGTGACGGCTGGTGTTCTGGTGGGAGATCCAATCCTAGAAGCCACAATAACACACACAGCATTTAGACAGGTGTTATGGTAACCATCATCACTACCACTATCACCTTCATTATCACAACCACCACTGCTGTGGTTATCTTGGTTTACAAATATATTTTATTCAACATCAAGCAGTCTTGAAAAGTTCCTTCATCTGTTCCTCACTGCTGGTCTCCAGTCTGTCGTGCATAATTAAAAAGATACAGTCCCCAAATGTCAAATACTGTTTCTCTGAACTTGAAAATACAAGAAAGGAATTGATAAATGTCAGACAGCACAGAAAGAAAAAAAGAAACAAAAGCAAACTGCAGCCATTTTAAATGTATACTATGCAACTATTTCAATAACAATCGCTAAGATGTTCTCAGAGGGATCAGCTCAGCACAGTGGAGTCAGCGTGGATTAAACAAGGAAGTGCAGCACCTTCCCAGAACACTCCAAACAGCTGTTTGGAGCTTATATCTCCAAACAGTAGGTAGGTGTAGGTGTGTGTTTATTTATGCCTTTATAACATGAAACTATCAGAAAAACACTTTCAATCCCTGCGTTTTACTGTTTTTCTGGCACTTTGCCAGTCTCTCTCCCCTTGTATTGTCAAGCTCACTCGACCACATAAACACAGAACACAACAAAACAATGTCTAACCATGAAAATACACACATGGGGCTGCATCTGTCCACATAAACACACTGCCACAGTATTTTGTGCGTCAGAATTGATGTTTCTGAGGGGAAACTTTTCTATAAGGATAAAAACTTTTTTTTAACGAAATAGTTGCATAGTATACCTTTAAAATAAAAAAAAACCACATCCGCTGGGAAAAACCTTAAAGCCGAGCGGGGAGCTTGGACATTAGGTACAAGCTAAAGACAAGTGGGGACAGATGAGGCTGTAAATAAGTGCCATCTGTGGACAAAGTTATAAAGGAAGACCAACAGCAGATTAAAAAAGTACATTGTCTAATACAGACACAATCATTAAAAAATATATTCTTCTTGGGTTCTTGATAATGGGCGGTTCTTCAGCAGTGTCTTGTTGTGAAGTTGTGTGAGGATCAGGACAAAACAAGAACAGCAGAAAATATTGAGATGGTCGGTGTTGGGGCAAGGAGTGGAAGGACATGTACCAGGAAATGAGGGGGGGGGCACAAGTTTGTGTCATTGAGTCTTTTGAGTGTAAACATCCTGAAAACACAAATCCTTGGTGAGTCTTCTGTGTGGTTTGTGCGGACTGCTGGCTGTTGGTCAACTTAAAGTTAACCACCTCCCGCCCCAAAAAAAAGAAAAGAAAAAAGAAAGAAAAAATCCTGAAAACACACAAATCCTTGGTGAATCTTCTGTGTGGTTTGTGCCAATCTGGGAACCCAGAGTCTAGGACAGCCCTACCGTTTTTCCCAGCTTCCTGTACAGCGCGCCTCTCCTGCCACGTCACTTCCTTTTCCACGTCCGTGCTCCACTGTTTACAGTCTAAATAGCAACTTGCACCGTGACTTTCCAGTAATTTTCCACTGTTGTTGTAAGACGAGTTGACGTCTTCTGTGCAGTTTTAACGTTATTAGCGAATAGCCGAAACGGACGCGGAAAAGGAAAGCGGAAGTGACGGTGGCTTTTCCGTCACTTCCGCTTTCCTTTTCCTTTTCCGTGTCCATTTCGGCTATTTGCTAATAACGTTAATGCATAAACATACTGCATAGAAGACGTCAACTCATCTTAGAACAACAGTGGAAAATTACTGGAAAGTCGCGGTGGAAGTTGCTATTCAGACTGTAAACGGTGGAGCACGGACGGGGAAAAAGAAGTGACGGTGGCAGGAGAGGCGCGCTGTACAGGAAGCTGGGAAAAACGGTAGGGCTGTTCCCAGAGTCTATTTTTCAAATAAAAATAGACTGTGTTCCCAGATTGGGTCTGTGCTGACTGATGGCTGTCGGTGAACTTAAAGTTAACGGGACACGTTTCACTCCATAATGACATACCAAGTTAGAAAATCATGTTATACAGATTGCTACTACATACTGAACAATAGCATACAATAAAGACAAATTATAGTATTTAAAATCTTCAAGAACAACTAATTGGCAAAACATTTGAAAGATCTGGGATAGTATTCCAAAATGAAAGACAAAAGGCAAACCGCCGCCTTCCATCAACCTCTGACAAAGAAGGCTTAACAGGCAATGTACACCAGATGCGTTACGGCTGCGTTGCGGATCCGGTAAAACTGCCAGATGATCGAGTCCGGCAATGGCGACACACATTGATTGATCCTCAACGATCTAAACTACACATTCATTCATCACATTATGGGTCTTAACTCAAATCACCTACGTACAAAATCACAAAAAAATCCTAATTGTAACTCTAAATTACAAATGACAACATACAGTCACCCACGTTTGGCTTTACACAACAATTTAGTCTCTCATGTCCTAATGTCCAAGTTCCCCACTCGGCCTCAAAGTTTTTCACAGCGGATGTGGGGGTTTTGATTTTCAAAGTGACTGCTGTTTTCTTTTTTCTCATGATTTTCCCCTGTTTTTTTTTGCTGCTCAACATGGAGATTTACCGATTATTTTCTGCACTGGGTTGCACCAGCTGTGCGTAAGTTCAAACGTAGCCTATATATATATATATATATATATATATATATATATAAATGAAGTATTGTGATACCTGGCATTCGTGCGATACGATATATTGCCACATAAAATATCACAAAACTATGCTGTATCGATCCCCCCACAACCCCTATTCAACAGAGGAAAAAGTTACAAGTAAACTCTTACACCTAGCCCTTAGTAGGTGTAAATTCCTCTGTAGCAGTTGGCACAGTTATCAGAGGCGTCATGCCCATTGAATAATTGCCCCCTCAGATTTATTTTTCTGCTAAATTCATGGCGGTCATTAGTAGTAGAGCATCAATCCCCTTTTCAAACATGTGAAAATTAAATTCTGAATAGGCAGGCATAGTTTGCATTAGAGCCCGACCGATATTATCGGCCGATATTGGCGATTATCGATATATCGGTATCGGTAAAAAATATATATATATATCGGCCGATTTTTTTTTTTTTTTTTTTTATATATACAGTATATATATAAGTTATAGACAGCATGGACAGCATGTTGTGTATATTTGATATTTTTTCTTTTCTTCTAACTATTTGTTCTATTGTGTTTTTGTATTTCTAGTTATTTATAATTATTAAATTCCCAGTTAAGTTTACTGTTTCATTGCATTGAGTTTATTAATAAGCTGTAAAATATCCTGCCTACATCACATATTTCAATTCATGTCAACTCAATCATATCTTTGTCAAGTGTTTGATATTTGAGGGTTGCTGATGTGGTGCATCCTCTGGTCATTAAGGGCGCCTGTTCGGAGGGAGGGGAACTCGTTGGAATATCGTGATCCTCCCACGTGCTATGTCCTACCGGTGAAGCTTCACCTGTCAGGTGAAAAGAAGCGGCTGGCTAACTGCCCATGTGGAAGCATGGAGCCAGTTTTCAGCTCTCCCCAGATCGGCAGAGGGTGGAGCAGCAACCAGGATAAATAAATAAAAAATTAGCACTAATGGGGGATTAGCACTAATGGGGGATAAACATTTGATGATAAAAAAAAAAAAAAAAAAAAAAAAAAAAATATCGGCCGATATTATCGGTATCGGTAATTTTTTATTCCCTAAAATCGGTATCGGTATCGGTTTCAAAAATCCCATATCGGTCGGGCTCTAGTTTGCATAGCAAGATATATTTTAATGTTTAAAAATAGAAAAAGGATAATATCTTAGCGATTTGTGGCTTTGTGAGAGCAAAATTATTGATTGATTGCTTATTAATTGATTGTTGATCATTATTGACTCTGTTCCATAATGATCTATGGCTCTCTCTCTTATAAGACGTGTCTCTGAGGTGGACCCTGCTCTCGATCTACAGAGCATTCCTAAAGATAGATAACATGTATTTTGTCTTGTGACCAGACCAAGGTTGAATTGTCTCTTATGAAAGATCAAGCATGAGCTTGTGTAGATGGTGGAAATGTACTGGGCATCAGATGGAACTTCTGTGAGCAGTGGAAATTTACTGGCTTCCCTAAGTGGGGGGCTGGTGCTCATTTTAGTATATGATGGGTAGATGCCTTGGCTCATGGCTCACTCATGACTGTCTTTTCAGGAAGTGAGACTCTGTGCACAGATGGAACTTTCAGAATAAAAATCCTCCTTATATACCGGTACATTTTAAACAAGCAACTCATTATTGATGCATCAACAAGGCATTTAATTCATTTCGCTATTACAGCTTTACATGAAGATATACCATCGTTGATCACGCATGGTAGGTCTACATTGGGTGGTTACGACATTATGGCGAATAATCAAAATCTCAATGGCCGTTATGAATGGGATATAATCTTCCGGGGCATTGACATCACAGAAAGTCACATGACTCTATTAACACAGCATCAGAATAGCGCTTTTCACTGATTGGCGACAGAAAGTGAAAACGCCATTTCCATTCCTGCGACAATATTTTGGTGAGTGTGGACTTTACACTGTACTAGTCAAGATGTACAATGGTGCAACAGCTTTAGAGTCAAACTAACTAGTTTCAATGCAACAGTTAAGTGTTGACTTAATATCCTAACTTATGATAGAACCTATGTTCAGCTGGTGCAACAGTATGGGCAACAGCAGGCTGCACAGCCACTGGGAAAAACATTGAGGCCAAGTGGGGAGTTTGGACATTTACCCAGCCTAGGGAGTGAATGATAAATGCTACAGTTGTGCCGTGGCTTATGTACAAGCTGAAGACACGTGGGGAGAGACGAGGTTGTAAACAAGCGCCATCATGTGGACAAACTTATAAAGGAAGACCAATAGAGAGCCGCAGGGATGACGTATTTTTGTAGTCAGAGCGCGGAAGTCCCGGACTTCCTGGTTCTTCACTGTTTCTGTCTATGGGATTTTTGAATGGGTTTTTGCCGCGATGCTTCAAATACGGTCTCTGGGCAACGCAAGATTAATCAAATGCGAACCAGAGTTCAGTCGGATAATCTTCACACATGAGGACCACTTTCATGAGTTTTGTAGCGTAAATGCGAGCCCTAGAAGTAAAAAGCTCGAGCTAAGCTAATCCAGAACTACACACTGTCGCATAGGCTTCCACGTCACGTCAGCACTCAACCTGGACTTTTGTTGATGTGTGCACTGATTACCCCGGGCTGAACGGGGCTGAACCAGGTGAGGGAAAGAGAATTTCCGTGTTCGTCCATTGAAGTGGTGACGTTATTGACGTATATATATCTCCATTGACTCAACAGTGTAGTCTCATTTAGCAGTTTGCTAGCTAGCCGCCCTTTTAACGGCACGTAAAAGCTTCAAAACTCGTAAAAGTGGTCCTCGTGTGTGAAGATGATATTACTAAACACTGGTTCGCGTTTGATTAAGCCAGCGTTGCCCAGAGAGTTTATTAGAAGCATCGCGCCAAAAACCCATTCAAAACTCCCATAGGCGAAAACAGTGAAGAACCAGGACTGTTAGCATCGATGATTTCCGGACTCGTTTCTGCGGATGACGTATTTTTGTAGTCAGAACGCGGAAGTCCCGGACTTCCTGGTTCTTCACTGTTTCTGTCTATGGGATTTTTGAATGGGTTTTTGCCGCGATGCTTCTAATAATCTCTCTGGGCAACGCTGGCTTAATCAAATGCGAACCAGTGTTTAGTAATATCATCTTCACACACGAGGACCAAAAAAGGCGAAAACAGTGAAGAACCAGGACTGTTAGCATCGATGATTTCCGGACTCGTTCCTGCGGCTCTCTATTGGGGATAAAAAGAAAAAAGGGTACACTGTCTAATACAGACATAATCATAAAAAAAGTCTTCTTCTTGGATTCTTGATTGTGTAATGGTTCTTCAGCCAGTGTCTTCTTGTGAAGTTTTGTGAGGTTTGGTCAACCTCAGCAAAGTTCAGAGGCGGGACAAGACAAGAATAGCAGAAACATTGAGATGATCAGGCATTGTGGCAAGGAGCAGAAGGACATGTACCAGGAAATGAGGGGAACACAAGTGCACAAATTACCATAAATCCTTAGCTGGTAAAAATGATAGCGCTTCCACAGACTAGATTCCATTTTAGGAATATTGAATGATGAAATTCAGTATATATATATATATATACACAGTATATGTATATATACACTGATACTCATATACTGTATACACTGATACTCATATATACACTGATACTCATCCTATACTGATACTCATATAATAAGAACAAATCATACATTCAATGTAACTTTCAAAAGTTATACTATCAAGAATATTATGACAATGAACAACAGACAATTATAATGTAACAAACTAAGAACAGCTCAAGAACAACTAAGCAATTTGGGAAAACTTGTGGAAACATCTGGAATAGTATAACAAAATGAAAGAGAAAAGCTTCAAGCTTTTGGTGTTATATTGAACACCTGACTCAGAGGTTGGTGGCTTTCCTCCAGTTTTTATTTTTATTAATATAAATTATTCAATATATCACTCACTGTGAGTCCGGCAATGGTGATACACATCAGTGATTGATCTAAACTCCACAATAATTTATTAGCAGGTTTACAGGTCTTAACTCGCTTAGCTGTAATTTGCTGTAGCAAACAAAACTCCTACTTGCTTTTGCAATTATTGAGTAATTATGACCCTTATACCAAAACCCTCACCGCAAATAATCAAGAATTCTAATTGGTATTTAAAGTCAAGGAGAACAAAAACAGACCACATTAAAAAGAATGTACAGGTCTTAACTCGCTCAAATCATATACATGCTGCTGTAGCAAATTACACAAACCTCCTAATTGCAAATGCAAATGCAATTATTGAGACTTTAACACCCTTGTACCAAAACCCTCACAGCAAATAATCTAGAATTCTAATTGGTATTTAAAATCAAGGAGAACAAAAACAGACTACATTAAAATAAATACTGCACAAACTCCAAGAGAGAGAAAACAGAGCACGGTCTGCTACTCACCTTCATCTCAGCACATTCTTTGTTACACAGAGAACAGGTATGTGGAAAGCTTCTGGGTGTTGTCACCGTGTAGTCGGTCATCATGGTCGGCGTTGGCAACTTATGGTCAGGGGAAGAATCAACGGCGCTGTATTTCACCAGTTCTTTCACCAGTTCTTTCAGCAGTGGCATCATCAACATGCTGCCACTTCCACCACTGCTAGCTCCGACGCTACTGCTCTTCTGACCAACATCATCCCCACGCCCTCCAGTACATGTATCAGTATGTCCATCATCAATAAATGTACTCTGCTGGTGAATGGTAGGTGCTGTTTCTTCCTGTCGTATTGCCGCCTCTCCAGAACTACCCAAATGGTCCGATCCGCTCGTGCCTCCAGGGTGTTGTTGATGCTGGTGCATTTTTGCCTCAGTTTCAGTTGCAGACTTCTTGTCCTTCTGGATGCGGATTTGACGTAGGATGAACGGCAAAGTGGCAGGCGTGATCTGGTCCTCAGGGTAGGAGCTGAGGTGTTCCAAGTCATCCTTGTTGAGTCCAAATTGCAAAAGGATGTTAGAGGCAGATTCTGGGGTGTATCTGGGCTGGCTGGACTCTGTAGCGGTCGCAGGTGACTCTGGATAATTGCCTAATCCTGGAATAAATGGTATGTTTTGAGCAGAGGACGAAGAGGATGATGAATAAAAATCAGAGGAGGCATCAGCAGTGGGTCTCTGGTAGCTCGACAACCAGTCCACTGAGCTACTGCCACTTTGCTCGTCCGAGCGTCCGACCAAATGCCCAAGGGAAGCAGAGGGCGGAGACACAGGATAGCCTGCCCTCATCCTTGCACCTGAGGAGAACATCTCATCCCTTGGATGGTTAGTTAGGGGAGGGACCGGGCCTGTGTGTTGCTGCGGTCTCTGCTGTGTCGTTTGGCTTAGGAGCCTTACCTCTTCTCTGGCTCTGCTGATCTGCATGTCGATGCTCTCTGTGTTGCGCATGAACCTCCTCTGTCCAGGCTCATAGCTCATCGATGGGGGCAGCATTGACGAGAGCATTCCCCCAGAGCCGGTGTGAGTCCCAGAGGAAGCTCCGGAAGAACTGAGGCGAGACCCAGGGCCCTGGCAAGAAGATACCCCCAAAGGGTCCATCCCTGCTTGGGTACCCGAGAGTCCATACTGCCCTTGGGTGGGTCTTTGGGTTCCCGAGGTATAGGGGTTATACATGGGATGCGACATGGTGTTAACTTTGCAACCTTCAGAAGTTCCGAAGATCGATGTCCGCAGCAGTAGGTGAGGGTGGTGTGTTGTGGGTATAAAGGGAGTAGGGGTGTTGGAGTTGGCTGCGAAGGTAGTGGCTCAGTTGCCAAAATCGTGCGATCGTGGTAGTTTATCTATGTCCGGGCTAACTGGGCTTTGATCTGAGTTAGCTGCAAAGAGGCAGCAGGCTGGCCAATCAGGAGCAAGCTCCCTGGGAGCCCCCCAATCAGGGGGCTCGTTAGGCCCCTGGTGGCAGGAGATGAGGCAGAACGCTCCAAAAGCAACACAAAGCTGAAAAAGTTAGCAGAACACAAAAGAAGGGTTATTGAATAGAACTGGATCTCAGCATCTCAGTGGGATAAAATCATCATCTGGAAAAGCCTTCATATCTGACAGACAGGCCTTGTTCAAACCAGGCACCTTGGGTGATCCCATCACAAGTGGACAGTTCTAACTACAGGTGTGAACGCACCCAAGACACATTGAGATCTGATTGCTCAGACCACATTCAAAAGGTGATCTGAGGCCCTATTCCACATCAGACCATTTTTCATCATGGGCGAGGTCGGATCTTCGGCGATCCGATGTTCTCCGTAAATACCTGGCTTTAGAATGCATCCAGATGGGTCTGGAGTATCAGATCACTTCCCCGCTCTATATGCAAATAAACATGTAGATCATTTCCATTCAGTGTCTTGTGTGCTTTTCTCCACGTTCCTGGCCTGTTCCTTCAGTCGTCGTCTCCCCTCTGGGGACGACAGCACGCAGCCACGCCTGCTAGCTAGCACCTACCCTGTTAGCTAGCACCTACCCTGTTAGCTAGCACCTACCCTGTTAGCTAGCACCTACCCTGTTAGCTAGCACCTACCCTGTTAGCTAGCACCTACCCTGTTAGCTAGCACCTACCCTGCTAGCTAGCACCTACCCTGTTAGCTAGCACCTACCCTGTTAGCTAGCACCTACCTGTTAGCTAGCACCTACCCTGTTAGCTAGCACCTACCCTGTTAGCTAGCACCTACCCTGTTAGCTAGCCCATGACATCTTGCTGTATTATAGAGATTAGGGAAAGAAATGGCTCCAGCGACGTGCTGGGCCTACATGAGATCAGACTCTCTCTCCATTCCTCTCTGGAGTATGCAAATACTCAAGCAAACGTACCTCTAAATAATGTACTCTGTTACACTGATTCCACCACTGTCCACTTTTCAATGAAGCCATTTTCTCTAATCTAGCTAGTATGAGATTCATGCCACCGCCTTTGTTCCAAACCATTATTCAAATGGTTTCAACTCTAATCATAAATGCTTTTTTCTTGCTTAGTAAATCAGGTCATCTTTAGCAATATTTCACTGTTAAAGCAGCTACGAGCAACTTTTTCGATTGTTATTAAACAGTATAAATTTAATATCAATGCATCACATCTTACCTCTAATAGTCGACGAGACCAACGCAGAGTAGTCTCGCTTGAACCCCGAGTGAATCGGCCAGTGTTAGTCTGTCTGTGGCCAGGGCAGATCAGGAAGTGAAATGAAACGGTTTGCAGCAGCCACTTCGGCCATAACCACAAAATAACTTCCAAAAAACCTGTTAGAATATAACGAGAGATGTTCCCGAGAGTATGCGTGGCGTTCACATTGTTTATGTTATGTTGCTAGGCAGCACAAACGGGGTAGGCAGGCAGCTGCGTTTCACTTCCGGGTTCCACTTCCGCATTTCACTTCCGGGTTTAGCCGGTCCGGCGGTAGGAGAGAGAGAGAGCCCCCTGTTGACGCGAGTTTAGACAGACACAGACTTAATAATCACCTAAGGGAGCAATCTCCGATTGACACGGCTTTGGTCTCAGCTACTATTATAGGTAAGATGTGATGCATCAATATTGTAATTATCCTGTTTAATAACAATCGAAAAAGTTGCTCGTAGCTGCTTTAATGTAAATGTATTAATGGTCATTGGTCAGAAAAAGTAACCAAACGTACCAAGGGGCGTACCAAACTGTGAGCAAACTCAGCTACTGACAAAGGTATGAAAGTAGCTACGTGGTTAGCTAGTTATTAGCTAATGCCCCCCCCCCCAACACACACACACACACTCAGTATATAAATGGGAGCTGGGGCTCCGTTTGTTTCTCTGTCCCACAAAAATGTAAGAATCAAGCAATTGATTGTGGTATGAAATGAAATAGCAACAAAGACAGCCCTAGTAATGCCAATGTCAATTGAGAAGAGGAATCCCAACGGAGGTGGTGCAATGATCCACAATGTTATTATTAACAGTTATTAGCTAATGTAACAAACAAGCTCGTTGTCACGGAGAGTAAAAGATGGGGACGTAGCGTGAAATCAACACACAACAGACCGCACCATCGTCTGCTGAGCTGCACAAAGTTTCACTTGACTCGGGAAAATTGCAGCTCTGCTCTTCGTTTTGGCAGCACCTTTCCCAGTGCACTGTGCAGAGTACGATACAGCGCCACGCCACCGCCGCCACGTTGGCATAATGCCACAAAGTTACAAATCCAACGCGTGCAACATTCGTTAGAAAACACTGTTTTCCATCAAGACACCCGTGAGTTTTGTCGAGAGCTGGAGGCGGGACTTAACTTGATGGAGGTGGCCATCGCGTAATTCTATCATCTGCGTGAAAAAACCCTGACTTCGAGCTGTCCACTTGTGATCAGATCAACAAAGACCCATGTTAATGCCAGGTCTGAACAGGGCCACACACTTCCTGGTTTCCGCTGGCAAGAAAGAACACAGCAGGCGAAAGCATGACAGCACAGGTACAGCAAGGAAACTAGACACAATCTTACTCACTTTGCATGCACATCTTTGGTGAAATTAGTAAGATTCATAGAAGCAAAAGCACAAAAAGCACATTCCAAAAATTTTACACTTCTCAACTGCTCACTTTCAAAATGACATTATTTTACCATTCAGAAATGTTCAGACAATTCTGAAAACAAAACACTATGCTAAATATTTGAAATGACAAGACTTACTGTGTGACAGATTGCAGTAAATCATGAATGATAAAATCATGATTTCAGAGATGGAATCACCATTGCGACGCTCATTTTAGGGCTGCACAATTCATCGAATCGCAAACGAAATCGCAATATGGTCACGCGCAATATCCAAATCACAGGAGCCTGCAATTATTTGATAAAGGTAAAATGTCTCACAAGTGAACATACCATAGATGAAGCATTGTGGTGCTACAGAGATGCCCCGGGCAACAAATCTAATTCTCTAGATGTAAGGGAAGTTGGGGAATATGATTGTTTGGAACAGATCCCAGTAAAAATCATATTTTCAGTGAAAATGAAATAGAAAAATTACCATTCCCACTAAAGTCATATTGCATATAGCAACATTTGTCAGTATAATCGCAACGTTGGTTTTTTTGCATATCCTGCAGCCCTAGCTAATTTAGGATGCGATATACCCTAAAAATCTCAGACAGACACACGCACACGCGCACACGAACACACACACACACACACACACACACACACACACACACACACACACACACACACACACAGCATTGCTCAACCATACCAGTGTTATACTGTATCATCATTGTTACTTGACTGGAAAAGCAGAAAATAAATAAACAAAAGTCTAAAAAACTATCTATATCTATAAATCTAATCTATATAGATCTATCTATAGATCTATAAATCTAAGGAACTGATGTGTCCATATGGTTTTCCTCTGGCAGAAAAGCGCTGACGGTGCAAACACACTACAGTAGCTCCAAAAGCGCCGCCAAGCGTAAATTCCGCTTGAGCAGGAGACTGGCCGTTCACACCAGATCCGCTGCTTTGCTTTGTTTTGCACCACGCCACGTCACAACTTGTCTTGTACCAACTTCCTGCCTGGCTTGACACAACTAGTCGCGGCTCGTGCGAAATAGACCAGACGCCGAAGACGGCGCCGCACCCAGTGTGTACGTTCTAATCTGTTAGCAAGGGCACCGAGAGGAAACTGGCTGTGCTTCCAGAGGCTTCGCCACGCTTCAGCATCTGGTGTGTTTGCACCGTGAGGAGTACCAGCGCCTTTCTGAAAAGTTCAGAGATTTTCAACTAAAAGCGCTCAGAGCGGCCACACTAAAAACTCAGAGCGCTCTGAAAACAAGACTAGGCAGGCCTAGTTAAGCCGGACTTCTGTCGCTACTGCTCAACACTCACTGTTTCAACAATGGGGAGTCAGTCAGTCAGGAAGGCCGCGTGTCCATATAGCTTCTCTTCCTGAGCTCCAGCGTCTTTTTTCAGTTGTTTCCAATGACTAGAGTGCGTAATGCACGCAGGCGTCGAGAGAGAGTGCGCTGAACCCAACGTTCTGCCAACCAGAAGGGACATTTTTGAAAATGACATATATGATGCTACCAAAAACGTTTTTTTATTTATTTTTTAACCTTTTTTTTTTTCTCTCCTTGAAGCAAAAAACACATACAGGATATAAGTGATGAGATTTATGGCACATTAAAAAAAAAAAAGGCTTCCATAGGCTACCATCATATGTAGGTCATTTTCAAAACTTTCCCTTCATACATTTCCTTAACACTTTTTTCCTTCATTGAGGACATATTGAGGATACAAAATCAGTTGAGTTTGGTTTTGTTGCAATTAGTGTGAGGTTGACCCACATATTTGCGTAAAATGCCTGGACTAAAATCGCTACCATTTGGTTCTTCAGTGGAAAAGTCTATGGGGTTTTAGAATGGGGATTTCACTTAAATACATAACATAAGGTCTGTGGTAGGGCTGGGTCGGTTTGAAAATTTTAAAACCGGTTCGATATTGCCGTCTAAACCGGATCGAACCGGTATACCGATTTTTTTTGTAATTAAAAAAAAAAAAAAAAAAAAAAAATTTAAGCAGGGCTCCCGAGTGTGGCCCATAACTGTCTGTAGTGCAACTTCAGTCCACCTGATAGCGATAATACACCTCTAAGCTGGTATTGTCAACCAGCAATGATACTGAATAAAAAGAAGTAGGACACCTGTGTAACAAACACACCCTGTATTTATTTCTCATAACTATTCAGCTCAACTTTTCTTCTAAACATCAAAATAATAAATGAAATAAGACTTCTGCCTATAGTGCAACTTGAGAAAAGGCTAATAAAAACACAAGCAGTGCAATCAGAATGGATTGGCTTACAGCTGAGCTGCCTTATAAACTTCAAAACTCACAAATTCACACAATATAGGGCCTAGGCATGGGTCGGTTTGAACATTTTGAAACCGGTTCGATATTCCCCAAAAAAACGTATCAAAGCGGCTGCAGTTGGTGGCGATAATGCACCTCTAAGCTGGTATGCTGCCAACCAGCACGAACACTGAATACAAATAAGCAGAACCTTTTAACTGTAACAACACACTGTTTTTATTTCTCATAACTATTCAGCTTAACTTTTCTTCAAACATCAACATAATAAACAAAATAAGACTTTTGCCTACTAGTGCAACTTGAGAAGAGGCTAATACGAACAATAGTGCAATCAGAATGGACTGGCAAAAAAAAAAAAAAAAAAAAAAAAAAAAAAAAATCGGTTCGCACGTGATCAAACCGGTTTGGGCTCATATACCGAACCGAACCGGTAAAACCGTAAATCGACCCATGCCTAGTCTGTGGTTAACAAAAGTTTATGGGAACGTGAATTTGGGTTCAGCATGATACTCTTCACAAACGTGAATAACTTTTATGCCTTGTGTGTTTTATAAAAATAGGGGGAACGGCTGTTCAAAACGCTCTCCTACCCGTCTCCCATGTCAGATTGCAGATCCGAAGATATGATAGTCCTCCTACGCAAGCCAGTAATTTAGCCGGGCTGTTAAAATGACACTGCTGTGTGAAATAACCATTTAAAAGCAGTCTTTCCACAGCCTGTGTGCTGAATTTACAGCAGGGTGTGTTTGATCTCAGTGCACTGCTTGCACGCGGCGAGCAAACACATGCAGTCACACGGAGACGGCGGCTCAGTCAGTGATCAACTCATCAAATCCAGCGCACCTGGGAAGCAAAACATGTCATGAAATACTCAAACTCCCAAGGTTCCTGTCGGCACTAGGAAGCTTCTCCTCTCCTAAATACGGCACAGGCTGTGGAAAGACTGCTTTTAAACGGTTGTTTCATGCAGGAATATAATTTTAACCACCCAGGCTAAATTACTGGCTTCCTTAGGAGGGCTATCATATCTTCGGATCTACATTCGGACGGATTGCAACGGACGTCGCAGACGGGTAGGAGAGTGTTTTGAACTAGGGATGGGCATTTTAACCAATTTAAATACTCGAGTACTCTCCTTCTATTATGAACGAGTAATCGGGTACTCGCTTGAAAAATTTGAACAGCCGTTCCCCCTATTGCCTATTGGAACGCTATGTGACCCTAATACTGCATGAGTGTATATATTATACACAAAGTACAGTAGTAGGGTCACTTTGGGGATGTGCACCACCTGGACTGTAAACTCCTATTTAATGTAATGCCTATTTAACTTGGACTGTAAATTCATATTTAATGCCTACTTAACAATCGTGTATATATATATTGGACGGCACTTGTAATTTTGTCTTTTAGATATTTTCCCAATTTCCTTTTTTTATATTGATATGACCGCTATGCTGCATATTTAAGACACATTTCTCGTATGTAATTTTGCATATTGTGGCAATAAAAGTGATTCTGATTGATAAAGCATCCTTGTGATAAGGAGCACCCCTGCAGGTTAGGTAACAATGCTTACTAATAATAATCAAACAGTAGAAGTTAGGCAATGTACAAATAAAAGTATATTACAGGGCCATTTTTGGGTGAACTAAATATTATGCAAGCGCAGTCTTCTTACATGTCACTGATTTAGAACACAGGGAGTTTATTTACTTTACTGGACCGGTTGGTCGCATATTTATGGGGGGGGGGGGGGGGGGGGGGGTACCGTACGCTTCAGCGAGCGTCAGGATGTAGCAACCAAGCTCAAAAAGACAAAACATTTCATTTGTTTCCAAACACGATGGTACCTGAAGCTAACAGCTAGCTAGCCTAAAGAGCTGTTTCTTTGCCCAGCTAATCTAAATCGCTGTCAACGGCTCAGTAGCACGAGCACGGTTTCCTTGTTCCAACATTAAAGGAAACCAATAACAGTTCTTGTTGCATACCTTTGGTGTTTTGCTGTTTTGCTGTGCTTGATGATGGAAACAGATGCCACTTCCTGATCTGAGTTGTGTGCATGCGCACTTCTTCTTCTTCTTCTTTAAGGTTTATTGGCGGTTGGCAAACAACGAATTGGTGCATTACCGCCACCAACTGGTATGGAGGTGCATGCGCACTGTCGTGTTTAATGGCGGTGGGCATGTAAAATGTTGCATTATCGCCATCTACTGGATTCAAACTGAAATTAACCTAAAATAAATGACCACCTACAACCATAGATATATATAAAGATGCCTACAACCATTGACTGTATAATAATAATCCTACAACAACATAGAGAGCCAAAGTTAACGTCACTTCCTGCTTCAGCACTGTACCAGAGATTTTCATCCGCCATTTAATTTTCCCATAGATATTTCGTAAAATGCTTATAAAAATAGTTGTACTTGATCAAACCAAACGGTTCAGTGATATTTAGAATCGGGAGAGACCATACAACATTTAACTCGGACCAAAACAAAAAACAACAACATCGAAAAACGTATATTTTCTTTAAATCCGCAATATCTTTACGTTTTGTATATATGGTACGGTAATTAGACTGAAATTTGTGTAACACGGTAACAGGGTAGGGTAACAGGGCCAGAAACAAATGATAGTCTATCCAATTTTTCCCTCTTTGCCATCTTTAAATAACTTTCCCCATTATTACCATTTGTTTCTGGCACCGTTACCCTATTACATACATTTCAATCTAATTAGCCAGATATACCCATTGTTAATACCAAGCTATTATGGTTATTACATCGTATTACCTAATTAGTACTTCTTTATTATCACACTATTACCCCCCAATTATGTTGTTACTGCACCGTTCAAGGCATCAGAGAGTTGGTTGTGAAAGGCAAATTGAGTTTGATATTCAAACTGTGAAACACATTTTACCACAAATGCACATAGCCTACAGACATTATTATGTAAAGTATGGATTAGTCATCTGCTGTCACCGCCTCGAGATGGAAGTTGAGTGTGATTGTAGAAAAGGGCCCATAATGGCCCACCGTCAGGCCTGTTCTAGGGGCAGTCGATGCCCACCAGCCGGCGCGCCACGACGTAATGATGATGACATCATCGACGATGACAATGATGTCATAGCATAGAGTTCACCTGTGAGGTCATCGGCGATGTCAGACATAACACCGATGATGTCATAGCTCCCTCGAACGTTGTGACATCACCAATGACGTGATGTCATACACCAAAACGCGGGCATATAAACAAGGTGTTCTGTGACGCTATGCTTGCCTTGATCCTTCGAGATTCCTTCGACTTCCATACTTCTTCAGGTATTCTTACCCCTTCATAATGTCAACCATTAGCACAACTAATCCCGAACCCGAATTGAACCCCTGCTGTCTTACAACCAGCCAGGCCCTGGTGACCGACTGCCTTACACCCAGACAGGTCAACAGTGGTAATTCAACCGCGTCCCAGGACCGACATCTCGGTCCCTATCTCCATCTCCGTGATTCTGACCGATCACAGCGCGTGAGCCCTCATACACGATCCAGCACACTTCACGAGGCAAGCCCAGAAGCTTTGCCCCCAGTAGTGATGCGCGGGTCAGGTTTTTTTAAGGCCCGCCCCAACCCAACCCGTCATTGGAGCCAGCCCGCCCCGCCCGCCCCGTTAAAATATCTGAAAATTCCGAACCCAGCCCAACCCAGCAGCCCGCAACGGCCAATTAAATGTAATATGTCTCCGGACGCAGGAGGAGCACAGCAGAGCTTCCAAGGTGTGCAAAGCAGCTAATAACTCTGTGTCTCTCTCCCCCCTCTCTCTCTCTCTCTCTCTCACACACACACACACACACACACACACACACACACAGACACTCACATGCTGCCCTGCGCGACAACAGTTGTAGCCTAGGCCTGCTCTGGATGAGTTGCGCTGCTGCTTTCATGTCGGTCTTTCTTCAATTAATCCATGGTCTTCAGATAGCGCGACCCACTACGCTTCCCCAAAGTGCGGATGGCGTGACCGCGCAGTGTTTCAAATGGAGGTAGCAGGTAGAGGTAGGCACTAGGCAGGCTACAGAAACAGTTCTTATTCTTCCCCATTTCTTTTAATTACCTCATGCGCTCTCAATTGGCCATGTTGCAGTAGTAGGCTAAACGTAGTAGTGCAGCAGGTGCGCACACGGCACACGGCTTACAGATAGGCTACGGCTAGACTCGCTGTCTGATTTATTTTAATGACCTCATGCGCTCTCAATTGGCCATGTTGCAGTAGTAGGGTAAACATAGTAGTGCAGCAGGTGCGCACACGGCTTGCAGATACGGCCAGACTCGCTGTCTGATTTCTTTTAATTACCTCATGCGCACTCAATTGTTCACAGCCTACTCACGTTGCAGTAAAGTTGACAAATAGATCACAGTCGAGTCCACAACAGAAAATCTGCGGTGGCATTATATGGACACTTCAAATAATAATTACAGTGAATAATCCTTCCAAAATGTTTGTTTTGAGAGCACATAGGCTACCTCATTGAAGCGTTCTTTACTCCATGTAGGCTATAGAGAGTGCAGCAGGAGTCTGTCTGATTGTGTGTACCTACATGTGAGAGAGAGTTAACGTATTTAAGGTTAATTACTCTGTGTGTTTCATTGCTCTAAATTATTTAATAATGTTGCTTTGTCACGTTCTGAGCCTGCCCCGCCCGCACCCGCGATATTTTCATGATTTGCCAACCCAGCCCGCCTGCGGGGCGGCCCAGCCCGCGGGACCCGGCGGGTTCTGGGTGACCCGCGCATCATTAGCCCCCAGCAAGCACACAAGCTTCGCTACATTTTGGTCCTCCGAGCCGGATCAGAGGACTTGCGACGCTCAGAGATGGAACAGGAGTCAGGTGAGCTCGCTCTGGTCACGGCACCTCACCGACCAGAGGAGCAATCCCTTCCCCACCAGATCGAATCTGGATACAGCAGAGTATCCAGCAGGAGTAGTACTCAGGGGTCCCCCCTACACTCCCACCAGATGATCCAACCGGGGCAGGAACTCATCCGCAGCCACCACCGACTCCCTGCTCAGGCATCCCAGGCAAGGGCCGATCTCCTAGCTCGAGAAAAGGCTAACTTCGACGCTACGATCGTGCGCCAAAGGGAGACCAACCGGGACATCACTGAATACTTCAAGGAATCCCAACGCACTGGCAGGTCCCATCAAGCTGGCCACCAGTCAAGTCGGGACAGGTCAGATCATGGAGGTTTGACCTATGACGACAGAGACGCCTATGTATCCTGCAGCGCTAGCAGTCACCGCTCCCACCATAGTGCATCGCGACACTCTAGCGCCAGCTCACGGTCAACCGTACGCGCCCACGCGTATTCCTCAGCCGAAGCGGCAGCTTACGAGGAATACAAGGCACTATTGGTGACCGAGAGCCTCCGCCGCCAACACGCGGAGGAGGAGGAAGCTGATGAGGAGTACCACCGGCTGAACGAGCAAACCAGAGCGGCTCAGCGGGCCCAAGAGGAGGCCCTCCAAGCTAGAGAGCGGATCACCCGCCACCTGGAGAGAAGCCGACACCTGCGGCAAGCTGAGCTGGCCCACCACGAGGCCCGGGTTCGTGCCCGGCTGCAAGTCGAGCAGAAGCACGTAGCGGCCCGGCCTCGCGCCTGTCTGCTTGCCGGGGACCCGGCAGTTCCACCTGTGCCTCTCACCTCACCCCAGGGCCAGGTCAGCACGCGGCTCCAGAGCCAACGACCCAAACTATGGAACCCACTGTTCCAGTGCCAATGCCACCAACACCAACACTCCCACCTAGGACATGTCCACCGACAAAGGTTGCCGACCCTGAGCATACCATAGAGTGCAACGGGGCGGCCAAGCCTGCCACCGGGATACACCAGACTCAGGGAGGCATGGCGAACGCTGGGACCAACAGCACAGGGCACAGCCAGCCGGACGGCGTCAATCATCCCCACAAGATAGCTGGACACAACAGCTGGGACCCCCCCAGAGGGCGGGACCAGCCATCTCAACTACCTATTCCCAGAATTCACCTCCTGGCCCTGCCCGGGCTCATGGAGACAACTCCAGCCAAGCCCTCTAGGGAGGCCAAGAAGTCCGAGCAAGTGGAGCAAGTGGACATGCCTTTGCGGACGGCGAGGCAGGAGCCCCAGACGCTTCACGGGACGGCCGTCTCCCTCATCGTCTCGCCGGCAATTTGCCCAGAGCAGACCTATTGCACCAAGAGAGCCTTTACAGAACCGAACCTTGGTCTAGGCGAGCAACCTTACCCCATCACCGCCCTGCAGCAGGAATCCCGCCCGAGGAATTTGCCCCTCCATCAGTTCGGGAGGATCCATCTTATCCTGCTCATACAGCACCTATGGAAATGGGAACCAGGCTGGGATGATCCAGTCCTACCTGAGACACTGCTGCAGGCCTGGGAAGAGTGGGGGGACGGACCACCTCTTCTCAGCCCAGATCGCTGGCCAGAGACACCCCGACTCCACACGACCGCGGATAAGAGCGAGGAGTTGAAGCCAAGTTACGGTGGCCTCAGGTCGGCTCCCCCCATGCCGGAGGAGTGTACGACCTTCGGTGCCCTCAGTGAGGATGCCACACCGGCGCTCCACGGGGCGGCCAACGAGGCACTAGGGGCAGAGGCCCCCCTCCAACGAGGGCAGACAAACTGCTTCCTCACCGACCCTACGCCGCTGAGGTTCCTCGACTGGAAACTCAAGCCACCAGAACCAGAGGCTCCTCACTACCGCAGTAGCTGGGTAGACCCCCGGCTCCTAAACGGCTCCCGCGCTGACCTCACGCCGCTGAGTTTCCTCAACTGGAAACTCAAGCCCCCAGAGGCCACTACAGCTCACTACAGCAGTAGGATCCCACACACATCCTGGCCAACGAGGACAGTGACCAAATCTTGGCTCTTGTGATGTACGGGACTGGACAACGGCGTGCAGACCCGTGCCTACACCTGGCCGGTGGCCAGGCGGACCACAGCCCCCCTCACTCCCAGAATAATCAACCAAGCCCTGCCTATACCAGGTGGGGCTAGAGGGCCATTCCGGCCATTTCTGGAAGAATACAGATTCCCCACAGGAATCTGGGAGCGGCTGTAGAAAAGGGCCCATAATGGCCCACCGTCAGGCCTGTTCTAGGGGCAGTCGATGCCCACCAGCCGGCGCGCCACGACGTAATGATGATGACATCATCAACGATGACAATGATGTCATAGCATAGAGTTCACCTGTGAGGTCATCGCCGATGTCAGACATAACACCGATGATGTCATAGCTCCCTCGAACGTTGTGACATCACCAATGACGTGATGTCATACACCAAAATGCGGGCATATAAACAAGGTGTTCTGTGACGCTATGCTTGATCCTTCGAGATTCCTTCGACTTCCATACTTCTTCAGGTATTCTTACCCCTTCATAATGTCAACCATTAGCACAACTAATCCCGAACCCGAATTGAACCCCTGCTGTCTTACAACCAGCCAGGCCCTGGTGACCGACTGCCTTACACCCAGACAGGTCAACAGTGGTAATTCAACCGCGTCCCAGGATCTCGGTCCCTATCTCCATCTCCGTGATTCTGACCGATCACAGCGCGTGAGCCCTCATACACGATCCAGCACACTTCACGAGGCAAGCCCAGAAGCTTTGCCCCCAGCAAGCACACAAGCTTCGCTACAGTGATGGTTAAACAACTGTTAAACATGACATCACATTCAGAAGTATTATAGCAACAATAAGCGCATAACACGTATGACATATTTAAATTTAATTCTCTGAGGGATTTGTTTCCTTTCCAAGTATATCTACAGCCTAAAAGCTAAAGACAACAAGGATTCAATGTTCTCAACATAAGACCTCAGTCAGTCCTCATAAATTATTTATGCTAATTAATCAAGTAGCCTAATTCAAATTAATAAATTAATAATGCAGTAGTGCCATTTCATATCTAGAAAATGGCTTTCATGACAACAAGATGGATGGTGGAGTGTGCCAGTACATGATGTGTATGCCACCCTGTTGCTGCATTACTGCGTTACACGAGCTTTGATTTTACCACACAGCAGTCATGGTGCCTTCAAGTGCTGCTGGGAAAGTCACATCAGCAGTTCAGAGTCAGCTGCTACAGTACACAGCTTTCCCTTCACAAGAACACCAGTTTAGTTCTTCCATTTGTTGTATCTTTGTGGCTGGAACTATTTATTTATCTTACTCCCAAGTGCAAGTGCAAGGGAAACATCTTTGCTAGTTTCTAGCACTCAAAATCTCACTGGAACACATGCTTTGATGTACTGACCCAGCCGGTAATTACAATAAAAAAGGGAGATTTTGAGTGCTACACTAGCAAAGACGTCACAAAACTCTAGCGATGCCAGACAATTCCCGTACATTGGTAATATCATCAGTGACATGTCCCATCATGTAACAGTAGGCTATGCTGACTTTTGTTCTCAGACTTCTGACATTCAAATCTGAATGCTGACTTTCTTTTCTCAGATTTCTGACTTTAATCTGAGAATTCTAACTTTAATCTCAGAATTCTGACTTTAATCTCAAAATTCTGACTTTTCCTTGTTTCCTTCTTTCCAGAATTCTGACATTAAACTCAGAATTCTGACTTTATTCTCAGAATCCTGACTTAAACTCAGAACTAAAATAAAATAAAATAAAATAAGATCACAAATGGCCCTAATCCTCTTCGTAGTTTTAAAATTGTGTGTGGTGTTGTTAGAAAATCAGGCGATCCCATTTGAATCCCAGGCGACCCCTAGGTTGGGAACCACTGCGTAAGATATGACCTGTGTCTATGTCATTGACATTTGTCTATGTCTGATTCTGTCTTGTCTGATCCCTGCCTGGTTTGGTTGCCTCGTATTTTGCTTTACTCAGTAAAGTATTTTCTCATTGTTCATCTGCCTCTGTGTGTCTGCAGCATGACTGCATCTGGCTCCTAGTTTGCCTGCCGACGCCGACCATACAAGAGATTCTAACTGTTGGCATTCAGTATCGTGTAATGTTGTGGCATGATGTTGTTATCTGCTGAATTCCTGACTTCTAACTTCTTGATAGGCCAGCAAATGGGGGGTGGACTGGAGTCACATATGGCCTGCAGTAACTTGAACAACCTGTTCAGTCTTGTCTCTTGTCAGCAGAACTGTTTTCTCTGAAGCAACAAAATGCTGCTCAAAGCCAGAGCAGAAGAATCAAACTGCTCTGTTATTATTGCAGAAAACAGTTTGATCACACTGATATTCAGACTAACTTCAGTTCAGTGCTGAGTAACCCTGATGATATTCAGACTAACTTCAGTTCAGTGCTGAGTAACCCTGATGATATTCAGACTAACTTCAGTCCAGGGGCCTGTACTACAAAGCAAGATTAGTGGTTTAGCGAGGTAACTTCAGGTTTAACCCTGGTTTAGCCGTACTACAAAGCAAGTTAACTTCTTACCGACATATATTTCCATAGCAACTTATGCTTCACACTTAACCTGGTCCGCAGCAGGTTAAGTTGCAAGGATAAGATTAGACCTTAAATACACCGCCCACGAACCAATCGAATCAGCAGTTTGGAAAAATGGCCAACCCCTTTCTGGACAAGGAAGGAGCACGAATTGAAATGTTGAATTAACCAAGGACTAAAGCCTCACTTGTTGCAGGCTACATTTTAATTAAGCCCTACTTACCACTTTGGAATATGTTTTTATATATACATTTTTGTGCTCTCAAGTAGCCTAGATACGTTGTTTGACCCCGCTGATCGATTGCAGCTGAATAGTGAGTGGATAAATATCACTAAACCGGCATAAAAAGGTTACATAAACGTCTCCAAAGCGCACGGTGCCGTGTGCGCAACAGAGCTGAGACTGACGTTGGGTTGGAATTGAAATGGTCATACCTACTACATCTAAGCAATTTAATATGGGATCACCTGCACACAGGCGATCCCATATTAAGATGATTCATATCTAGGCTACTCCTGCATTTTGCAGCTGCAACTGTGTTGCTTTTGGCCTGTATGATGTGATTGAACTTCATATTTCCAGCATCATTATATGAAATATGGAGATATGCGACTCTGCTGACATTACAATAGCCATGTGACCACAAAATAGGCTAGTTTTTATCAATGAAAACTATGCCCGCATCGTCTCAATTCAGTTCAGCAGTTTTCTCTTTTATAGGCTATTAGGATATCATTATTTTATATATGAATTATTCGATCAGTGCAACCACACATAATGAGTGATAGAGATCATTATTCATTGAGCATGCGTTTCTAAATCTATGGTCTAAATAGGCTTACAGATTGTGGAAATTTATAGACTGAGATTACACATTTACATTTTTACACTCGCAAAAACTGCTGTAGGAGACAGAAATCGCTGATCAAAGTAAATCAAATGACTGATGTGAATACAAGTGTCAGCTTTAGACAGTCTTTCAGCAGACTATCCAACGCGGATTTTCATTCTGACAGGCTACATTAAATATCCGCTAAAACTCTGATCACTGCGCTTTCATTGAACGAGGAAATGGGTGTGCCTGCCGTGTCAACTCAGCTGTTCATAATGTGATTGGCCACAAAATAGGCTATTTTTTATAAATGAAATCTATGTCCGCACGTACCGTGTCGATTCAGTTCAGAAGCATTTTTTAATTGTATTATCATTCTTTTTTTATTGATTAGCCTATAGGAATTATTCAATCAGTGCGACTAAACACATCATGAGATCATTATTATTCATTGAGCCTAAATGGTCTATACGGATTTTGGACTGAGATAGATTACACATTGCTTCCACAAAAGACTGTAGATAGAGAGCTGTAGATAGCCTACGAAACCGCTCTTCAAAGAAATTACTGGTGTGGATAAAAGTGGTCACTTTAGACAGTCATTCGGGAACAGTAATAATATCCAATGTGTATTTGCGGTTTCATTCAATGAGGAAATAGGCGTGGCTGTCAGAGTTGGAGCAGTCCATATTGCACTGTGATTGGCAGTTGTTAAAAACCACGCCTCTTTTGCGGCACAAGCTCCAGTGCACGGGCATTTTCATGTGCACGAGCTGTGAGCTTGATTAGAAAAACCTGGTTCGAGTTAACGAGTGCCAATCGACGTTCGTAGTACAAGTTAACTACAATCAAGCTGATCTGGTTTAGACAAACCAGCTCAAGGGACAGATCCTGGATCTTCTTATACAACATTCGTAGTACAGGCTCCAGGTTTGAGTTAACCCTGACGATAGTTTAGGGCTTCAAATGTGTAGTGGGTGGAGAAAGGCTGCAGGGAGGGCTGCACCTCCCTCCAATTAGGGCCTACGACTATGACATCAACCACTCCATGTACTAGTACAGGGGTTCCCAAACGTTTTTGGCTTGTGACCCTATTTTGATGTCACAAAATTCAGAATTCTGACTTTAAGCTGAGAATTCTGACTTTAATCTAAAAATTCTGACTTTTTTCCTCAAAATTCTGACAGTGACTTTGAATTCTGTCTTTAATCTCAGAATTCTGACTTTAATCTCAGAATTCTGACTTTATTCTCTGAATCCTGATTTAAAGTTATAATCTAAAATATTTTTCACTCACAATGTTGATTGAGGCTACGTCCATTTAGATGAAGCCTTTGCAGTATACAGTGACATTATGTGACATTACACTGTTTGGATCTCACCTGCAATTACCACCCACCGCCATAGGCATCACAGAAGAGAACAAAACGGAAATCTTAGAGATTATCACTTTATCTTCGGTACTATAAAAAAGTGTGTGATGTAAAAAAAATCAAAAAAAAATCAGGCAACCCTATTTTGAATTCCAGGCGACCCCACTTAGGGTCCCTAAGTCCCTAAGACCCTAAGTTTGGGAACCACTGTACGAGTAGATTCCTGGATAAGTTAAATAGTCATCTGCAGTGGGCTAGGATGAAAGTGAAGCCAAGTAAGTCTAGGAGTGTTTCGTTAAAGGGAAGGTAGTAGGTAAGAAGTTTGTTATACTGTAAATGATGAGGCGGTGCCTACACTGTTAGAGAAACCAGTCAAAAGTTTAGGAAGATATGATGGAAGTCTCAGTGAAAAGGCACAATTTGGAGAGTTGAGGCAGGAAATGATTCAAGGCATTTCAAGTGTAGACAAGTCAGGGCTCCCAGGAAAGTTAAGATTGTGTGTTGTTTGGATTGTTGTCTCAGTTGCTGTGGCCGCTGACAGTGTATGATGTTTTCCTTTCAAAGGTAGAAAAGCTAGAAAGGATGATTAACTCATTCATTCGAAAATGGCTCAGAGGAGCACAGGAGGATTTTGCCTCCGTTTGACATTCCAATGTATGGGCGGTCATGGCGGTATTAAAGTTTGCATGCACAAACACACACACCCACACACACACACACACACACACACACACACCCACACACACACAGACCCACACACAGGCACGCATGCACACGCTCAAACACACACACAAACACATACCTTGAACTGTTGCCAGCCTGGGACAGCAGATGTGGTGCATTTTTGTGACTGAATGAGCTGCTTTTTGTTCCAGGTGTAAGATTGGTATTATCAGTTTCAGCGACAGGATGAACTAGGCTATTAGATTCATTTGAGCAGAAAGACAATTGAAACCTACAGTCTCACAATGTACAATATAAACAGCCTTTATATTATTAATAATTATATGATAAACTTCTCACCTGTCTTCTTTGTGCTACTCTGTGCTACTGTTTCGCTGTAACAGGGGGCGAGGGCAGACCAAACCAGGTCCTATTTGAAAGAGCCATTAATGTCAATAAGACCATCCTAGTTAATGTTGCATGAATATAGTCCACTTGTGGTTTTGTTAGCTATGTAAACAGGGATGTATTACCGAACGGGCCTACCGGGCCCAGGCCCAGGGGCCCAGTAGCTCAGGGGGCTCATAACCCAGAGCCTCACAGACGTGTATCTTGCCCAGGCCTGGGATCAAATGATCCCTTAGGCCCCCAACCCTTTATTTTTGACAAAATATTCCACACGTTTATGGTGAAATTGGAGGGTTATTGTGCTTTTGGCTTTAATTAAATTGATTCCCTCACCAGCAAAAACAACAAAAAACAATGGTAATCTATTGAGTGGCTGGTAAAATTTTAACATTGACTAGCCATTTGGCTGGTGGACAAAAAAGTTAATTTTGGAGTCTGTATTGTGATACAGATCAATAGTATTTCTTGTTATTGTGCTGTTGGCTTTGAGTGTTCAGGTGGCTGTGCTGCTGTAAATCCTGTTGAGATGCAGGTGAATGTATGTTATTCTGGCCTTAATCGTGCGTATCTGCGCTGTGAGGGGGGCCTTTATGCATCCAGGCCCAGGGGCCCATCATGTCATAATCCGCAAATGATAGTGAGTTAAAAGCAATTAAGGGTGTGACGGTAGTCAGCTGAATATTAGTCATTTTAAATTGTTTATTAATTGTTGGATATTGTATACACTGCTGAACATTTGTAAAGCTTAGGGTGAGTGAGTAGTTCAGGTTCAACTAAATGTACTAATATTCAGCTCACTAACAGTCAAACCCTTTATTGCTTTTATCTCACTATCATTTACTTACCTAACAAACCATGAGTGGCCGGATTGAGGGTATTTGTCCTGGTCGCTGCACTAGTGTCTGCTCTGGTCGGTTGGGGCGCCTGTTCGGGGGAAAGGAACTGGTGGGAATAGCGTGATGCTCCCACGCGCTACGTCCTGCCGGTGAAGCTCCCGCTGTCAGGTGAAAAGAAGCGGCTGGTAACTGCACATGTCGGAGGAAAAATGGTGCTTGTTTCGGCTCTTTCCAGATCGGCAGAGGTTGGAGCAGCGACCGGGGCAGCAGGGGGAAATTGGCCAATTGGGGAGAAAAATGGGGGGGAAATTCAGAAAAAAATGGCCACATATCTTCTAATCCAGGGGTTCCAAACCATTTCTTGTTTGTGACCCCACATAGATGTCCTATAACAATCCAGGGACCCCAGACGCGGACTCACGGATGACATCACAATGGCTCGAGTGGCTCAGTTAAAGGATGGCTTTACCGGTAATCAACCCACTTTGTATCATATATCATCTCGGTAATGTAAGCACATGGGCAGTGTTTTATCCTCTCTCTCTGTTTACCTCACAGAGAAAAATGCTCCTGTTGCTGCCTGCAGAAACTCCGTCCCCACCAGCTGCAAGCCATTAAGGTTTGTTAAGGCTCTCCATGCAACTTTCCATGGATGTGTGCATACAGTACTTAGAAAACAACAATAACAGCTGCCCTCTGAGCAGATTCTGCATCTCCAGCAGAACTTCCGCAGCTCCGTTCTGACGCTGTTCAGTCAGGACCACTTTAGTCAAAAACACAAGACCACTTTAGATCAATTTAAAACTTTTATTAGCACGAGTTATATTTGGCGGTATGGCTCTGTTCTGGAGAGCGGCAGCAGCAGATTCTGGGAGCTCCTTGCCCCTCCATGAGCAACATGGAATAGCCTTAAGGCAAGGAGAGCAACAAAAGACCCCCAGATACAAAACAGAGCAAGCAACAATGACAACAGAAATTACATTGTTTAAGTCAGACACAGCATGAAAGGAGGAGCTGGGGAGGAGGTGGGTTGCAAACAGCTTGCAGATGAGGCAGCCATCTTAGGCAGCAGACTGGAGCAAAATTAAAGAGGGTGCCCTGTTTGAGTTGAGCCAATTGAATGCATCAGCTAAGCAGTCAGCTGATGTGGGCTGGGTTTGAGATCAGCTCCTAATCAGCTGTGGGATGGGCTTAAGATGGGCTTGACATCCGTGGCCTGCCTGAACTACCGCTGTGCTCAATAGAGAGGTCCAGTAACGAGTCCGGAAATCATCGATGCTAACGCCCCTGGTTCCATACAGTTTTCGCCTATGGGAGTTTTGAATGGGTTTTTGGCGCGATGCTTCTAATAATCTCTCTGGGCAACGCTGGCTTAATCAAACGCGAACCAGTGTTTAGTAACATCATCTTCACACATGAAGACCACTTTTATGAGTTTTGAAGCTTTTACATGCCGTTAAACGGGCGGCTAGCTAGCAAACGGCTAAATGAGACTACACTGCTGAGTCGATGTGGATATATACGTCAATAACGTCACCACTTCAAAGGGCGAACACGGAAATTATCTTTCCCTCACCTGGTTCAGCCCCGTTCAGCCCCGTTCAGCCCGAGGTAATCAGTGCAAACAGTCCAGGTTGAGTGCTGACGTGACGTGAAGCCTATGCGACAGTGTGTAGTTCAGGATTAGCTTAGCTCGAGCATTTTACTTCTAGGGCTCGCATTTACGCTACAAAACTCATGAAAGTGGTCCTCATGTGTGAAGATTATCCCGCTGAACCTTGGTTCGCGTTTGATTAAACTTGCGTTGCCCACAGACATTATTTGAAGCATATCGCCAAAAACCCATTCAAAAATCCCATAGACAGAAACAGTGTGGAACCAGGAAGTTCGGGACTTCCGCATTCAGCCTACAAAAATACGTCATCCCTGGACCTCTCTATTTTCATACACAGAGGCAATGTGCTTTGCATAAAATAGCTAAAAGAAATGATCATAGAAAAATAAAAAGATGAAAAAGAATAAATTAATGTAAAAGAACAAGTATTGGTATTTTTTTTATTCAAAATATCAAATCAAGTAAAATAGAGATATTTTTACCCCACAAAAAAAACATTCATTCTAGGTAGGACCCCTCCCACCCCGACACAAACTACTGTACTTTGCAACTCCCCCCCTCAGCAAGAGACTGAGGTCTGTCAAGACCAACTGCCATCATCAACAAGGCCTGGAACCCGCCTCTACCAAGGACTCTACCAACCAGCACCTCCTGATATCGCCGTGTAAGTATCGTTCCCAGACTATCATTTTTGCCTAGTATGGGCCGGGATGACCATGCCCCGAACTGATTGGGCGCCACAACTGCTTCTTCCTGAATGTGGCTGGTTAGGCTTTTTTTAATCTAATCAGGACCATAACCAAATCCTAACCAAATTGTTGGTTAGGATGTTGTGTGGTTTGACCGGGAATCAAACCGCAGTCCTCAGATTGAAAGGCAAGAACCTTACCCAGTAAGCCACAGGACCGAGCACATAATAGCTTTCCGCGGTAGCCTTGCTGCTAGCTCTCCACACAACCACACCAGCTCCCCGCCTAACTTGTCTGACTTCCGCCACCGGCCGCTGGTCACATACACCCCCTTCCCCCTAGGAACAACCCACACATCTCGTAGCTGAACACAGAAACACCACATTACCTGTAATTACCTGGATCGCTACAATACATACATACAAAATTTAGTTAAATGTTTGTTTCAAGTTCTGTGTTCAGCCACAGCTATGCCGTTTTAAATGCGATTGGGCTGAAACCTTCAGGGTGTGTAAAGGGCACCCGCATGGGTGACCTTGCATCAGATCACAGCCAGATTAACACCCCCACTGAAGCGCCCCCCCCCCCCCCCCCCCCCCCCCCCCCCCCCCCCCCCCCGAACATTACACTCGGACACAAGAAGGGGGACAACAAGATAAAAACAAAACAAAAAAATGTCCAAGTAAAATGCTGATTCTAAATATAACTGAATCGCTTTGTTTGACCAAGCAAATCAATTTTTTTAATAAGCATTTACATGGAAAAATGAATGTCTGACCAGTCACCACCAGGGACACTGGAACTGTTTTTAAGTAGGCGGTGCTGCAAGGAAGGGACTGTCTTTTTCGCCACCGGGGGGAAAATTTACGTTTTTTGGGACGTTTGGATGTTTTTTAGCCATGTTTAGAGGAATATCTAATTTTAAATTAACATTAGGTTCTGTTATCTGTTATGCTGTCATTATTCAGTATTTTCTCCTTTTCTCACTCACTTTCATGTCACCACCTGCTCTCCCTTTAGGTCATTTTACACTACAACAGACAGCAACACAGGCAGCAACACTGAACTTATTTAGTATTACATTTTATTATCTTATTATTATAAACCAAACATCAAAAATAACATCTCCACCCTCTTTGCTTTGCTCATAGTCTTCAACTAAACCCTAAATATCACAGTATAAAACATATAAAACACATTTTAATCATATAGTTTTAATTGACATTACAATTCCAATACAAAACAGCAGAGGGGGCTGCAGCACCAAAAGCACCCCCAATTCCCACGCCCCTGGTCACCACTTGCCCACAGGTATCCAATGACACTGATTCATGCGACTTAATCTTCTTGGAAACAATTTTTTTTATTTCTCCTGATTGGTCTTAGATTTGTGTCATAGTTCTGAAAAAGAAAATGATTTTTTTAGGGCCCCTTCATATACTGAGGGCCCCTGGGCACCTGCCCAGGTTGTCCATATGGTAGACCCGGCCTTGCATCAGATGAAACAAGGTCGTGTATGAATGAGAGCATCTCAGTTGTCTCATCAGCATTAGATTTGGTCATGTTTGACATGAGCTTCATCTGATGAAGCAAGTGATCTTTCTGCAAACTTGGCTTCATCAGATAACTCAGCTTCATCATCACTCAGCAGATGGATGTCCTGCTGATCTTCACCTGATGAATCATGTGAGTTATCAGCTTCTCTACACATCGCTTCATCGGTAGAAGTCAGCAGAAATGTTTCAGCAGGTGGAGGATCAACCTTACAATTTACTGCACATGGAGCAGTACCTGGGGGTGTTGGGTTAGGTTTAGGTCTACGATATCTTATCATAAGTCCAACAACAATCACAACACCAGTAGCAATTGCGACTGTGAAGCCTCCCACTGCAGCAGCAAGATGACTGGCACCTCCATCTGGAGCAGCTTCTTCTTCTCCATCCTTCTTGGCCTCTGCACCCACCCGCACTACAGAGCAGAAAACACATCTGTCAGGTAAATAATGATTGGTCAGGAGAAAATACTCCATCTCCTCGCCATCATTTTCCCCCACACATCCACTGTTAACCAGAGGAAATTACTCTACAGTTACACAAAACCATTTATATTTTTATAAGATAGTATGTAGGCTATCCATCTTATATTTCCATGCTGTGCCTCTTCATAACCGACCATTAACATGCAGCAGACTCCAGACAAACTCTGATGTAGAAGCCTAAACTCACCTGGCTCTTTAACCATGAGGTTGATGATGCTGATGTGCACAATCCAAGGGGTTGTTATGACACGACACTTGTATGTTCCAGAATCGTTTCTGCTCACGTTCTTAAGGATCAAAGACCAGTCGGCATTCTTCATCTGTCTGTCCACTAGCTCCACCCGGCCTGTAAAAGATGGATTCTGGATGTACGGATTTATGCGATTGTCTTTGATAAATAAGAGATACTGCTGTCCTGGCTCCAGGTCAGGTCTTTCCCACTCCAACATAATCATGGGTGCATCAGTGGGACCCCGGCACTTGAGAGTGACATTGTCTCCTGGTTGCTCTGTCTGGTTCTGGAATATGGAGGACAATCCGACAACACCTCCATCCGTAGGGGCTTCTTCTTCTCCATCCTTCTTGGCCTCTGCACCCACCCGCACTACAGAGCAGAAAACACATCTGTCAGGTAAATAATGCTTGGTCAGGAGAAAAGACTCCCATCTCCTCACCATCATTTCCCCCCACACATCCACACAAACACACACACACACACACACACACACACACACACACACACACACACACACACACACACACACACACACACACACACACACACACACACACACACACACACACACACACACACACACACACACACACACACACACACACACACACACACACACACATTCGCCCAGGTCAACTATTGACCTCCAGGTGCATACCCCTTTTTTTTTTACACAAGATGGATTCGCCGGTCACCTACTGACCTAACTGACCTATAGAGGACAATCCGACAACATGACTGGCACCTCCATCCATAGCAGCTTCTTCTTCTCCGTCCTTCTTGGACTGTGCACCCACCCGCACTACAGAGCAGAAAACACATCTGTCAGGTAAATAATGATTGGTCAGGAAAAACCATAAGCCTCCGTTTTGCTCCGTTAGACTCAGCTCTCAGTCTTAATCCGTTTCACTACCTTAACACTGAGAATATTATTATTTAAATCTTTTCATAATGTTAGGTGGTGCTGTTGGAAGCCTTGCATCGGAGAACCAATCATGAGTGTTGTGGGCGGGCCTGCTTTCTGGGGGCAGTGACGCTCATGCAGAACCGGTGTCTCGCAAAACATCGCCGCGTTTGCGGAGAAACATATTAATCACTTAGAAACAAACATAACCTGTTAATAGGACGTGTTTCATCCGGCCCCGGCGGCTAGAGGTCTTTCCCCCAGCGATAAGCCCGACTCGCTTTTGCATTTCGGCAAAGGGCCTTCTTCAGCTCTGAAGAAGGCTCTTTGCCGAAACGCGTAAGCGTTTTGTTTTTTGTGATGTGAGCCAATAAATCAAGTGAAATGTGAGTATTTTGTCCTCCTTAACTTTGAAAACTGAGATGTGCTACCCTTTCAGCTTTTTTTTTACATAAATTAGCAACCCAATCGTCAGAATAAAATGTAAAAAAACATGTACAATAGCAACGTAAATTTGAATAGGCTATACTATCCTATGTTATAATCATGTTTTCCAGTGACTCCTGAGCAAACCAGTCAACTAATAAAATAATATAATTTAAATATTAATAAGTTATCAATAATTTAATTAATTAATTTCTGGTAATAGGCAATATGATGACAAGATAGTGTATCTATGAGAATCTGCAGACTTCAATCAATCTGTTTGAACCAGAAATAGCTTTATTATCACAGTTTGGCAAAATGATGATATGAGTGGTGTTCCATTTCCTAGGTGATTGTTTTCAATCCCTCCCCCTTGTGGCTCCGTTTTGAAGGGCAAGGGCCAAAGTGAGGGACACTCAAAAACAAGGGGTAGGGTACAAATCAGAATTGGGATTGGGCCAAACTCTGGTGTAGAAGCCTAGCAGCTAAACTCACCTGGGTCTTTAACCACGAGGATGATGATGGTGCTGTGCACAATGCTGTGTGTTGTTCCTTCTGTTATAACACGACACTCGTATGTTCCAGAATCGTTTCTGCTCACGTTCTTAAGGATCAAAGACCGGTCGGCGTTCTTCATCTCTCTGTCCACTAGCTCCACCCGGCCTGTAAAAGATGGATTCTGGATGCGGTTGTCCCTGATAAATAAGAGATACCACTGTCCTTGCTCCAGGTCAGGTCTCTTTTCCAGCATAATGATGGGTGCATCAGTGGGACCCCGGCACTTGAGAGAGGCATTGTCTCCTGGATGCACTGTCAGGTTCTCCTGGACTATGGAGGACAATCAGGGAAGGAAGGGGGGGTGGGGTGGGGTGGGGTTGGTGGGGAGGAGGCGTGTGGGGGGCAGATGGTCAGAGCGGCGAAGGCAACAATATAATTCTTCCATCAAGAACTATTAAATAGTTGATTGTAATAGTTGATCATTTTCAATTTTTACTAATTTAAAGCCCAAATCAGTAACTTTTTCACCTTAATATAACAGCTTTTTAGTCATTGAGGATGGTAGACTTGTACATGTAGCGCCCCTGTAGTTACTAACTATGAGAGAATTAACACTGCTTTAGAATACAGCCTGCGCCCCAGTAGTTACCATGTAACTATGAGAGAATTAACACTGCTTTAGAATACAGCCCGCATTCGCATCCCTGCAGTTACTATGTAACTATGAGAGAAGTAACACTGCTTTAGAATACAGCCCGCATTCGCATCCCTGTAGTTACTATGTAACTATGAGAGAATTAACACTGCTTTAGAATACAGCCCGCATTCGCATCCCTGTAGTTACTATGTAACTATGAGAGAATTAACACTGATTTAGAATACAGCCCGCATTCGCATCCCTGTAGTTACTATGTAACTATGAGGGAATTAACACAGCTTTAGAATACAGCCCGCATTCGCATCCCTGTAGTTACTATGTAACTATGAGAGAATTAACACTGATTTAGAATACAGCCCGCATTCGCATCCCTGTAGTTACTATGTAACTATGAGGGAATTAACACTGCTTTAGAATACAGCCCGCATTCGCATCCCTGTAGTTACTATGTAACTATGAGAGAATTAACACTGATTTAGAATACAGCCCGCATTCGCATCCCTGTAGTTACTATGTAAGTATGAGAGAATTAACACTGATTTAGAATACAGCCTGCGCCCCTGTAGTTACTATGTAACTATGAGGGAATTAACACTGATTAAGAATACAGCCTGCGCCCCTGTAGTTACACTGTAGTTACAGATGTTAAAGACCCCCTAAAGTCATGTTTCAAGATGTATATGAAATACTCTACAGTACTTTGAATAATAATTTGTATCTGATGGTGGTTTTTCCCACAGAAAGGTTAAATTATCTATCTATCTATATAAAATGTAGTATGTAGGCAATGTTTGTTTCAAGTTCCGTGTTCGGCCACAGCTATGCCGTTTTAAGTGCGATCGGGCTTAAACCTTCAGGGTGTGTTACCTGACCGAGCCAGATTTTTTAATTAGGCCAATTAGCTAATGATGTGATGTCATCAGTGATGATGTCAAAAGTGATGTCATAAGGGTGTGCACACACACACACACACACACACACACACACACACACACACACACACACACACACACACACACACACACACGCACACACACACACACAAGGAGGCATTGTGACAAGACTGATCAGTGATGTCATAGGGGGGCACACACACACACACACACACACACACACACACTGATGATGTCATCAGTGATATAATGGGGCACACACACACACACACACACACACAAGGAGGAATTGACATCACTGATGCAACACACACACACACCCGCATGCGCCAATAGGGCCAACACAGTCTCTTAGAAAATTGTATAATACCAACGATATGGACCAACGTTGCTATTTTACAATTTCGGCTCGAAAAACGTAAAATATTAACGTTCCGAGTGGTTAGGGTGAGGATTAGAGTAGGGGGAGGGGTTAGAAACAGAAAATCTCCGTAAAACACGCCCAAACCCCGCCCACCGCTGTAGACGCATACGTTCCCATTTTACAATTTCTTAGCCGACATTGTAAAATAGCAACGTTTGTCCACAAACGTTGCTATTTTACAATTTTTTTGGAGATCGGGTTGATAGGGCAGGCGAGGTCACGCAGCAGCCGAGCTAATTAAAAGATCCAAAATAACCAATCAGGGGGATCTAGAACCCAACTAGCTAATCACAGCATACAACACAGGCTTTCAACACATTCTCACTCCCAACTCGTGACAAAGTGACGACAAGGGTTCCTGACTGATCTGCAGTATATGACGAGTTGGGAGTGGGAATGTGTTGGGGCTTTAACTGCTGAATACTGGACAGGGATTGGCTCCAGGATTCGTGATGTAACGAATCATGCTTGTTGAAAACTGCCTTTTTATTGAGCTCTGAGGAATTTCCACTTTCAGCAGACGATTGTGGAAACAGCCTTCTAGTGTGAAACTCTGCACAGACATCATTCTTTTCTTTAGATGTTACAATGTTTTTTTATTATTCTAAAGCTGTCACGATTGTGACTTTGTCAGACTTTCCCTATGTCTCAAGTCCCCTCAGGTCCCTCATGTTTCACTGTCTAGGTCCAGCAGATCTATGTTAGTCTCCAGTCTTAGTCTTGTTTGTAATCACTCAGCTGTTTCCCATGTGTAATCACTTCCCTCTGTGTATTTAGGTTCCTGTGTTTTCTGTCGTCATCAAGTTCACGTGTCTTCTGTCCCTGTTACTTGTCTTTATGTTACCTGTTATTTAATTAAATATACCCAGTTTTGGTTTACTCATCATCCGCCTCCTGCTGTTGTCTGCACTTGGGTCCACACATCACACCATCTACCCACCGTGACAAAAGCGTTGCAAAAAAAACCATCATCTTCATCTTAACATCTATGCTAACTACACAGGCTATTATTGGAAAGCAGCGGGTGCAAAGTGGAACATCACTTCCTGCTTCAGCACTGTACCAGAGATTTTCATCCTGTTCTATGGTCTCTCCCGATTCTAACTATAGCTGAACCGTTTGGTTTGACCAAGTAAAACAATTTTTATACGCATTTTACGAAATGTCCATGGGAAAATAAATTTTACGAAATGTCCATGGGAAAATAAATGGCGGATTAAAATCTCTGGTACAGTGCTGAAGCAGGAAGTAGGCGGTCACTTTGCCTCTCTATTCCCTCATAGTTACATAGTAATTATATTGTAAGTACAGGGGCGCGGGCTGTATTCTAAAGCAGTGTTAATTCCATCGTAGTATACTAACTACAGTGTAAGTACAGGGGCGCGGGCTGTATTCTAAAGCAGTGTTAATTCCATCGTAGTATACTAACTACAGTGTAAGTACAGGGGCGCGGGCTGTATTCTAAAGCAGTGTTAATTCCATCGTAGTATACTAACTACAGTGTAAGTACAGGGCCACGGGCTGTATTCTAAAGGAGTGTTAATTCCATCGTAGTATACTAACTACAGTGTAAGTACAGGGCCGTGGGCTGTATTCTAAAGCAGTGTTAATTCCATCGTAGTATACTAACTACAGTGTAAGTACAGGGCCGTGGGCTGTATTCTAAAGCAGTCTTAATTCCATCGTAGTATACTAACTACAGTGTAAGTACAGGGCTGCGGGCTGTATTCTAAAGTAGTGTTAATTCCATCATAGTATACTAACTACAGTGTAAGTACAGGGCCGTGGGCTGTATTCTAAAGCAGTGTTAATTCCATCGTAGTATACTACTGTAACTACAGTGTAAGTACAGGGCCGTGGGCTGTATTCTAAAGCAGTGTTAATTCCATCGTAGTATACTAACTACAGTGTAAGTACAGGGCCGTGGGCTGTATTCTAAAGCAGTGTTAATTCCATCGTAGTATACTAACTACAATGTAAGTACAGGGCCGCGGGCTGTATTCTAAAGCTGTGTTAATTCCATCGTAGAATACTAACTACAGTGTAAGTACAGGGCCGCGGGCTGTATTCTAAAGCAGTGTTAATTCCATCGTAGTATACTAACTACAGTGTAAGTACAGGGCCGCGGGCTGTATTCTAAAGCAGTGTTAATTCCATCGTAGAATACTAACTATAGTGTAAGTACAGGGCTGCGGGCTGTATTCTAAAGCAGTGTTAATTCCATCGTAGTATACTAACTACAGTGTAAGTACAGGGCCGCGGGCTGTATTCTAAAGCAGTGTTAATTCCATCGTAGTATACTAACTACAGTGTAAGTACAGGGCTGCAGGCTGTATTCTAAAGCAGTGTTAATTCCATCGTAGTATACTAACTACAGTGTAAGTACAGGGCCGTGGGCTGTATTCTAAAGCAGTGTTAATTCCATCGTAGTATACTAACTACAGTGTAAGTACAGGGCTGCAGGCTGTATTCTAAAGCAGTGTTAATTCCATCGTAGTATACTAACTACAGTGTAAGTACAGGGCCGTGGGCTGTATTCTAAAGCAGTGTTAATTCCATCGTAGTATACTAACTACAGTGTAAGTACAGGGCCGTGGGCTGTATTCTAAAGCAGTGTTAATTCTATCGTAGTATACTACTGTAACTACAGTGTAAGTACAGGGGCACGGGCTGTATTCTAAAGCAGTGTTAATTCCATCGTAGTATACTAACTACAGTGTAAGTACAGGGCCGCGGGCTGTATTCTAAAGCAGTGTTAATTCCATCGTAGTATACTAACTACAGTGTAAGTACAGGGCCGCGGGCTGTATTCTAAAGCAGTGTTAATTCCATCGTAGTATACTAACTACAGTGTAAGTACAGGGCCGCGGGCTGTATTCTAAAGCAGTGTTAATTCCATCGTAGTATACTAACTACAGTGTAAGTACAGGGCCGTGGGCTGTATTCTAAAGCAGTGTTAATTCTATCGTAGTATACTACTGTAACTACAGTGTAAGTACAGGGGCACGGCCTGTATTCTAAAGCAGTGTTAATTCCATCGTAGTATACAAACTACAGTGTAAGTACAGGGCCGCGGGCTGTATTCTAAAGCAGTGTTAATTCCATGGTAGTATACTAACTACAGTGTAAGTACAGGGCCGCGGGCTGTATTCTAAAGCAGTGTTAATTCCATCGTAGTATACTAACTACAGTGTAAGTACAGGGCCGTGGGCTGTATTCTAAAGCAGTGTTAATTCCATCGTAGTATACTAACTACAGTGTAAGTACAGGGCCGTGGGCTGTATTCTAAAGCAGTGTTAATTCCATCGTAGTATACTAACTACAGTGTAAGTACAGGGCTGCAGGCTGTATTCTAAAGCAGTGTTAATTCCATCGTAGAATACTAACTATAGTGTAAGTACAGGGCTGCGGGCTGTATTCTAAAGCAGTGTTAATTCCATCGTAGTATACTAACTACAGTGTAAGTACAGGGCCGCGGGCTGTATTCTAAAGCAGTGTTAATTCCATCGTAGTATACTAACTACAGTGTAAGTACAGGGCCGTGGGCTGTATTCTAAAGCAGTGTTAATTCCATCGTAGTATACTAACTACAGTGTAAGTACAGGGCCGTGGGCTGTATTCTAAAGCAGTGTTAATTCCATCGTAGTATACTAACTACAGTGTAAGTACAGGGCTGCAGGCTGTATTCTAAAGCAGTGTTAATTCCATCGTAGAATACTAACTACAGTGTAAGTACAGGGCCGTGGGCTGTATTCTAAAGCAGTGTTAATTCCATCGTAGTATACTAACTACAGTGTAAGTACAGGGCCGTGGGCTGTATTCTAAAGCAGTGTTAATTCCATCGTAGTATACTAACTACAGTGTAAGTACAGGGCTGCAGGCTGTATTCTAAAGCAGTGTTAATTCCATCGTAGTATACTAACTACAGTGTAAGTACAGGGCCGTGGGCTGTATTCTAAAGCAGTGTTAATTCCATCGTAGTATACTAACTACAGTGTAAGTACAGGGCTGCAGGCTGTATTCTAAAGCAGTGTTAATTCCATCGTAGTATACTAACTACAGTGTAAGTACAGGGCCGTGGGCTGTATTCTAAAGCAGTGTTAATTCCATCGTAGTATACTAACTACAGTGTAAGTACAGGGCTGCAGGCTGTATTCTAAAGCAGTGTTAATTCCATCGTAGTATACTAACTACAGTGTAAGTACAGGGCCGTGGGCTGTATTCTAAAGCAGTGTTAATTCCATCGTAGTATACTAACTACAGTGTAAGTACAGGGCTGCAGGCTGTATTCTAAAGCAGTGTTAATTCCATCGTAGTATACTAACTACAGTGTAAGTACAGGGCCGTGGGCTGTATTCTAAAGCAGTGTTAATTCCATCGTAGTATACTAACTACAGTGTAAGTACAGGGCCGTGGGCTGTATTCTAAAGCAGTGTTAATTCCATCGTAGTATACTAACTACAGTGTAAGTACAGGGCTGCAGGCTGTATTCTAAAGCAGTGTTAATTCCATCGTAGTATACTAACTACAGTGTAAGTACAGGGCCGTGGGCTGTATTCTAAAGCAGTGTTAATTCCATCGTAGTATACTAACTACAGTGTAAGTACAGGGCTGCAGGCTGTATTCTAAAGCAGTGTTAATTCCATCGTAGAATACTAACTACAGTGTAAGTACAGGGCTGCGGGCTGTATTCTAAAGCAGTGTTAATTCCATTGTAGTATACTAACTACAGTGTAAGTACAGGGCTGCGGGCTGTATTCTAAAGCAGTGTTAATTCCATCATAGTATACTAACTACAGTGTAAGTACAGGGCTGCGGGCTGTATTCTAAAGCAGTGTTAATTCTATCGTAGTATACTACTGTAACTACAGTGTAAGTACAGGGGCACGGGCTGTATTCTAAAGCAGTGTTAATTCCATCGTAGTATACTAACTACAGTGTAAGTACAGGGCCGCGGGCTGTATTCTAAAGCGGTGTTAATTCCATCGTAGTATACTAACTACAGTGTAAGTACAGGGCCGCGGGCTGTATTCTAAAGCAGTGTTAATTCCATCGTAGTATACTAACTACAGTGTAAGTACAGGGCCGCGGGCTGTATTCTAAAGCAGTGTTAATTTCATCGTAGTATACTAACTACAGTGTAAGTACAGGGCCGTGGGCTGTATTCTAAAGCAGTGTTAATTCCATCGTAGTATACTAACTACAGTGTAAGTACAGGGCCGCGGGCTGTATTCTAAAGCAGTGTTAATTCCATCGTAGTTGTAGAAACGGTCCATAATGGCCCACCGTCAGGCCTGTTCTTGGGGCAGTCGATGCCTACCAGCCGGCGCGCCAACGACGTAATGATGATGACATTATCAACGATGACAATGATGTCATAGCATAGAGTTCACCTGTGAGGTCATCGGCGATGTCAGACATAACACCGATGATGTCATAGCTCCCTCGAACGTTGTGACATCACCAATGACGTGATGTCATACACCGGAATGCGACCATATAAACAAGGTGTTCTGTGACGCTATGCTTTATTCCTTCGAGATTCCTTCGACTTCCATACTTCTTCAGGTATTCTTACTCCCTAATAATGTCAACCATTAGCACAACCAACCCCGAACTCGAGCTGAGTCCTGGCTATCTTGCAACCAGCCAGGCCCTGGTGACTGACTGCCTTACACCCAAACAGGTCACCAGTGGTATTTCAACCGCGTCCGAGGACCGACATCTCGGTCCCTATGTCCATCTCCGTGATTCTGACCGATCACAGCGCGTGAGCCCTCATACACGATCCAGCACACTTCACGAAGCAAGCCCAGAAGCTTTGCCCCCAGCAAGCCAACAAGCTTCGCTACAGTAGTATACTAACTACAGTGTAAGTACAGGGCCGTGGGCTGTATTCTAAAGCAGTGTTAATTCCATCGTAGTATATTAACTACAGTGTAAGTACAGGGGTGTGGTAAATTCACATATTGAACCCCGTACTTAGCCTGCAAGTACATCTTTTTGTACCCCGTACTTACCCTGTAAGTACAGATCTTGTTACCCTGTACTTGCGGGCTGTATTCTAAAGTGTTACATGTGTGTGCAAATGCCAACATTGGTTTTCGGACTCTCCGTGCTCTGACGATTCCGAAAATGTATAGTTTTGCAAATCTCCCAAAAATTCCAACAACAAAATAGTTGAACCTGACTATAAGTTTAGGCAACATTCAAGCAGCTCACCTTCATATGAAGACACCAGGTGCAAGATCCACAGAGCCAAGAGCGGTGCAGATGTAAAAGCCATGGAGCGATGGGGTTTCCTGATATCAGCTTTCATATTGTCAACTCTACACTTTGCGTTTTCAAACATTGATGGATTCAAAGTCCAAGTCCAACCTGCCTGCCAGTGCTGCTACCACACCTCTGCTCTGTGCTCTGTGTCACTTACAAGAAGGGAGCTTTTTTCTTTTTTCTCTCTTGCAGCAAAGGCGGAGCAGTTTTTGGTTACAGGAAGAGATTCTTTGTACACACACACACACACACACACACACACACACACACACACACACACACACACACACACACACACACACACACACACACACACACACACACACACATCGCATGCACACACCTATGTATATACAGTACATACATATATACAGTGGGTTCTGTCTGTTTGTTTCTCTGAGATTTTTGTCCTGCGCTGCGCATGCCAATAGAGCAGGTGAGACAAGGTCAGATCTACCATATGGGCAACCTGGGCAGGTGCCCAGGGGCCCTCAGTATGAAGGGGCCCTCAATTTCTTTCTTTTTTTCTTTTTCTTTATTATTATTATTATTATTATTATTATTATTATTATTATTATTATTATTATTATTGGTTGGGCTCATGTCGGGCTCCACAGAATTATGACACAAATCTAAGACCAATCAGGACAAAATAAAAATTGTTTCCAAGAAGATTAAGTCGCATGATTGAGTGTCATTGGATGCCTGTGGGCAAGTGGTGACCAGGGAAGTGGGGGTGCTTGTGGTGCTGCAGCACCCTCTGCTGTTTTGTATTGGAATTGTAATGTCAACTAAAACAACATTGCCTGTGTTGCAGTCTGTTGTAATGTAAAACGACCTAAAGGGAGAGCAGGTGGTGACATGAAAGTGAGTGAGAAACTGAATCTCAGAAACTGAATAATGACATCATAACAGTATAATCCTAATGTTAATTTAAAATGAGCTATTCCTCTAAATATGTCTAAAAAACATCCAAATGTCCAAATAAACGTAAATTTTCCCCCAGAAGAAACCAGTCCGTTCCTTTCAGCATCCCCTACTTAAAAACAGTTCCATTTTGTAAAATGCTTATAAAAGAAATTGATTTGCTTGGTCAAACAAAGCGATTCAGTTATATTTAGAATCAGCATTTTACTCAGACAATTTTTATTTAATTTATTTTTGGTGGGGGGGATGGGTAGGGCGGGGGGTGTTAATCTGGCCTTGAGGCGAGGCCACACAGCAGCCGAGCTGCAGGCGAGGCCACGCAGTGGGTGAGCCCAGGAATCGAGCGTGCATAGCGTGCGAGATTTCTATATCTCGCACGCATATATATATAATATATATATATATATATATATATATATATATATATATATATATATATATATAAGAATAAGAAGAAGAAGACGAAAAAGTAATAATTAATAATAATAATAATAATAATAATTATTATTATTATAATAATGATAATCATAATAATGGCAAATACATGTGGCCGGCAGCTGCTGGCCCGGCCACTAAAAAACATTTCTCACTAGATGCTCAACAGGTAAACCACAGACACGACATACAGTCACATGTACAAAGGGGAAGGGGTGGTCTTTATGTGTGACTGGTAAAATTCAGTTAGCTTCATATCACCAAGCTGTAGAATGGGAGGTAGAGCTCTACAATTGCTGTTCTGTAAGTAGAATGTGTGTGTGTGTGTGTGTGTGTGTGTGTGTGTGTGTGTGTGTGTGTGTTGTGTGTGTGTGCGCGTGTGCGCCCATGCATGTTTTCCCCACTTTTAAAAGATATTTAATTGATAATATTCTAAATTACAGTGCATTAATTATGCAGTATTAATGTAGCCTGGAAATACTAAGTACTGTACTAAGTACTGTCATTTCCAAAATGGATGTAACTAGTTATAGCAAAAGAATGACCGAGTTGTGACTTGGGTGCATTACATACATGGTATGTAACTTGTTTTAAAAATATCAAATAATCAACTAACATACAAGTAAAAAAATGCTTTTAGGAGTAGGGCTATTTGTATTACTGTAGATAAGGGGAACTGCACAAAATGTGAAAACCTAGACAGGGGAAGGTCACTGACTACAGAAAGTGATGACACAATGTTTTATCACTAGGTTTTTATTTATTTACAAACTACCATCTTAAGATGCACATCCGCTGTTTTCTCACTTCTCTTGTCTGCCTGCAAAACCTCAAACTAATCTCAGTTTCGTTTCTCTTCAGTGCTGACCATGTTCCTGTGCTGCAGACCCACACAAGGTTAGCACGCTTCACCATGACAGTCCCAAATGTTATTATGTAATTATGATGCGCTTTGTAGGAAACCCTGATAGAAAGCTGTGTAGTTTTGAGATTTGTGCAGGGTTGTTTCAGGAGTTTTAGAGGATGTGGAGGCAAGTACTCTGAATCCCTTAGCCTTAAAATATGAATTATTTGATCAAAATAAGAAATGCTGTTTCAATAGTTCTCCTGTGGTTTGTGGAGAATCTTCTTCCTAAATTTCTCAAGAATGCAAGAAGAGAGAATATCCTTACAGGTTGAGATGGGCTTTGTGCTTGTCATCACGTGGTCAATAAAACATACCCTGTACAGCAGTGGTTCCCAACCATTTTTGTGTTATGTACCCCTTGAGCTGTTTTACCATGCCGATAGTACCCCCTCACTCGTGTGTCCATAATTCTCCTAAAGTTGTTATATTAAACTTATATTAAACTTTTAGTAGGCCTCTCTAACACATCTCATTAAATGAAAATAATTTGAATGACTCCTCTTTAATACAATTTTGACAGTTTTCAATTGGGAAAAAGTCGCCAGTTTTTATCATTTTGGAAATACATTGTAATCCCAATCTTTCCAAGTAGCCTACCCCCTGCAAGCTGCTCAAGTACCCCTAGGGGTACACGTACCCCTGGTTGGGAATCACTGCTGTACAGCATTGATTAATGCTGGATTGATGTAAAAACACGTCGGGAATGAGTTAAGGTTTGAATGAAATTAATTACGTTTCATTTTTTAAACTGTCCCGACTCCACGGTTGGGTGTGACACACAACACTGTTGAAAGTACAAGTGAAAAGGGATCCATGTTTTGAAACGGTATTAGTTCAATGTGCCATTGTTTATCTCAGAAATCTGGTAAAGTAGCGCGTCGGGAGACCTGGATTAAAATCCCAGTTGGGGCACTATCATATTTTTTGAAAATGTAGCATAAATTATTAATCTGGACATAATATAAAGCTGCTGAATACACACGGTGTACATAGCAGAATAACTGAATATGCCCATTCATGGTAACGTCCTGGCATAGTCGTCTAAATCAGCCCCATATCGGCTGTGATTTGGCCTTGTCCTGGACGTCACTGAAAGACGTCATCACATCATTGTAAGGATGGTGAGCAGGAGAAGAGGCAGAGGCAGGCTTCAGGTTCACCACAGATGTTTATTTTGTGGAAAACCAGGCATTGTGTTGGTGTGTAGTTGCAAAAACATACAAAAATACTCTAAAAAGGCTTTAAATGAAATGAGGCTAATGAATCAAAAGAACTAGAAAAAATAAACAACAGAACTAAACTGAAAACCTACACCTAGGCTAATCCCATGCATAACATGGGTTTCTAGCAGGCCAGCAGTGCATCTAGGGTGAACAGAGTGAGCACCCACACAAGGGTGCGAGCTAGCTAAATACTCTAGCCACTCCCCCAACACAGAGCAGACAATCAGCATCAATTAACTGGTCAAACAGATCAAGGGTTTCATTAAACAATCATTAGTTCACTGAATCACTGGATCCAATCCCATATTGTAATTTCCCGATCATCCTAATACACTCAATAGATTTATATTTCTAAGTTTGAATCCTCTCCACTCATCACACCTGGCCCCAACGAGGAGACTGCCAGGTGCAGCAGGGAAACAAACAGTCACCCTCACCCTCAATCAACATTGATGCCATGACTAAATCTATAACAGACAGGAAGTTAAATCAGGTCATATTTAGCATGTAGGCTAGAGGTCATGCGGGCCTCCCCATGACAGTCATCATAACCTAATTTTGCTTGCTGGGTTGTTTAGCTTTGTCAAAAATGTAAATGATCTTCACTAATTTGTACTTCCTGCTGCTCCTCCACAGCCTCTCTGACTGTGAGTCCCAGTAGATCTCAATTCTTTGAAGGAGAGGCTGTCTCTCTGAGCTGTTATGAGGGAGACAGATCTGCTGGACGGACTGTCAGGAGGACAACCTATGAAACAAGGTCTGAGTGTGGAGGTTATTGGGGGAATCTAAAAGGTTCCTCTTGCAGTATCGGGTACGCACACCAAACGGACAGTGGAGTTTACTGGTGTGAGTCTAGAGAGGGAGACACCAGTGACACCGTCAACATCACTGTCACTGGTAAGACCATACAGCATTCACTCATGAATAATGAAACAACTATCTATCGATCTATCTATCTATCTATCTATCTATCTATCTATCTATCTATCTATCTATCTATCTATCTATCTATCTATCTATGTGGGGATTTCGGTTAAATGCTTGAAAGGTCTGTGCCGGTTAACAAAGGTTTATGAACCAGCGAAGTTTGTCTTCATCAAGATAATCTTCACAAACGAGGAACGTTTATGACTTTTGAAGCGTAAATGCATTTATTTTTTGTTTATGTGATTTTCAGAAAATCAAAAGTCAAACAAACAAACAAAAAACATCTCGAACAGTTGGTCAACTTGGTGCACATAGTATACATAAATGCCTGGGCGGCGATATTTGACAATTTAGCTGGAGCTCAGTCAAACTTTATTTAAGGTTTTAGTTTTCATTGTGATTTAGAAAATGGTCAGTGGGCCAATTGGCACTCTATTGCAGTTTGGAAGTTGAGTATCACTGCTCTACGACCTTCCTGCCCCTCTTCCCTAGCAAGAGAAGAGATTCAGCTGCATTATTATCTATGGCATCTTGGTTGTAATCGTGCCTTTTAAAATTAATATAGGTAAGGATGAAAATATTTTTTTCTTTATTGCATCTCCATTTACTCTGGAATAGTAATAGATGCAGGTTTACTTACTTACACTGGATTCACATTCCTTAGCTTCTTACATATCAAAGGAGGCTATTGCTGATTTATTTTGGGTATGTTATTGTCTAGGTGAGAAACACCTGCCAGCACCCCTAGGGTAGAACATGTTCAATCACGTAATGTATCTCTGTGTTAGATGGTGCTCTGATCCTACAGAGTCCTGTTCTTCCTGTGATGGAGGGAGCTGCTGTGTCTCTGACCTGTACAACCAAGACTCGCTCCTCCAACCAAGGTTATTATAGTTTTGCATTTTTCAATCGTTTTTTTGTTTAAATCTTGTTTTGACTTTTTGTTTTTAGTTTTCATGAATGATAATGACCTTGCATCCACCCTCCCAGCTGGTTTCTATAAAGATGGCTTCCTCATCAGGACCGAGTTTACAGGACAGATGACCATCCAGCATGTTTCCATGTCTGATGAAGGCCTCTACAAGTGTCATGTCTCTGACCTGGGTGATTCTCTAGAGAGCTGGCTGGCTGTGAGAGGTGAGGATATCACAGTTAGTTTTTCTACTAACTGGTTTCTTTCCCGATGGCTGTTGTGGGTAGTGCTATCAATTGGTGTGTGTGTGTGTGTGTGTGTGTGTGTGTGTGTGTGACCTGCTGGCTGTTGTGGGTAGTGCTATCAATTGGTGTGTGTGTGTGTGTGTGTGTGTGTGTGTGTGTGTGTGTGTGTGTGTGTGTGTGTGTGTGTGTGTGTGTGTGTGTGTGTGTGTGTGTGTGTGTGTGTGTGTGTGTGTGTGTGTGTGTGTGTGACCTGCTGGCTGTTGTGGGTAGTGCTATGTCTAATTGGCTGTTTCGGGCCATTTAATCGGCCATAATGACCTAATTAAAATATGCGGCTCCGTCTGTTTGGGACCTGCCGGTACCGATGACAAATATAAATGCTGTCAGGCAGACAGTGTTAGATATCTCAAAAGGTAACAGTCCAAAGATGTGGGTAAGGAGGAGAATTTCATTTTGACCATCGCCATCTTAGTTATTTGCAGCCAGAAGCTAGCATTAACCTTGCGAGGCAGCTGAATTCGTGAGATCACAATGACACGAGAAATCCATCTTGCCATGCTGCCCCTTATCCATTTGACTCAACTCCACCAGTGGTGTGGACCAATCAGCATCCGAGGAAGGACGAGGCGGACCTAAGTGGTTGAAATTAGCCCGTGATAGATGGTAATAGACAGATCATTCATCCAATCACCTGCCAAGTTTTTTTTAAGTGCCTGCCCTCTTCCAAACAGTTTCCAAGTTCCCAGATGGTTCGGTGTAACAAACCATCTGGCTGTGTCAGGTTAATCTAGACCAAGGGTTTCCCACATTGCCGCAGCACCACTTGCTATTGGTCCATGATCGGCGAGCTGTGTGATCACTGGACAGGCGACCTGTCAATCACACCCTAAAGCATAGTCTGCTTATCTACTATTGAAGAAGACTTAAAGGAAAGAGGGGTAACACTTTATAATAACGTTCAGTCGTAAGTCATTTATAAGCCTTTAGTTAATGATGAACTAGTCTCGCTGGACAGCCTCCCCTCCCTACCGGGAGAGGAGTCTGGCGCCGCGGAGGCAACTGGGATAAGCCCTCCCCTGCTCTACAGCTGCTCTCCCATTGGAGCGACTGTTTCGGTGGCAGCCGGATGTCCGCTCCCGGCTTATTACAAACTCTGTCATTGGCTTCGACCATGTCAATCAGAGCGGCTTCCGCTCCCTCCTCCCTGTGTGTCGCTGTAAATAGTGCCCTGCGGCCTCAGTGAAAACAACAACGCTAACTAGCTAGCAAGCTAACGGCAGAAACCTACATGCTAGCTCGTTGCTATATGCTGAAAACGGCAAGTTGGATTGTTGGAAACTATTTTCCAAGGGCACTGCCGCTAAGCGCCACCCATCGCAATCCCACTATGGAGAGCTGCGGCGCCAGACTCCTCTCCCGGTAGGGAGGGGAGGCTGGCCAGCGAGACTAATGATGAACTAACCATTTACAAAACATGAATATACATTTGTAGATGATTAATACATGTTACGTTAACATATACAAAGGTGTTGTAAGTCATCTATAAACCTTTAGTAAATGAAGTGTTGCTCACCTGTTGTAAATAATAATAAATAATAATTTACAATTCATTTACAAGGCTTTCTGCATCCCCTAATCTAAAGTGTAAACCAATCATGAGACATAAATGTGTTACATACAAGGGGGTAGCTCTGTTTGTCAAAATTGAAGCCAATGCAGAAGTGTCCTCTTTGCCTGCAGGGGGTGACCCATTGGTTTGTTGTAGGGATGTCAACGGTTAACCGTTAATCGATTAACCGTCGCTAACGTCGTTGTTCGGTTATTGCTGTCGGTCTATCAGTTAATATAAAAAAAAAAAAAAAAAAAAAAAAAAAATTGACACGTTTTTTGAGTTTCCTTGCAGATTTTGCACAGTGTTTTGCATCATGCAACTATTTTGTTCAAATTTTGTTCAATTGTTGGCAGCAAATCGAAATAGGCTATATTTTGTTTAAGTTTTTATGCTGCAAAAGACAGTAGGCCTAATGTGAAAAAATCAAAAGAAATAACAGATTGTTGTTGTTGTAATGTTTACATAAACAGGAAATAAAGCTCTCAAAAATATATTTCCTTGTCATCCATATAAGAGCCAGAATGATTTTGGAATGATTACCTGATCAAAAAGCATTAACATTTCAGCATCTAAATAGACACGCCTTGTTTGGGCATGAGCTCATTGAGTAAATAGACAAAACAATTTTTTTTTTTTTTTTTTATATTAAAAAATTATGAATTAACCGATAGGTTAATCGATTATTAGCGTTGGTTAATCGAAAGTGAAATTAACCGAAAATTGACATCCCTAGTTTGTTGACTTCTGTTTTGAAGCCTCAAGTATGGCCTCAGTAAACATTTTCTTAATGTGTTTATGGTCTCAATCGCTAGTTTCAGACTATGTTGTAGTTCCAGACTGTTTTGGGGCGTGATTGACAGGCCGCTTGTCCACTGATCACACAGCTCACCGATCACGGACCAATAGCAGGCCGTGCTCTGTGGGAAACGCAAACGGAAACCCCTGGACTTGTGTCGAGATCCAAAACGGCAATGGCCAAAATGCCATACGTGAGGCGTCAAAAGACCAATGGGTCGCCCCCTGCAGGCCATTCGAAAGAATGCAGGTTTAAGTGCACTTCCACATTGGCTTAAATTTTGAGAGACCTTCCCCCTTGTATGCAACACATTTATGTGTGATGAATGGTTTACACTTTAGATTATGGGGTAAATGATTTACCCATCATTTATAACAGGTGAGGAACGCTTCATTTACTCAAAGTTTATAGATTACTTACAACTCATTTGTGATATGTTAACATAGCAATTTATTAATCATCTACAGATGATACAAAAACTCTTATCAGATATGGGTCCCTGGGCCAAAATCTTATCAAATGGGGGGGGTGGGGGGGGGGTGTCAATCATCCTTTGTCACATGACATGCCCCCTCTCTCTCCCAGTGTCTCCTGTCACTCTCTGTGACTAATTAAAAATATGTTTGCATTTCCCATGGAGAGACCCGTCATCTGTGCTGATTAACCAGTGCTACAGTATTATTATTTACTACTTTTAATTATTTCTTTTTGTTTGTTTCAGCTGGTACCACAACCCCTCCTGCTACTACTTCTACTTCCTCCAATCCTCCCTCCTCTTCTCTACTCCTGTTGTGGTGTGTCATTCCGGTCCATTGCCTAGTTATACTGGTTGTACTGGTTGTACTGCTGGGGCAGTGCATTCAGAGGAAACTCAGAAGTAAGAAACAGATCTAACAAACCATTTTTACACTGAACATTTCTTGGCACACTTCTGTATACGAGTGCTGTTACATTTACTTTGACATTACACTACCAAATTTTACTTTATTTATTTTACATTTGCTTTCACATTAAACTTTTAATTCTTCACTACATTTTACTTTATGTTTAGACATTTCATTAAAATTTTCACATTTTGTACTTCAGGTGTCGGTTGCTTTTAACGTTACAATAGCATTTCCATTTACTTACTTACATTTTAAAATGTTTTTGTAAAAAAAAACATAATTTTTGTATTCACGTTAACATTCTCCATTGGTATTTTGCATTCACTTTTACATGGATGGACAATTAACAATTATATTTTACATTGTTATATGTTTCATGAACAATGTTCCATGTTTCAAATTTCAACTTCAATTCCATTGCATTCCGTGATGTAGAGGCAGCAGCTGATGATATCAGAACACACGTGATTTACAGCAACCAATCAGACACAGGAAAGGTACAGTAGTATGGTTTTGTTCTGCTGTTTATCTGGGCGAAATTCTCAGAATAGATTTTTCTTGTTTTCCTGTTATATCTAAACCACAGCTGAGCCACGCGCTTTGGTGCGGGAAAGAAATCACATGTATGAAGCAAACTGCTTCCTTCAGTATAGCCTATAATCAAATGACTGGTTTGGTTTGATAGGTTGGCGCATTTTCTTCAGTGAAAACTCAGTGGGTGCAGGGCAAGCAAAGAGTTCAGTGAAGAGTCTTCACTGAACTCTTTGCTTGCCCTGCACCCACTGAGTTTTTTATCCATTTTGAGTGTGCTCGCGACCCGTGTTTTTCTATTGCATTCGAAACTAAAACATAAAATCAAATGCAACACAAAACAAAAATATAAATACATAACAGAAGAAGAAGAACTGGACGGACAAATCTGTCATTATCTGCCATATACGACAACCCACAACACACGCATGCATGCGGCCAGCGACACACACACTCATGCTGACGGTGGCCGTGAAATACGGTCTCTGCATCTATCACTATCTATCACTGGTTAGGTGATGGATCTTCTGCATGTTTTTAGTGGGGTCCATACTGATGTTGTATGGAGGAACCCCAGGGGAGCACGGCGAGAACATGCAAACTCCACACAGAAAGGCCCTTTTGACATGGGGGGGGGGCACGCCCTCTGCGCCAACAGCGTCCCAGGCAGGAATCGAACCCAGGACCACAGTAGCTGTGAGGCGACCGTGCTACCACTGTGTAACTGTGCCCCCAGAATCCCCATATAGAATCAAACGCGTCAAATAACATACATGGTCTTCAGCATTAGTGCAGTGAAGTCAAACAGAAATGTGCATGCATGGTGCATCATCCAAAACAATCCCAAAACTATAATCATATCCTTCCTATTATAAAAGGGAACATGTGGGCAATGTTTGTTCTCTCTCTCTTTCAAGAATTTTGGCCGGCTACAGCTATACCGTTTTACGTGCGATCGGGCTGAAGCTTTCAGGGGGTGTAAAGAGCACCTGTGACCTGATGGAGCCGGATTTGTTTAATTAGGTGTTGATTTTTGGACAATATGATTCCAGCCTGTCACTCACTGTGTCCCATTTCCGAGGCCGCAGCCTCCAATGGTACCTCCTGTACGTGGATGACAGACCTCCGGGAATGTTGCCAAAAATGCTCATATCAGCTTCATCAGTCCCTGCCTATGCCAATGCTCAATGCCCATGTGCAGTTTCAGATTGATTGACCAATCCGTTGGGGAGAAAAATGAATGCGGACAGAGTTTTCCTTATTCGGATAAATACAGAAAACCCCCATTAATTTACCATTTAACCATTTAATTTATTACAACTTTTTAATTAATAAATTCATTATTTCGGCCAGTGAGCCTACCGGCATCGAAATCAGTGTTGAGATTCGGTCCATTAGGTGGGAGCTGGTGGTAACTTAGCGGTCCAGGTTTCAATACTTGCCCTTGCCCCCTAACTGCTTAACAAAGAATAGAGATAGCCAGGGGCGGACTGGGATCATAATTCAGGCCGGGCATTAGATACCAAGCAGGCCAGGCCGATACGGGCCGACGCGCGGAAAATTTGGGGCGTTTGAAGCTCAATTTGGGCCGTTTGAAGCCCAATTTGGGCCGTTTGAAGCCAGATTTGGGTCGTTTAAAGCCAGATTTGGGCTGTTTGAAGCCCGATTTGGGCCGTTTGAAGCCCAATTTGGGCCGTTTGAAGCCCAATTTGGGCCAAGTCCAATTTTACAATGAGATGCACCCACTTTAAACCTGAATAAAGTAATAAAACCACTAGTAAACCAGTAGGCGGCGCCTGGCCTGCTGTTCAGTGAGTGGCCTGGCCTGGCTTGCAAAAAAAAAAAAAAAAAAAAAAAAATTTTTTTTTTTTTTGGCAGGCCAGGCCAGGCCAGGCCACCGGGCATTTGCCCGACGTGCCCGATTATGCAGTCCGCCACTGGAGATAGCTGATATACATGTAGTCTGATAGTGTTCATTTATAGAGTGATATATTTTGATACCACAGTTAGAGTGTATTTAGCTGTTGGTTATGTTTGGTAACAACAAAGACAGGTTTCAGAAAGAGATTTTTCACACATTTCTGGTTTGCTTCTGTCTGGTGTGAAAATACGCTCAGTTACAAAATGACTTCGTGTCCATTTCTTTGAACAGACGCATGCCTCAGTTCTAGGAAGATGGGTATTTCCCACCAACCCCCCCCCCCCTCCCACACACACACACACACACACACACACACACACACACACACACACACACACACACACACACACACACACACACACACACACATACCACTATATAATCATAATAACTATCTATCTAGCACTTTACAAAGCAAAACTAAAGTAGCCTACAATTGTAAGTAAACAACATGAAGAGGGTGTACACTGTATTACTGTTATACCACTTTCAAACCAACGACCAGAGTTGGACCAGGTTACTTGAACAAGCACAATGTATACAGGCACAATTGGCTGTGTCTGCGGGTGGGAAGCCTGATTAAGGGTATGTGTCATGGTCACTGCACTAGCAACTAGAATGAATGAACTAGAAAGAATAGCGTGATCCCTCCCACGTGCTACGTCCTTTCCGGTGAAGCTCCCCGCTGTCAGGTGAAAAGAAGTGGCTGGCAACTGCGCATGTGTTGGAGGAAGCATGGTGCTAGTCTATGGCTCTCCCCAGATCGGCAGAGGGGGTCGATCAGCGATGGGAGCAGCAGGGGGAAATTGGCCAAATACAATTGAGGAGAAAATGGGCGAAAAATCATAAAAATGAATAAATAATAAAATAAAATAAAAAGGACAACAAGAAACAACAACTGTGAAGCCATTGATCCACGGTGGTGGTTTGTAACACCTGGCCGGGGAGTAGCTTACCACAGCATGGCCTGTTTGTTTGTGGTTCATGTGTCAACAGTATGTGTGCTGGTAAGGCGCTAGTTGAAATGCCATATCCGCGGTTCATTTCACTTCCAACCAGACAGCCTCCATAACACTATTGGAGGCTTTTTGAACCGTTGCCCTCAGTGCGCCGAGTGGAGCCATAGATGGTACACATATTCCAATCATCGCCCCAAGAAATAACCCCGCCCACTACTTTAACAAGAGATAACCCCGCCCACTACTCTAACAGGAAAGGACGTAATATTATTTAAGCAATATCACACGAGAGGGAGTGCATTGTTGGCTAATATTGGCACTGCTGTGATTCGGTCGTAGGCACGAGGCCGCAGGCCGAGTGCCGTAGCATGGTTGACTGTCGCTTTGCAGGAGGCATGTCGGATACAGAGGATGAGCTTGTTTGATCTGACAGTAGGCTATGTTGCTCCATCTTTTCCTGCTCTCCGTGACTGGGGTCAACTGAGCCGGCGTTTGTGAAACCACAGTCAAGCCAGCCGCCACTTGGTTTTTGATGCGTGTCTATTCGTGCTGTAACGGTACTGCTGCTTCACCGGTGTTCGGAGCGGGCTAAACAGTCAAGTGTCACAATTCGGAGTACCGTTACAGCACGAATAGACGCGCATCAAAAACCAAGTGGCGGCTGGCTTGACTGTGCTTTCGCAAACGACGGCTCAGTCCTGCAGGTGAAATATGAGCAAACCTGGAGGTTTCCGCAGAAGAATGTTGCTCCCCCTCGTCCTCTTCTGACGAGCATTCATAGTTTAAGTCAAAAGTTATGTTAGGAAAAAAATCCATCTTTGCGCTCTCGGTTACGCTTTGAATGACGTTCAATGTAACATGGCTGGTGGTTGTTTTGTTAATTACAGCAGCTGTGAATCTTGTTGATTAGAGCAGCTGTGAAGCGGAGTGATATAGCCTACCCTACACACAGTGAAGCGCCAGTGCATTATCGTGAAATATAGGCACTCGTAAGATCCCTCTTGTCCAATCAAATTGCTCGGCCGGAACTACCTGTTGTATAACTATCAGTTTTACATACATTTAACATCGGCTGTCGCCGTTCTCCCATTCCATTCGTAACCTACGAGATTTGACGGCGTTGTGTTGGTGGTACTTGCAGCAACCCCACGTTAAGGGCATACCCAGGGGTGGATTCGAACTGCCGACCTTCGGCTTGCTGGACGGACACGCTAACCACTGCACCAAGACAGCTAGCTCCCTTGGCGGAGCAGATTAACGTGCCTTTATACTGGGGGAGTGAGTTTAACCAACCTACTCGCTACCACTCGGCACTCACGAGGAATCGGCACTGATTCACTTCGGTTACATTAGCAACACGTGTGGTGCCATTCACACTGAACTCAACCCATGTCTGGGTCACCAAGCCGAGTCGGGCAACGCGGGTTACCCCTTTAAACACAAAATCAACCTGGGACCAACCCTGGTTGGACCTCGGTCTGAAAGGGGTATTAGCTGGCACACAGGCTGCTCAAATTACATTGTGAGATGGAAGCTGAAGAGGAAAACATGAATTGAATAACAAAAATACAATATAAAACACCTTTTGAACACCTTTTATTTATGATGAAATCCTATGCCATGTTTTAAATGTGTGTGTGTGTGCGCGCATGTGTTTTCAGACTCTCCATCAGAACCAGAGGTCTCTTCGTTGAGGTACTGTAGACCTTCACACGAGTTCATCCAGTGATGTTCAACTCGAGGTCCACTGACCATCACTGAACTCCAAATATATTTTATAGGCCTACTGTTTGTCTTCATGTTCTCACTCATCTCTCACTGAATTTACTGTGCGCTAAATACCAATTTTTTTTAACATAAATCCTCCAGTGTCTTAAGATCCATTTGTTTCTCGTGTGTTTTTCAGTGAGGATTCTGTGAATTGATAAATGTAATATGACAAATTTCACAGGGTGTGCGGGTGTTTGTGACAAATAGACAGGGTTGTCCATTTGGTTAATCTTTCATCTTAATCTTTAACATAATATTCTTATTCCTATTCAATTTATCTTTTCTGGATTCTGTTAGTATTTGTTGCTGCAATGACACAACGTCCCAATATAAATAAAGTCTAATTATCATATTTGTCATCTTGTGTGTGCGTGTGTGTGTGAGTGCGTGCGTGCATGCTGCACAAAGCCGTCAGATGGAAGATTAAACCTGTTTTTGTGGTATTGTGGCTAACAGGTCCTCTCTCTGTAGCCTGTGTGTGGGTGTGTGAAGTCTGTGTCTTGTTTCCTCAGGTTCTGAACGACGACTACAACCGCAGTCACGACATGCAGGGACTTTCAATGGTATACCGGTAAGTGATATTATGGGCTCTGGCATATAGCTGTGTGTGTAACTTCTATTCCAACAACTGATCTTTCACTCAGTATAAAACATGGACAATCCTGTAAGATTTTTCATTTAGTCCATCAGGGGGACTTTTCATACTTTGACTGAAATGTTTTATACCGAATTTAATTATGTTACTCATGCCATTTTCAATGAAATTTACAAAAATAATAATCAAATTAGGAATTGAATCCATTTTGAATTCAGGCTGTAACCCCACACCCTGCTGAGAAAGTCAATGTGGCGGAATATTCTGAAGGCAAGGACAAAGGACATGTATACCCAGATACTGACACCATGATGTGGAACTACACTGTCACTGCTTATACACAACACTCAATAGAAGCATATGTCTGGTTTCTACTCCTATAATTCAATTCAAACTTTATTCCAGACACACAGGGGGTCCATAGAGTACATACATATTATCAACATCACACAACAAATTATACAGTTAAAAAAAAAAGAGAGAGAAAAACAACAAACATAAGATCATAAATAGAGGCTGACTCTCCAGTGTTTACGCAGCCTGGACGAGAACCGAAGACAGCTCTTACCAGGATTGACTATATCCTCAATAATGCTGTTCTGGGACGTATCCAGGCGAGACATGAATCCATACATAGAATGCCTTAAGAGAGCCTCACATGTGTGGATTCCACACGTTACAAACAAGTGACTGGCACTATGCCACCTAGGGACCCCAAGTAGAATCCTCAGGGCATCATTGTAGGCCACCTTAAGCCTCCGCATGCTACCTTTCTTGTATGTGCACCATAAGAAAGCTGTATACATGGGAGTGCAGAAAGCTTTAAAAAGTGCACACTTGACAGGACCAGAACACATACTGAACCTGCGAAGCAACATATTAGCCTGAGCATAAAGTTTGCGGCACTGTCTATAGATATCTCTATCATCATGGAGATTATCTGTAAAGATGTGGCCAAGGTCCTTAATTTCCTGGCATACAGAAAGATGACTGTCAGATAGGTGAAAGGCTGGGAAGGCCAATTTCTTGTCCTCCTGGCTTCTCACTATCATGACACTACTCTTTTTTGCATTGTAAATTATGTCATGTTCATTGCCATAATTTGAGCACACTTTCAATAGTTGCTGTAGCCCTCCACTGTATGGACTCAGAATGACCAGGTCATCAGCGTACATAAGGTGATTGATGATAGAGTTACCCATAAGACAGCCCGTATTGCACTTATTTAATTCACTAGATAGATCATCCATGTAAACATGAATAAAATGGGAGATAAAATCCCCCCTTGCCGGACCCCATTGCTAACTGAAAAATGGGAAGATGTCACATTAGTGACATTACCCCATTTAACCTGCATTTGCTGATTTGCGTACCAAAACACCAGTATACGCACAATGTGCTTAGGAATGCCTCTATCAAGCAGCTTCTGAAACAGTTTGGCATGATTAATCCTGTCAAAAGCTCGAGAAGCATCAATAAAGCAAAGGAAGACAGTGGAGTTATGGCTACTGTAGCTGGCAATCATTTCTTTAAGTGCAAAGATGCATAAGTCTGTGCCATGTTTCTTTTTAAAACCGAACTGGTTATCTGCAGTCAAGACAAACATTTCAAGACGTACAAGCAGGATTCTTTCCAATACTTTGGAAAGGATACTGGCCAGAGCGATAGGTCTATAGTTATCAATGCTGTTTAGTTTGCCTGCCTTGTCTTTAAGGACAGGCACTAATTGTACAGAGGTGATGGACTCTGGAAGGACACCATGACCCAACAGTCCTGTAAAACACATGGCCAGTAGAGGGCAGATTTTATTGCTTGCATATTTGAGGTGTTCAGCTGTGATGTGATCAATGCCACATGCCTTGTTGTTATCTAGCATCCTAATGGCATCAACCACATCATCAGACCTGATCAGTACATTTTCAGATGGGTCAACATGATCAACTGCCAGTACCACCATTGACACAGTTGAATGACTTGTAATAGTGTTCTCGCCACACCTCAGCTATCTCAACTGGGCCACATGCACCCTCGATGTTAGCAGGTAGGGATGTTTTACTGTTGTTCATGACTTTGACCTCTTTCCAAAAGTCATAAAGATCTTTGCTTTGCAGCTTACTAGCAAGGGAGTCTGCTCTCAGAGTGTTCTCCTGTCTTTTAACAGATCGAACTGCACATTTAAATTTAGCATTGGTGAGTTTCTTCTCCTCAAACAATGAACCTTGTCTAGGCCTACCTGAGTCATTCCAGCGTTTAAATGCTGCCCTGGCCGCCACATGATGCTCAGCCACAAATACATGCCAACCAGGCTTAATGTTGTGCCCCTTTTTTGCCCCTCGTTTACAGAACTGCCTACCAGAGGCATTAAGAGCATCAACAATGTTGTCGTACATTAAACAGAGTTTGATGCCATGATGAGGGTTTTTACAGTTCAAATTAACACAATGCAGAGCATCCTTTGGCAGGACAATATTATCAAACAGGTTGTCAGATAGAGAGGAGTAACATTCAATATCCTCACTGGTAAGTTTTGACCAATCTATCTTCCCTGGATTATTACCAATATCAATATTGATTGAGGTGGGTACATTAACAAAATTAAGATTCATTACTATAGGCATATGATCCGAGGTGGCCAGCCCATAGCACACCTCTATGTTATCTATACAGGCATGAGCATCAGCCGTACTTAGACAATGGTCAAGCCATGACGTAGTGTGCCACGCATCACTAATAAAAGTAAAAGTATTGTCAGGCAACAGAATTTTACTAGATAGGATTATGTTAGAATCTATACAGAACTGAGACAGGTGCTTAGCAAACATAGAATTGTTATCTGAAATATCAGCATTAAAATCACCTATAGCAAACACACAAGTAGAGTCATTGACCTGAATGAAGGACTGAACAAATGCTAGTCTGTTCAGAAATTCATCTTCAGATTGTAATGACTCATAGGGTGTGTAGATATTCATAATTGTAAATGTCTTGCCATCACAGGTTATTTCTATTGCAATGGCCCAATCAACATTTAGTCTGACTACTTTCACAATTGTGTCATATTTAGAGTTCCACAATATTGCCACACCACCAGGTATTCTACCCCGATTAATTTTTGAGCTGAGATCAGTGGTGGACTCCCCAGCACCATGAAAGTGTACATGTATAGAGTTCAGTTTGTCCAGGTCTTGCTTAGAGAGCCATGTCTCCTGTAGGCACATTATGTCGCACTCTTCCAAAAGAGAGTCAACAACCAAGCGTCTTGCTTTGTCAGCAGCACTGTGACCTACACGAAGGCCACGTGCATTGTATGAGACAATCTTCATGATCGGGGCATATAGTTCTGAGGGGTTGACCCCACTACAGCACGCATATTGGATCCGACAACTCCAGACTTGCGCGGCTCATAGTAGCGCCGAACAAGTGCTCCCTCTGGCCAGATAGCGGGACTGTACATTTCACTGATCTCATTACATTCTGCAGATATTTTAAATGAGCCAAATCTACTGTTTTTTGTATCAATCTTAAGACAAGTGACTTCACGGCCAAGTTGATCTTTAAGATAATCAGATAATGTTAAGGCATCCAGATCAGGGTGGAATTTGGTGGCAAACACACTCACTAATTTGGTCTTAATTATCTTGATGGTACTCACAGGTATAACACAGGTGCAAGCAAAAAAAAAGTGGAAACCCTCATTAGTGTTTTGCTCGCACCTGTTTATTCTGCCTATTCGACACAAAATGGCCCCCGTGAAAAGGGTCTATCGGAACGTCAGGTTTGCCTTTATTTTTAAACTACTACACTTTGTGAAATCAGAAGTTCATGTGTTTAATACACTGAACCAGTTGGTTGATAGAGAAATATACAACTATGCATCTTAAGCATAACTGTGAATCTCTTAGCAAGAACTTATATAAAGACTAAATAACACTGGACCTGGGAAAGACGCTTGTGGGAGACCTTTACCAATCACAAGAGAGCTGGATCTAGTAGCCTACCGTTAGCCACAACAGCTTGCTTTCTCCCAGACAGGTAGTTTGAAAACCAGCTGACGGCGAAGTCATCTAAACCAATAGAGGACAGCTTTCTTAATAAAATACCATGGTCCACCGTGTTGAACGACTTTAAAAGGTTGACGAAGAGAGCAGCACAGTGCTCACAACTAGAAAGACCATTCAGTATGTTCAGTGGTGTACTGCAGGGTAGATGGCGTATACCCACTTATGTTATTAAAGAATTTAAATGTGAATTTTTCCTATTCGTTTCATAAGCCTGCTCACCATGTATATTATAAATTAGAAAAATACATTTACATACATCTTTATTTAGAGTATTTCTGAAAAGATTTTTTTTTAATATTGGAAAGCAGTTTAAAAAATGAAACAAAACAAAACATCAACAAATGATGTCTTGGACTATTTTCAATAATGAAGACTACTTAACAGCTAACGCCCAGTTCACGTCATATCACAGTGCACACCCCCTTTCTTTGAGGTTGTATAACCCATTCATTGTTAGGCTCGCCCCCTTTCTCTGATGTGGTCTCCTCACCCATTCACAGTTTGCCACACATGTGGCAATAACCAATCAGCCCAAACCATTCCTCTCCAGCTGATCCCAATCACCTAATCAGCGTAGTATATCAGGGTCCATGTTTTACTCTGTTTGCTATGTGCTGTGTATGTGCCATGTGTCATTCTCAGTTGCTGATCATCATCCTGAAGCAGTTTTTGCCCCACCTCCTCCCCTGACCACCACCATCGTCATGACTCCTGATTGAAGAATTCCCTATGGGGGATTTCCTATCCTATTCTTCACTGACGACGCCCTCATCATCTCAGGAGAGCGTCATCATATCATGGAGTCATATGCCAAAATGAATTTGTTGTATCATTAAAGACTTGTTAAACTTTCTACTAGTCTCTCATGATTGAAATGGTGTGGATGGACAAGACGGCATCAGGAAAGCTAGCATAATAAAAGTGTTTTAAGAAGAGACTTAAAAGAAAAGATATTAGCCATCCTAATCTCCCCAGGACAGTTGCTATAGGACAAACATCAGGAAGAACAAGTGCAAATGCAAATTATAGCAAGGCAGGTCCTTTCTTGTCAATCCTACATTGTGACTATATGCCCTCGAACGGCAAAACAGATGGTTTTGCCTTGTCATGGTTTTCCTTTTTTTGTGTGTAAAATAGTCAGTAGCAATGATATGCTTATTCAACATAAAATCAACATTAAACATGTTAGTCAGCGGTCATTTCAGAACCACAGTGAAATAGACGGCTCCTCTGCTCTCAGGTGCCTGTTGCGTGTCAAAGCGATATCCATGGTTCTGATAGCTTGCTCTGTGACCTCTCTATTTCCCCCAGTCAATACATGTAGCCTAAGTCAGGGTTTTTTAAAAGTGTGACACTGCGGGTCTCCCCTCGGACAAAGCCCGGAACCCCCCCGTTTTATTTCACTCTATTCCTGGATGCCTATGTTGTTATTTGATCCCATAGACACTCAACAATTGAGCCAAGATAGCCTGATATTTGACTACAGACTACATAGTTCAAAAGGTCTGTCTGAAGGCATTTATTTGTTCCTGATTCTGGGAGTCTCCTGTGATCTCCTTTTGATAACTCATGTAATAACTACTGGAATATCTTTTCACTTCCATTCACTGAGCCTCCCCTGAAACTGTTTGGAGCCCCCCTCCCACTTTGAATACCACTGGATTAAGTAACTCGTTCAAAAAAAAAAAAAAACATGATTTCAGACTGACAAGCCCGTCTTTATTGTCACACGGTTACACATCAACACATGCACGGAGGGCCACAAACACACACATGCTGACGGTGGCCAGTGAAATTTGTCCTCTGCATTTAACCCATCCTGGCTTTGTCCTTTCCTCCGGGGGGCAGGCCAGGAGCAGTGGTCGCTTTCTCGTACAGCGCCCGGGGACCGACTTCGGATGTTGTCGTCACTGGTCGGATGACGATGACGATCTGATCTTCTGCATGTTTTTAATGGGGGGGGGGGGGTTATATATGGAGGAACCCCCCTGGGGGAGCACGGGGAGAACATGCAAACTCCACACAGACAGAAGGGCCCTTACGACGAGATACCCCACCTGGGCAGTAGGCACTGAAGATATGGGGGGAAGACAACCACAGCGCCCGCAGTGTCCCAGGCGAGAATCGAACTCAGGACCTTCTGACTGCGAGGCGACAGCTCTACCACTGAGCCACCGTGCAACTGTGAAATCCAACATGTTGATAAAATATATAGGCTACATAGCCTATGCCTAATGGTGTGTGTGTGTGCATCGCTTGCGTGTATGTAGGCCCTAATTCGTAACTAGCGTGTACTAGGGCCCGTCAAAACTGCTTGCACTGGGGCCCCGGGCTCGTCACGGCACTCGTGACTACCCTACGCCACTGATTTTCATAGATAACATTTCAAAACCTTTCCATGACTTTGCAATGATCCACAATATAATTCCCATGTAATAATAAAAAAAAAAAAAAAAGGGTTCCACATTGTGGAGAAGAAAACAGAATGTGAGTTCACGTGATCACTGATCAGTATGGTTTACCAGGCTCCAAAAATGTCCATGCCTTTTCCAAAACTTTCAAGGATTTGTCCAATTCCATGACTTTTCCAGGCATGCAAAATGAGATTTTGAAACTCCACGATTTTTCCAGACTTCCATGACCGCGGGGAACCCTGTAAAGCTAATAAGTCCTCAGAAATGGATGAATGAACTTTCACATTTCAATCAGTAAACAGCATCAAATAACCCGACAACCTGAAACAAAGAGCCGCTGCCGTGACATCAAGTTGAAATAAACTGAGCAGCCTGAAGAGGTGTGTTTGCACCAGTCTGCCAGACGGAGGAGCCATTCTCTCAGATTGGTACATTAGTGTTTCTGCAACCATGGTCGCTCACTTTTGACCCCCCATAAATAAATAAGAATCAACCTCTAATAACCATCATAATCTGTAATACTGTACATATAAACAGTTAAACAAAATTGCACAATATAGTCATTAAGATTTTAATCTGGAATGTTTATTTGATTTTTACAATTATAATTAGGTTCATTCGCCTTCAATTTGTCTCTACAGCAACACCAAGCTACTGCTTTAGGTGTTGCGGAAATTACATTTTTGCTAACACTGCAGAAGCACCATGGTCGAGGTTTAGGTATGGGGATTGTTGGGGCTAGGGTCAGTCGGGCTTAGGTCCCTCTGGCCGATCCATTCTAGCAGCAACCAAGCACCATTCCACAAGCGAATAAGACTTACTGTCCGGTCCACTAGCGAAAATAAGACTTCCTTTTATTCTTCACGATGTTTGAAAAAATTAATGTTTTTAAAAGACATTGAAAAGGGGTTTGTTTGCACGTGAAAAAAATAAACTAAACATTTAAATGAAGCTATGCGATTAAAATTATGTTTCCGTATAACTGTTTCATCACATTGAGAATGTTCTTCTCAGTATCTACGGTAAATGGAGAAAAGCTGTTCATGGAGTGCATCGTCTATAAAGAATGGACACTGTACAGCAGGTCTATGAGCAAAGTGGCAGCATACGATATATTGCCACACAGGAGGACTTCCCCTTTCACATCCCATGACTGCCTGTTTATCCATCTATCCATCCATCCATCCATCGATCAACAAGACAATTATAAATAAAACTAAAATGTATTAATCTTACATTGATTACAGATCACGTCATACAACGCAAGACTTAATGAAATTATGTTTTCAAGAACACAACTGAACTCATCATATTGGTCTGGTCTAAAGAAACTGCACCTGGCGAGAACAATTGACAACTGAATGCAAACCGAATAAAGATTAGGTGATATACCGTAAGTCCATTAGGACAGTAACAGAGAACTAGGTAGGGTGAATCCCAAAATTCAAAATTGACCAGCCAGCTAGATTTCCTTTAGGATAGTAACTGAAAAAGTAATCAGAGTTCTCAAATGTGCAAAATAGACACGAAAACCCCACAAACAACTAAAAAGATTGCCCAATTCAAAGATGAATCCCCTCACATTTTCAACTCAAAAAAGAGAGGGGGAAAAGTGGTGGCGTCAGACTCGATCAGAGGCGGAGCGTGGAACGGGACCTCTTGATGAATCTGTGGCCAGACTTTTCGAAGCTTCTGGAAATGTTTCTGGAAGGATGGGAGAACAGAAGGTGTGTGTGTGTGTGTGTGTGTGTGAGAGAGAGGTGGCATATTTATTCATCCCACTCCTGCCCGCTCCCGCTGGATTTCTGACCATTACCGCCTTCTCCTGCAACGTGTGTGTCACTGACCGCCCGCAGCCACGTGATGACGCCTGCTACCGCCCGCTAAATCAATCAATCAATCAATCAATCAATCAAATGCAGGCTCCACGGTACTTAATTACTGGGCTCTCTCAAACAGAATTTTTTTGGAAAACATCATGTTTTCCTATGTAGTGCTGTTCAAATGCTGTTGCTTTGACAGCCTCATATTTCTTTTGTGCCTCAGTCATGGTGGTTAAACTGCTAAAACATGGTCAGATGCATCTCCCATCCCATCAAATTGATCGAAAGTTTTGTCCATTTTAAAGTAAAATGCTTCAATCTGGTGCACTTTGAGAGCAAAATTAAGAGGCTAGATCTATAAAGAACTACAGACATCATGTTAGATTAATATCGTCTTTACTGTGCTGTTGCTTTAAAATGATACAAAAAATAAATGTCTCCCCATATAATATAATTGATATACTGCATACAGGTCACATGGCAGAATACTGCTCAACTAAATACAATGGCCCATCTACACAAACAGGAGAGTTACTTACCCATTCACTTCAATAGAACTGTCCCCAAAGTCTAGCCCCAATCTAGCCTTAAAGGATGGGTTTTCCGTGGGGAATATGAATATATATTAAATCTCACGCCCCTAAGGTTTTGGAATCCGTTGAAATTTTTGAAATTGGTGGTTTACTCACAGAGATATCAACCGAAATCCACTGTGTGTGTGGGGGGGGGGGTGGGGGGGAGGTGCGGGTGCGGGGACTCGAAATACTACATTTCCCACAATGCACTGGGCTCGCGTGGCCTTCGTTTTCATGCCCACCCCTCAGGCATTTGGCTGATATCAAACTCCAGTAGGTGGCGGTAATGCACATATATGTTTGCCAACCGCCATAAAACTCAAAGAAGAAGAAGAAGAAGGCTTCGACAATAAAAGATACAAAGAAGAAGAAATAAATCGAAAATAAAATTGCCTCCAAATTGCACCAAATGTAAACGGTAGTATATATGTCGGGAGATGTCTTCATAATTTTTTTTTCATGCATTTTAAGGCATTTTCGTAGGAGTTACGCGCATCTGATGTTGTAACTATTTTCTGTAAAAATGTGTAAAAACGGGTACATTGCTCAGCGTTGATTTCGTTACTTCAACCCACCTACTACTAGATGTAAAATTTGACGATCTTTCCAATGCCGCCAGTCCCGTGTCTATTAGTGCTTCCGTTCCCGAGATATGGTCTCTTTGCAAGGAACTATGGGAAGCTAATATTAGCTACAGCAGGCTAGGCGGTTGAAAAAGATGGCTGCCTTTTTGTTTTTGTCAAGGCCTCTGAAGGGGCGTGGAGGACCTCTAGAGGCGGGACCATGGCCAACAACAGTTGTAGTTCATAGGTGCACGACTTCCGCAAGGCGGGGGGTGTCGCTCTGACGCAAAACGCGTAATAATGTGATAGATGCTTGATAGGCATGGCAGTGAATATCCAATTTCAAAAATGTAAACAGATTCGAAAACCTTAGGGGCGTGAGATTTAATATATATTCATATTCCCCACGGAAAACCCATCCTTTAATGCAAAATCTGAATGTTGTGAGTTATCCCTCTTCCTTCTATAGCACACAGAGAGGAAGCAAATTGTTGCATTTCTGATCAACTGTCACATTAAAAAATCAATGACAGATGAATAGATCTGGGGGCCGGGGCTATTTTTCTAAAAACGATAAAAACAAATTTTGTTTTTGTTTTTCTTTTTTTTCTTTTTCTTTTTTTTGGTGGAAAATACCGGGGGGGTCATGACCTCGGTGTCCTCAATGGTAGCTACGGGCCTGGATGGGGCGCCTTTCAACGAGGTTGGGCTCGATTTGACTTCATCCAGGAAAGAGGAGGATGAGGAAGGTGTAGAGTTCTTTGCAGAGTCTTTTGAGGATTCCTTTGAGCTCGGTTTGGCAGCGGATGAAGAACTGGAGCTTTGCTCTGCTCGTTCGGACGTGGAGGATTGTTTCAATGAGGAAGTGATCTCGTCTGAGCCAGGATGGCCGGAGGGGGGTGGTGACACCGGAAGGCTCGCGTCGGCATCGCCATCACCAACTTCATTGTCAGCCTCGAAGTCGAGGCCGAATTCGAAGCCGTCTGCATAGGAGGTGTAGTCTGTAAGATCGTCCCTCGCAAAACTCTGACTCTGGACGGAGGGGGGGAAAACAGAGGATACTGTATTATCAGAATATTTATCCATTAACACATTGACTGCCAGCCGTTTTTTTTTGCTGTAGGTAGCTTCTGCCAAGCCGTTTTTTGAGGATTCTGGCTCATTTTACAAGAGCCGAGGATTCGTTTCAGCTTGGACTTTGTGAACATACAATATCTCAAAAGTACTAATAGAATGTGTACTTTCTCTGTCTAAAAGAGTTAGTTTGTAGAGTTAGTAGTTATGTAAGCATTAGCAGTTGAATACAGCATGGTTTTAGCGTCAGAAAAAATATTCAGAGATAAACGGCTTTTTGTGAAATTCGATAGAACTGTCACTTTAACCATTCATTTTTGGCATCAGTAAGACCTAAACAATAGTTTTGAACAGTAATTTCCTCCATAACAGCAGTAAACTTCCCTCTGCTCAACTCCTCCCTCCTGTGGGCGTTCTTTTTGGCTGCAGCGCCATGTCACAAGCACTTTCCTACCTTTGCAAATGCACTTTCTCATACTCTCGACCTCTCAAATAAATTTCTGAATAGAAATTAAATTACTCTAAATTAGAGCGAAAAAGAAACAAAAAAGAATGGGTTGAAAATCCCATTCTAAAAGCCTTTTATGGCTGTTTCCAATTTGGTGCTATTTTGCAAGGCAAAATCGCCTGCTGCACCACAAGCTTGTCACCGGTCTCACTGCCCCGCTGCCGCTGTGCGGCTGTGCCTGGCTGTGCCTGTCTGCGTGGCCGCTCCCCGAGGAAGCCCAGCTGGACTCGCCCGCCTCCCGGAGCCCTGGCCGAGAGCTCCGATGAAGCCCCTGCGACTCTGGTCATATTTACGCTGCGTGCCTCAAAGTGTGCTCCATCCGCAATCCACGATGCAAGTTTGCAATCCCGCACCGCCAGCAATCAACGCGAAAACGAAAGCGCCTCCGCCAATCCATTTTCATGAGAAGGGAAATGGATCACACTGCTTTTTGCTTGCCTTCCTACTTCCTTGTCGCCACTTAGTGGGTCGATGGAATGGGTTGTACACGTTGTACACGTCCAATACTTATATAAGATATGTAAAAGGGTTAGATGCACAACCCCCCGTTAAAAAAAAAAAATCGATGCCAAAAACGTGTTTACACGTTGTTGGCAGTCAACAGCTGGATTCTGAAAACGTGTTTACACGTTGTTGGCAGTGAATGTGTTAAAGACATCCTAACATTGTATAAGTTCAGTGTGTTCCTATTGGAAACATTCACATGCCCCTTCATGGACAGACATTGGCTGTTTCACCTGCACACTTTTGCTTCAAAGAAAGAAAGAAAGAGAGACAGAGAGAAAAAGAGATGTTAAACTATCTTTGTGTTGGAGAGAGAGAGAGAGAGAGAGAGAGAGAGAGAGAGTTAGTTAGTTATTGGTTACTGGTTATTGTCAAATTTCACACATACATACCTTAGCCTGTTCTTCTGATTTACTCGCCACCTTCTTCCCTGCTGAGAGATTGTGTGTGGTCACCTCTCTCTGTTGCGACTTCTTTGGGTTTTGGCTTCTGATACGACTGCTTCTACGGATCTCGCTTGACGGTGGCTCAACCTTTCCTAGTGGACTCTTCGTCTCTTTTTCCCTGCAAAAGCTTTCCAGGTCCCTCGCCCTGAAATGAGACGTGCACAGGAATCGCTAGTGGGCGGAGAGGCTTGACTACAGCACAGTAGTGAGGTTTTACCAGGACCAAAGACTGCTGCTTACATAAGTAGTATAGTTGTAAATGGTAAACGATACTGGTGGAAATCAATGGAACATCTTTTCCCCCAGGGATAATCCAGTTTATTTTCCTAGTGTTATCACAAGTACTAATAAACACAATTATGAACGTCATGTTCTGGCAGTACATCTTTTGGTTGGTTTCTTTTCACTTTGCAAGCTTCAACCACTGCAGGCATAGCCTGGTAAACCAGCCCGTCACGTGAACTCACATTTCATTTGGTTCTCCGTGACGGTCTGGCCCCGACGCCATGGGGGGGGTTTAGCAGCAGGAGCATGGGCGGGCGTAGTTGCCTTGACAGACAACTCCTTCAGCCAATCAGCGTCGGATCCAATCAAACCCAAATCCACTCGGGAGAATGGCAAAAACATATTTTCCGCCGAGAAACTCTGCGGTTGCGGCGATACTCCTGTACTTGTTTAATTGTTGGGTAACCCTTCCTTTTACAGTCCGGTAATTACCAGGCATTTACCCGGTAACTAGCAGGTAATGACCTGGTAATTAGAAGTATTTACTGGGTAATTACCCGGTGACTACCAGGTAACTGTTGGTAATTGTTGTTATTGAGTCTATTTCTGCAATAACTGCACTTTATGGCTGTTTAAACTAGACAAACGCTGACATGACTCCTCGAGACGATCAGGCAAGGAGGCGGCCATTACTGTTTTGTTAGTGCAGTGCTAGTGGCGTTCCTGATTGGCCAACTTGCGCTGTCAATCACAGCGGAGTCGCTGATTGGCTCTTCCGCTCTGCAGCTTCTGCTAAACCCCCTCCCCACTGGCGTCGGGGCCAGACCGTCACGGAGAACCAAATGAAATGTGAGTTCACGTGACGGGCTGGTTTACCAGGCTACGGCAGGCATCCTACATGACTGGAAATTACATTAAAAAAAACATAGTCACATTCTGAGGAAACTAGACTATTGTGATATTGATCAACAATAATGGATACATATTTGTGTAGCCCAAATATATAGAGCTTTGGTATGAAGCCCGTGCTGGATAGGACAAACTCACCTGACAAATCTTCCAAACAAACCCCTGGGGATGAAAAGGGGGGGGGGGGGGGGGGGAGGACAGCGTTATTCAACTGGTTGATATCCATGCATTTATTGCTCAAAACACAGGGAGAACAATTTCAACAGCTTATCCCTCCCTCCCTCTTGTCTTTCTCTCTACTCTCTCTGTTTCTTACACACACACACACACACACACACACACACCATTTACTGTACTGTATATATCTCAGTGACACACACACACATACCGATAGTCCCGAAGTTGGAGCTTTTTTCGCAGTTTCTCAGTGTAGACTGTGTCGTGTATGTAGCGCATTTTTTGCAGTTTCTCAGTGGAGAGTATGTAGCTTTGGCTTTGATTAATCACCCCCTCCAACACGATATCCTCTACACCCTCCAAGTCAGCCATCTCAAAGCACACCTGTGGGAGGTAGGAAGAGAGGGAGAAAGAGTGAGTTAGAGAGAGAGAAAGAGAGAGAGAGAGGACGTTTACTAGAAAAGGAAAGAATTCCATAGGGCTGGGCGATATGGCAAAAAATAATACCACGAGATTTGTTGACATATTGATCAATATCGATATTTATCACGATATATAATTTGATAACGCTTCCATTTTGAAGAGTATTATGTCCGAGTTGAGCGGTGCCGATGTCTTTGGACTGAGCTCCTCGCTAGAGCTATATTAATGTAGTATTTCCCTTGTTTTTGAGCGCTTCTCTTTGAATATTTTAACACTCACTGGCCTGATGGTTTGACCTGCGACTTCTTGCCGACAGATGATGAATATGCCCAAGCTTAACTTAAGTTAACTTAACTTAACTTCGGTGACTTACTACAGTCTATGGATACGGACAACAGTGAGCTCACTAGTTTCATTTTGGCACCGTTTTCACTCTCTTCACTCAAACAATGATATGCGGCAGGAACTGGGCGTTTACTTCCACGTTTAAGCCAAAACACTGCAGACCGACTGGCTGTCGTCGCGTTTATTTCCACTGTTAGATATAATTCAAAAAACGAAAAAGGACAGGCACTCCAAGTTTAAAGATTTATTGCCACACAATGGACGTTTCAAGCCTCAGCCTACTACATACAGGTGATGCACAGGTGCCTCTAATTATAGGTCTCTCTACCGGGGCACTATCAGGGTAGACCAGCAGAGGGAGTCAGCAAAGTCAATGCAGGTACATTATGACTGAAGCACAACATTCATAGAAAACACAAAACATTCATAGAAAACAAACAAATCTCCTCATTATATTACTGAAGCACAACAACAAACACAACAACTCTGCTGGTCTACCCTGAGAGTGCCGGTAGAGAGATCTATAATTAGAGGCACCTGTGCATCACCTGTATGTAATTGCCCTTACACGCTGAAGAAGTGTGCTACTGGGTCTGTGTTAAGGCACAGATTAAATTTTCATTTACATCCTCGTGATTTTTTGCAGTCATGTGATTTTCTTTTATGACTGCATTGCACGTGCATATTCTTTTTTAAGTAACTTTAATCATCAATGTATATTTCTCTCTGGGGCAGTTTTCCTGTAGTTGCACGTCCGATGTGAAGTAAGACATCAGAACATTCAGGTTCATGTCTGAAAACGGAGGTGTGTTTGTACCCGGTTGGCGAGCGGCAGGCAGTTGTGGATAGCAGCGATGCTCGACACCCTGCATATCAGGTATCTGATGAGGTCCATGTCAGGCTGCGCAATCTCCACAGTCAGCAGCCTCTCATTCAGCGTGTCCAGATTTACAAGAGGCTGAAACCAAACAAGAACAAGAAGATTTGGTATTAAGGGCCAGGCGTCCAAAGACAGCGTCTTTCACTCAGGACTGCCAGAGTATTCATGATGTATCATCATTTAATACTATTTCAGTTCCCATGCTGATTATCATAAAATTAAAATAAAATAAAAAATAATCATCATCATAAATTAAATTTTAAAGCTGCTTTAATAAAAACAGACTCACAATGTTGCTCCATTTCATCAGGTTTACGTACATCCTTTCCTGTGAAAAGATCACAAGTAATTAGTATTTTTTTTTACTTTTGACAGAGAAATCAATTAACAAAAACACAATTAATCAGTACATAAATTGATCATGGAAATAATTGTTGGCTCATTGGAAGTAGTCTGGGGCCAAAAGAGAACACCCTGGGTGTTAGCTCAGAAGGTAGAGCTGACGCCTGGGAATCGGAAGGTTCCCGGTTCAAGGCTGGCTCATCCCGGTAGTGTGTCGAAGTGTCCTTGAGCAAGACACTGAACCCCTAACTGCTCCCGACGAGCAGTTAGCGCCTTGCGTGGCTGTAGACGCCGTCGGTGTGTGAATGTGAGCAGAGTTGTACAACCAACAGACTCCTTTCCCATGTAATGTCAGATAAATCAGTGCCAAGTTCCTCCTGCCATGCCTCTCTAATCCTCTCGGTAGAGGCCATGGTGCAGTTGTCAAACAGACACACAAATCTAGAGATGAGTTGCTTGGAGTGAGGAGGGTTCAGCATCGAAAAAAGCATGTTCATTTGGGAGCGCTTCAAAGGTATGAATCTTAGATCGAACGTAATTTCTGACTTGCAGGAATCTGAACCAGAAAATGGTGTTCGAGAGGTCACAGTGACCTTGACCTTTGATCACCAACATCTAATCAGTTCATCCTTGCGTGCAAGTCGACGTTTGAGCCAAATTGGAAGAAAATCCGTCAAGGCATTCCTGAGATATCGCGTTAACGATCTTGGGAATGGCGTTCGTGAGGTCACAGTGATCTTGAACTTTGACCACCAAAATGTAATCAGTTCATCCTTGAGTCCAAGTCGACGTTTGAAGCAAATTTGATGAAATTCCGTCAGGGCGTTCCTCAGATATCGTGTTAACGAACATCGGACGGATGTACGGACAACCCGAATCCTAGTGCAGCACTGTGCGTACTGAAAAACAACCAGACAGATATTCAGAAGGCAGTCAAATAGTTAGCGCATCTTAAGTCGTTCTCCGGCTGTGACAGGACGGGTTTTGCAAAACATATTTTCTGGATAAGCAGATCCAGGATCTGTCCCTTGATCTGGTTTGGCTTAACCAGAGAATTGCCATCTAGCTAGATCAGGGGTGCCCAAATTCTTTCCCATGAAGGGCCAAAACTCAATCTGGGTGGAGGGCCAAAAATAAACATTGTGGAATTACATTAAAATGTATTGTGTTTTATAGAAAATTAACATTCTAAATCTAAAATAACATTTCAATATAATAATCTACTTTTGATCTGTTTGGTAATTGTAATAATTTGCAATTGGTTATATATATTTAAAAAAACATCTGCATTTGTGGGGGGCTTAAACATTTAATCAGTACTTTACTTTACTTTATTTCATTTGGCAGACGCCTTTCTCCAAAGCGACGTACATACAGAAAATAACAAGCATAGATCATGTAACATACATAGTGGAAAGCAGAGATAATGAAAAAGATAAATAAAATAAAGAACCAAAAAATAAACAGACAGTTGAAGGTCAGTCAGCATGTAAGGGAGATGGAGAAGTAAGGTTAGGGGGGGGGGTAAAATGGAGAGAAAAGAGATGAGTTTTTAGCCGATTGCGGAAGATGGGGAGAGATTCTGATGTCCTGACCAAGGGGGGGAGCTCGTTCCACCATTTGGGGGCGAGACAGGAAAAAAGACGAGCTTGAGAGCGCCCTTGAGCCCGCGAAGCAAGGGGGGGGGGGGGGGGGGGGCGAGATGGCTTGCGCTAGTGGAGGGGCGGAGGGAGCGGAGGGAGGGGCTAGTGGAGGGGCGGAGGGAGCGGTGGGAGGGGCTAGTGGAGGGGCGGAGGGAGCGGTGGGAACGTGACCAAGGGTTGAAGGTATTGGGGGGGCAGTTGAGTGGACAGCTCTGTAAGTGAGGACAAGGGTTTTGAATTTGATACGTGACAGGATGGGGAGCCAGTGGAGGTCATGGAGGAGAGGGATGACGTGGGAGAATTTGGGTTGGTTGAATACAAGGCGGGCAGCAGAATTTTGGATGAGTTGAAGGAGTTGGATGGCAGAGGAGGGGAGACCGGATAAAAGAACATTACAATAATCAAGATGAGATAAAACCATGGCCTGAACTAAAATTTGGGTTGCTTCTGAGGTTAAAAAAGGGCGGATCTTTCTGATGTTGAAGAGGGAACACCCCGGTAAAAACAGTTGTATTTTCCACCTTTGTAATCAAGAGAGAAATTTGACTTCACGGTACTTTGAAAATCAGCTTTATTGTCCATCTTTTGTAAACAATTTGCCATGACAATTTGCCAAAAACATGCAATATCCTGGTTGCTAATGTGGTTCCTCCTCTGGTCGTTAACACATTCACTGCCAGCCTTTTTTTTTTACTGTAGGTAGGTTCTGCCAGAGGTTTTTTTTGAGGATTCTGGCTCATCTTTCAAGACCCGAGGATTCTTTTCTGCTAAGATTTTGTGAACACACAATATCTCAAAAGAACTAATAGAATGTGTGCTTTCTCTGTCTAAAAGAGTTAGTTTGTAGAGTTAGTAGTTATGTAAGCATTAGCAGTTGAATACAGCATGGTTTCAGCGTCTGGAAATTTATTCTGAGATAAACGGCTTTTTGTGAAATTCGATAGAACAGTCACTTTAACCATTCATTTTTGGCATCAGTAAGACGTCAGACATCTAAACAATAGTTTTGAACAGTAATTTCCTCCATAACAGCAGGAAACCCCCCTCTGCTTCCAACTCCTCCCTCCGTGGGCGTTCTCCTCCGCAGCGTTTGTCACAAGCGAGTGTTCTGCTGCTGCTGCTGCGAGTTTGAGCAGCCTCCCTCCCTGGCAGCGAGTGTGGATAGGGCTCACTTGTTTCTTGGGTTTGAGAGCTTTGATGAAGCTTTGTGCGATTCTAGGCTTTATGCTGCGTGTTTCAAAGTGTTTTCCACCCAGTCTATTTTTGGAATCCCCCACCGCCAGCTCCCAGCGCGATAATGCGCGATGAAAGCGTTTTCGCCAATCCATTTTACAGTAGAGAATGGTTTCCTCGCGCGTTACCCTACAGTTTTGGCTCTGCGTTTCCTAGTGTGGAGAGCACTGTCGCCACTTAGTGGGTCCGTGGAATGGGTTGTACACGTTCGCTGACTCCAATATTTTTATAGGAGACGTGGGGAGCGTTGATCCACGTCCCACCGTCAAAAAAAAAAAAAAAAAATTTAAGCCGAGATAACTCGTCCTTGGCAGTGAACCGTCGGATTCTGTAAGCCGAGATAACTCGTCAATGGCAGTGAACGTGTTAAGGGTGCCTGTTCAGAGGGAGGGGAACTGGTTGGAATAGCGTGATCCTCCCACGTGCTATGTCCTACCAGTGAAGCTTCCCCTGTCAGGTGAAAAGAAGCGGCTGGCTAACTGCCCATGTCTCAGAGGAAGCATGGAGCCAGTTTCGGCTCTCCCCAGATCGGCAGAGGGTGGAGCAGCAACCAGGAGAAATAAATTAAGTTAGCACTAATGGGGGATAAAAAATGGGATAAAAAAAATCCCTCCCAAATCCGTGGCGGGCCAAAACAAACAGAGAGCGGGCCAAAACAAACAGAGAGCGGGCCAAACTTGGCCCGCGGGCCCCAAATTGGTCAGCACTGAGCTAGATTCTAGTTAAGTCATACCACAAATGTAGTTCTCAACTCGTTAAGTGGATCCAGGTTTTTCTAATCAAGTTGAGAGCGCATGCACATGAAAATGCCGAGCTTGTGCCCCCAAAAGAGCCGTGGTTTTAACAACTAGCCAATCACAATGCAATATGGACTGCTCTAGGTTTTACATGCCTATTTCCTCATTCATTCAAAGCGCAAATCGTGAAGCTTTACTATGTATGTCAGAATCAAAATCCGCGTTGGATATTATTAGTCTGTTCCCTGTCTAAAGTTACCGCTTTTATTCACATCAGTTATTTCTTTGAAGAGCGGTTTCTGCCTCCACGTATCTACAGCAGCTCAATTCACCCTCTCAGTAAACTCAATAAAACCTGCATGTCTTTTTTGCGAGTGGAAGTAATCTAAAAAAGTAATCTAAATTTCCAAAATCCGTAGGCGTATTTAGACCATTTAGGCTCAATGAATAATAATGATCTCATGATGTGTTTGGTTGCACTGATGGAATAATTCCTATAGACTAATAGGCTATCAATAAAAAAATTATGATAATCAAATTAAAAAAGGTTGCTGAAATGAAGCGGCACGGTATGTGCGGGCATAGATTTCATTTATAAAAAATAGCCTATTTTGTGGTCACATATAGGCTATTGACAGCAGAGTCGCATATCTCCATATTTCATACAAGGACTATGCTGGAAATATGAAGTTCAATCACATACAGGCCAAAAGCAACACAGTTGCAGCTGCAAAATGCAGGAGTAGCCTAGATATGAATCATCCCTGTGCAGGCGATCCCATATTAAATTGCTTAGACGTAGTAGGCTATTCTGGCATGTATGACCATGTCCAACCCAACGTCAGCCTCAGCTCCGCACACGGCACCGTGCGCTTTGGAGACGTTTATGTAACCTTTTTACGCCGGTTTAGTGATATTTCAGCTGCAATCGATCGGTGTATCTAGCCTACTTGAGAGCACAAAAATGAATATATAAAAACATATTCCAAAGTGGTAAGTAGGGCTTAATTTAAATGTAGCCTGCAACAAGTGCAAGACTTCAGTCCTCGCTTAATTCAACAGGAATATGGATTTATTTTTAATTTTTAATGCAATGTATTTTTTCATATGGGGACCATATGAATGGCAACTCGCTGTTTCCAGAGAGCTGATTGGTAAGCAGGTGGGTCTTTCATGGGTTTTGATCTTATCCTCGGTGATCTATCTCGGTAAGAAGTTAACTTTGTGGTACGGCAAACCTAGGGTTAAACCTGAAGTGACCTCGCTAAGCCACTAATCTTGCTTCGTGGGTTAACAGGCCTCTGATGTCACTGTAGAGGAGCGCTTGTTGTTGTATGCACCTTTGATAGTTGTAACAACGGGAAGCTACTATTGTACTATGTTGTAACAGGCCATATTGCATTGTGTTTTTAAAATTCACAGCGGGCCACTTAAAAACAGGCAACGGGCTGCAGTTGGCCCGCAGGCCACAGTTTGCCCACCCCCCGTACTAATGCAATGCCACGGTTACAAGCAAGAAAGAGAAAGGCTGTATGCTGCTGTGTTAAGCCTGCTGTGTTAAGCCTGCTGTGTTAAGCCTGTGGGCACAAAGACTGTCTCAATGAAGAGCTGCTGAATCCCACTGAGAATCAGGCAAGGACTGTTGAAAGCACTGCTTCAACTCATCACCGCCACAGGATCACTGCTGTGGGAATAGAAACAACGCTGTGAACAGCAATATATTCCTGACCCGTGACGGGCAGCAATGTGCCACAAGGCTTCCGGTCTGCCGGGAAGCCAAAAGAAGAAGTACATGTAGTAGTAGTAGTGGTGTGCCTGCTCCATTTGCTTCGTCACTTCTACGTTAAGAGTCATCTGTGCGGACGGCTAAATGTAAGTCAGATCAATTGCAATCATATTATGTAATAAGAGTTCATTTATGTTGCTAATGCCAAGGTCGTTTGCATCTGTATTGTGACATCAGTTTAAATCTTGTATTTTATCGACTTGTTCTTACATAATGTAACAATAGGCCTACAGTAGTACTTGTAACGGAAAGAGAAGACGACGGTAAATCGTGGTTCGCTGACGTAGTGTACATCGTCTCGTCGTGTTCTTGCCGGACATGCTGTAGTGTAGAGTGGATGCCAGTCAGAAGTCTGAGATCATTTATCATCTAGATTGAAGTCACACTTTCAAAACACAGTCAGGGTGTGGTGATGATTGTCTACAGTTGAACTTGAACAGGCCTGTAGTCTATTTCAACACAGGAAATAAGTCCGTTAGGGCTGGCTTCCTCCTGCCTCTCCCTGACTCATTCCTCTGCAGCTGCTGAACTGAGCCTAACGTTCACCTCTTAATGTTAAACCATTTCTACTAACACGCCACTACATTTCAGAGGGACATATTGTACTTTCTACTCCACTACATTTACTTCACAGCTTTGGTTAGGCTACTTTTCAACGGTTGTTCAAATTCTCTGCTCTTTTTTTTATGTGTTATGTACTTTGTGTGAAAGGTGCTATAAATAAAGGGTATTATTATTATTATTATTATATTACGGTATTATGATCATTATTGTGTTCCCTGTCTTACCGATGGTCTCTGTTTGATTATGTCAGAGCTGATTGGCAGGAAGAGATCCGGTAGAGGGGGAGAGCAAGAGAGAAAGATGAATTCTTCAGAAGAGGTGAGAAAATTTGAATCTGTTGGTAAAATCAACCGGTTATATTCATATAGGCTGAAGAAATACAAAAAACTCCAAAGGCACTCTCTTTTTTTAAAGGTTAAAATGCCTTTATTTGCATGGCAATGTCATATTGGACTTTAAAAAACAACTTCGACGCATTTCGGCATCAAGCCTTCGTCAGGAATTCAAACAGATGTCATGCCACACCGGCCCTTATGTAGTGGTGTTAAGCCAATAGAAAACTGCCACTTAGGTGCTGTTGCCGAGAGAGGGTGTAGAGATATACAAACTCCAACAGATGGCGACATTTTGGCCTACAATACATCAAAGGTCACATAAAAGGTGAATCCTATACAGACAAAACAATGGTTTTGGGCCATAATATTAAACAGAAGCTGACTATGAAACAACAACATGAATAAACAACAATGGTAATGGATTTAAACCAGGAAGATGTTCACAAACCAAAAAAACATAACATACAAAAAAATACAAAAAACAAAAAAACTAGGTAAAAAATAAAATCTAGGTCCTCATTAAAGCCTTGTTTAGTGGACAAACTATTTGATTTGAAGGCTGCACAGCGGCCATTAAAATGGCCTTAAATATCTCTGTAGAAAAGCCAATTGGTGATCACTCCCTTCATATACAGTGTGTGTGTGTATATATATATATATATATATATATATATATATATATATATATATATATATATATATATACACACACACAGTATATATACACACACAGTCAGTGGTGTATAAAGTACTCGAAAACCATACTTGAGTAAAAGTACAGATAGTTGACCAGAAAATGACTTTGATAAAAGTCAAAGTCACCCATTAAAATATTACTTGAGTAAAAGTCTTAAAGTAGCTGATATTTTCTGTAGTTAAGTATCAAAAGTATTTTTCTTATATTAAATGTACTTTAAAAGTATTGAAAGTAAAAGTACAAGTAAATCCTGTAAATAAAAAAGCAAGCGGTAAAAAAACTCTGAAATTTGAACTTTATTGTGAGTTTGGCACAGTATATATAGTTTTGGGCATCGTCGCACAATGGCGTGGGGGTGGGGGGTTTGGATGAAATGTGCACGACTGACTATGAAATGTTTGCATTTTTTGTGAAACTTAAAGTACAGTACAGTGTACTGTAGAGATGAAACAATATGAAAATTTGATATCACAATTATAGTGACCAACATTATCACGGTTATCAGTATTATCACGGTATTGTTAAAATTTGCTCAAAATGTTCAAAAAGTACTATTACTACTTTTGTATTGAAAACACAGACCCAAAAAGGACTGATCACTGAAATAATTTCTCCAAGGTTGCACGTCTGCATATGGGAGACGGTTGCCAACTTCGGTTGATGATGGACAGTATTTATCATGCTTTTCAAAGCACTGTAATCACAGTGACGCGGTTTTAATGATAATGAAAATTTGAAACGGTACGGTTATCGTCAGGAATTTTATCACGGTTATCATTAAAACCCGTTATCGTTTCATCCCTAGTGTACTGTATGCGCCGCGGTGGCGCTGCGCACGTGGCGACCCGGCTGAGGGCAGCAGATGGTCTTTTGGAATCTGTACATATTGCAACAAATGTATATGTATTGTATAATATTGAAGTGTGCCTTTATTACTTTTTCAAACTAGTAATAATGTATTACAATTCTGAAGTGTGCCTTTATTACCGTACTACTCTCAAACTAGTAATGATGTTGTAATATCCACTACTGCCTGATGTGAACCAAAGTGTCCTTCTGGGACATGTATTAAACTGATTGATTGATTGATGTCAACAACAACATGATGGTCAATTATTCTCTCTCCCTCCCTGATTTTGGTAACATTAGCCTGTTGGCTTGGTTATTCATACATTTATGATTAGATATTTTACAACGCAAAGCTGCTGCTGTTGTCCAAGTCTGGATGAAATAAAATATGATGCCATTTATTGTATGATGTGCGATAGTCTGATACGTTACACAGTACATACAACAATATTTATGTTATGTCTGTTAGCAAATGCTTTCATATCATAAAATACTTTGTAAGAGATAGTAATGACGTTATATTCATTAAATCTTTCTCTATGAAACAGAGAAACACCAACAGACCAAAACACCACCGCTGTCTGCAGTGTGGGAAATCCTTCAGTCAACCAAGTCACCTAACAAGACATCAACGCATTCACACTGGAGAGAAGCCATACTCCTGTGACCAGTGTGGGAGGAGCTTCAGTCAGTTAGCTAACCTAACAACACATCGACGCATTCACACTGGAGAGAAGCCCTACTCCTGTGACCAATGTGGAAGCAGCTTCAGTCGGTTAACTAACCTAACAACACATCAACGCATTCACACTGGAGAGAAGCCATACTCCTGTGACCAATGTGGAAGCAGCTTCAGTCTGTTAACTAACCTAACAACACATCGACGCATTCACACTGGAGAGAAGCCATATCCCTGTGACCAATGTGGAAGCAGCTTCAGTCTGTTAACTAACCTAACAACACATCAACGCATTCACACTGGAGAGAAGCCATACTCCTGTGACCAATGTGGAAGCAGCTTCAGTCGGTTAGCTCACCTAACAACACATCAACGCATTCACACTGGAGAGAAGCCATACTCCTGTGACAAATGTGGAAGCCACTTCAGTCGGGTAGCTCACCTAACAAGACATCAACGCATTCACACTGGAGAGAAGCCCTACTCCTGTGACCAGTGTGGAACCAGGTTCAGTCAGTTAGCTCACCTAACAACACATCAACTCATTCACAGTGGAGAGAAGCCATACTCCTGTGACCAATGTGGAAGCAACTTCAGTCGGGTAGCTCACCTAACAACACATCAACGCATTCACACTGGAGAGAAGCCCTACTCCTGTGACCAGTGTGGAAGCAGCTTCCGTCAGTTAGCTAACCTAACAACACATCAACGCATTCACACTGGAGAGAAGCCATACTGGTGTGAACAATGTGGACGCAGCTTCAGTCAGTCAAGTGCCTTAACAAGACATCAACGCATTCACAGTGGAGAGAAGCCATACTCCTGTGACCAATGTGAGGGCAGCTTCAGTCTCTCAAGTGATCTATCAATACATCAACTCATTCACAGGCAAGTTGTGTTCGGGGAAGCCTCAACGTCCGTTCTCTTAGACACCTAACAAGACATGAACACAGTCACACTGGAGAGAGAAGCCATAATGCTGATGAGAAAGAGATAGATGAAGTACACGAGTTTAAATTTGTAGGTGTTATTTTAGATTCCCATCTTAAGTTTGACACACATGTAAAGAGGTTGTGCAAACCGGTCAAAACAAATCTAAATTGCTTCCGCTTAATAAGACAACATATACCGCTCAAGGCAGCACAGCAGTTTATGCCATGATATTTTCTCATTTATCATACTGTGTAACAGTTTGGGGCTAGGCCAAACAACAATTACACCCCTGAGATCATTATATACACAGGCATTGTACTACTACTACGCTAGGCCTACTTAACTGTACATACTTTCTTTCACTTTTGTAATGTTGCCCTAATGTCATCTTCACTCAATGTTGTCTCAATTACTGCTTGTAATGGTTGTTTTGTTTCTCTGCATATGAGTTTAGTATTGGTGTGTTTTATTAGGCATGTGTGTTTTTTTTATATCGCTATGTGCATTAAAGCTTAGTTTGAGAGTGTTTTAATACTGTACGTACCAGTACTATTAGAAAAGCTAAATCTGATTTCTATGCATCTTCTCTCAGTAATTCACAGGGGAATACAGCTGGTTTTTGGAGAATCATCAATTCGCTAAAAACCAGGCCCACTTCTGGACTTCCTCCTCAGATTAAAACTAAGAATACTGTCATTTCTGATAAATCAGAGATATGTGATGCATTCAATAGACATTTTATAGCGTCCGGCCACCTCTTTGATAGGCAACCTAGTAGTGTGAACCCTCAGGCTCATTCCCCTGAAATTGTAGTTGTGGACTCATCAAACCCCTCCCCCCCTGCTGCAGACAGATTTTCCTTCAGTCCGGTTAGTGAGCAGGATGTCTTAACAGCACTCTCCAATTTGAATAAAACAAAATCCAAGGGAGAGGATGATATTGAGCCATATCTCCTACGCCTTGGTGCCCACTTAATTGCCTCCCCGCTTGCTCATATTTTTAATTTGTCATTTATTTCTGGGGAAATCCCTACTGTCTGGAAAACAGCTCATGTTATGCCTCTGTTTAAAGGGGGCGATCCTTCAGAGTTGAATAACTACCGGCCCATCTCTAAATTGTGCTGTCTAGCCAAGGTCCTTGAATCCTTGGCTAATGAGCAAGTACGAGCCTTCCTAGAGGCTTACAACATCCTCCAGTCACAACAGTCTGGCTTCAGACCCGGACATAGTACAGTTACAGCGACATCTTTTGTTTTAAATGATATTTTGAATGGCATCGATAATCGTCAACATTGTGCGGTTCTCTTTGTTGACCTTTCTAAAGCATTTGATACGGTGGACCATGACATTCTTTTAAAAAAGCTGTCTTATATTGGTTTCGACGACCTTTCCGTCAACTGGTTTTCTAACTATCTGTCCGATAGGAAGCAAGCTGTCGTGACCAACGACCATAAATCCAACTTTCTCATGACAAACAAGGGGGTCCCTCAAGGGTCTATTTCAGGTCCAGTATTGTTTACTCTTTATATCAATTATATTGTACTCCCCTCTGTAGATTGTAACGTCCATTTTTATGCCGACGATACAATTCTATATTGTTTTGGTCACACCTCAGCACAAGCCAATGCAAAATTGCAGACTGCTTTTATTAACTTTGAAAGGTCTCTTCTGATCCATAAACTTGTCTTAAACTCAGACAAGACCAAATCAATGATGTTCTCTCGGTCCACTGATGGCATCAACAGTTTCTGTATTCGCACACTCCATGGTGTGCAAATGGAAACTGTTGACTCATATAAATATCTTGGTATTTGGCTGGATTCCAAATTGTCTTTTCAGAACCACGTTGAACACCTCGCTAAGAAGTTAACACGTTAACTGCCAGCGACGTATGCATACGTCAAGCAGAATCCAACCGTTAACTGCCAGCGACGTATGGATACGTCAAAAAAATCGTTTTTTTTTTTTTGACGGTGGATCCTTGATCTGGCCCTTTTGCATCTTCTATTATACTGTTAGAGCCGCCGGGCGTGTGCAATCCATTCCGCCGACCCACTGAGTGGCGACGGTGCTCAGACTATTGAGTGTTGTTTGGCCAGAAACGCACGCATTCCAGCTGAGCTCAACCGAGGACCCAGAAGCGAACGAGCCTCATTCTCATACTGTAGGCGAAAACCTTTCACACGGGCGCACGGCGGACTGGGGGCTTCCACAGGTGGACTGGGTGGAAAGCACACTTTGAAGCGCGCAGCATAAGCCTAGAGTCACACAAGGCTTCGTCAAAGCTCTCAACCGAAAATCCAAGAACGGATTAAGCCACATCCACGCTCGCCGACGAGGGACCGCCAGAGAGAGGCTGCTGCTCACTGCTCAGACAGGCAGGCTTGTGACTGACAAACACGGAGACACGCCCACGGAGGGAGGAGTTGTAAGGAGAGGGGGTGCGGGTGCTGCTATGGAGGAAATTACTGTTCAGAACTATATTGTTTATGTCTGATGTCTCACTGATGCCAAAAATAAATGGTTAAAGTGACTGTTTGATATTGAATTTCACAAAACTGCGATTATCTCAGCTTTTTGTCTCAGACGCTGAAACCATGCTGTACTCAACGGCTAATATCTACATAACTACTAACTCTACAAACTAACTCTTTTAGACAGAGAAAGCACACATTCTATTAGTACTTTTGTGAACTTTGTGTTGACAAACTCCAAGCAGAAAATTATCCTTGGCTCTTGTAAAATGAGCCAGAATCCTCAAAAAAACCCTCTGGCAAAAGCTACCTACAGTAAAAAAAAAAAAGGCTGGCAGTGAATGTGTTAAGAGGAAAAATTGGTTTTCTATACAGGAATAAATCCTGCTTCTCACTCTGTACTAGGAAGTCCATTGTTCAATCATTAATTATGTCTGTTTTTGATTATGGTGATGTCGTGTATATGCATGCTGCAGCTTCTGTTTTGAGGCCGCTTGATGCGGTGTATCACAGTGCCCTGCGTTTTATAACAGGTGATACATTTCTTACACATCGTTGTATTTTATATGAGAAGGTAGGCTGGTCTTCCCTGTCGGCTCGAAGGGAACAACACTGCCTTCTATTTATTTATAAAGCCTTGCTCGGGAAGCTTCCCTCTTATTTGTCTTCACTCATTAGTCTGAACAACACATGCTATCATACACGCTCTCAATCACTCATCAGTCTATCTGTACCCCGCGTAAGGACTGAGCTAGGAAAGACTGCATTCTCCTTTTATGCCCCTAACAAATGGAACTTACTCCAGAGCTTTTTAAAACTAGACCACTTAGTCCCCTTGGAGTCTTTTAGAGTGCTCATTGAGGGTACCCTATGCAACAGATGCTCTTGTTTTCTATGATGTTTTATATAATTGTATATTTCTTCTTTTTTTTGTTTTGTTCTTTTATCTATTCTTGTTTGTATTCATGTAACTGCTGTACTGTATGTGTGCATATTGTAATCAGGGCTCCCTTGAAAATGAGAGCATGCTCTCAAGGGCACACCCTGTATAAATAAAGGTTAAATAAATAAATAAAATAAATAAATAAAATAAAAAATAAAAGCCTAACCGGGGACAACTTCCAATCATCCCTCATGACTGTTTTGCTTGCACCTGTGTTTACCCTGCCTTTTCCACACAAAATGGCTCCCGTGAAAAGGGTCTATTAGCTATGACTAGAAGGCAGCCCTATACAGTATACACTGCATTGGTGGCATTTTATTTAAGTGTAGCAATGCTTATGTATTGTCCCTGCTGTCAAATAAACAAACAAACAAATAAATAAATAATGGTGTGACGGGATGAAAGACAAACTTCAATTGAGAGACTGTTTTAACGGGATTGTGTTGCTAGGCAACAGTTTGAATCCTAGCTTATTTCCTATTTGGCTATTGTATTAGCAAACAGCAACAGGAAGTAAGCTAGGGGCAATTTAGAAATGCTTATGTTGTCAAGTTAAAACCACCTTGGTCTAATCAGCTGAAGAACCAGCGGTGCATCTCAACTGCTGCAGAGCGCCCTCCAGTGTCTGCTCCTTTTATCTCTGAATATTGATATGACCGCTACGCTGCATACTTAAAGCAAATGTATACTGACTGAGGAGTGTCCGGTGTCCGCGGTGTTCACGGCAAGACCGTTCTCTCCGCAGAGGCACATCTTTTTATGGTAAATGCGGTAGCAGTGCAGCGTCTGCGGAGAGCGGAGAATCCCCCTCCAGGCTCCCGTTGTGTTTTTAGCAGGAATGCAAATGTCACATCAGTTCTTCCGTGTGTGATCCTGATTTATATCGGCGAATAATCAATCCTAGTGCAATTGTAGGCTATTTTCAGTTTGTTTTTAGCAAGTAAGGTTGTAGTCTCGGGTGGATGAATCATACACATTTCTGTATTTCTGTACTTCTTCTGCCAGGCGATGCTCAAACCCCTTCATTTTGCACTGATTTCGCCGGTCACTTGGTCAGTTTGTGGAGGCTTCTTCCCTATACAAACCATAGCAAACATTAGCCAATCATAGCCTCGGAATTGACTGCACGAGCTCCGCGGAGTTACATTTTTTGAGAGGAGCACGGAGCTCCGCGCAGTCCCTCCGCAGAGCCTGTGCGGAGCGCACCGGACACTCCGCAGTTAGTATAAATGAGCTTTTAGACTGAGACAAATTCCTCAGATTGATTGATTTGTTCAAGTGTGAACACTTATTTACAACATCCCTGGTCCCTGGTCTTATAAAAACAGGACATACATCCTATTATAAAAGGGAGCATGTGGGCAATCTTTGTTCTCTCTGATTACATTTTTGTCCCACTGATGACGTCATCAGTGAGGTCATAAATCACTGACGATGTCATCAGTGATGTCACTTGAGCAATTGTGCATTGTGTGTGTTCAAGGAAGCTACTGGCTACTGTCTGTAGGCACCAGCGCAAAGTACAGGAAGTGCTCTTTCATCTTGAATTTGATGGCATTCAGAAAGCTGCTGCCCACGCCCTGCGAGTACGCACGTTACCGGGAGCGACAGTAAGCTGCTGCCCACGCCCTGCGAGTACGCACGTTACCGGGAGCGACAGTAAGCTGCTGCCCACGCCCTGCGAGTACGCACGTTACCGGGAGCGACAGTAAGCTGCTGCCCACGCCCTGCGAGTACGCACGTTACCGGGAGCGACAGTAAGCTGCTGCCCACGCCCTGCGAGTACGCACGTTACCGGGAGCGACAGTAAGCTGCTGCCCACGCCCTGCGAGTACGCACGTTACCGGGAGCGACAGTAAGCTGCTGCCCACGCCCTGCGAGTACGCACGTTACCGGGAGCGACAGTAAGCTGCTGCCCACGCCCTGCGAGTACGCACGTTACCGGGAGCGACAGTAAGCTGCTGCCCACGCCCTGCGAGTACGCACGTTACCGGGAGCGACAGTAAGCTGCTGCCCACGCCCTGCGAGTACGCACGTTACCGGGAGCGACAGTAAGCTGCTGCCCACGCCCTGCGAGTACGCACGTTACCGGGAGCGACAGTAAGCTGCTGCCCACGCCCTGCGAGTACGCACGTTACCGGGAGCGACAGTTAACATGATCGCTGCCATCAATGCATGACCGACCGTGTATGCGATCCAAAAATATAAGTTCAAGCTAAGTTAAGTTATCCTTTATTCCCATGGGGAAATTCATCCTCTGCATTTGACCCAGGAACCTTCCTAGAACTAGGAGCACGTAACATTCATTGCAGAACATGATTTGTCCTTCACAACCTCAACCACCGATTAATCTGTAAATAACTAATGTTAGCTAACTGAAAGCAGAAATTTCTTTCAAATCAACAGCCAACCCATGGCATTGCCCTAGAGACTATGGGCACAGTGTGGATGAGACAAACTAGTTATCTGACTGCTTGTCTGATTTGAAAATGCCTTGTGATACCAATAAATGGTGACTGAGTAATGTGTCAGTAAAGAACTTCCGGTGGCGCTGCTCTGCTGGCGACCCGGGCTCTAGTGCTGCAGCAATCGCACACGGCTTTTAATCGTTTTATCTGTTTTTATGTTTTACGTTTTATGTTTCATGTTGTTGTTTTTTTTCTTTCTTTTGTTGGTATATGTTATTGCCGATCGACATGCTGTAATGCACTTTGTAGCCCAAGACAAATTTCCCCTCCAGGACAATAAAGTTGATCTGATCTGATCTGATCTGAATGTTACACTATGTTACGAGGCAAAGGTTTGGACACACCTGTTATAATGTACTATGTTTTTCATTCTCTCAAAGCCATTTTTATCTAAGGGCTTATCCTTAAATACTTGAAATTAGACAAAATATTAATTGTGAAGTTGATGCGGCATCAACAATTCATATTCTGTCTAAATCCATACAGATTTATTTCCAAAGCCTTTCCAAACTTTCCATCAATGCAAAGGGAGGTACCGGTACTTTAAAACAAAACAAAAACAAAAAACATTTGTTATTTTATAGTTTTGATCTCTTTACTGTGTGGTGTGGTGAAAATTTGATTTTTTTTGTTGATATTTCCATAGATAGAAACTCTCTCCAACTTGACTGAGTGTTGACTGAATGACTGAGATAGCTTTCTCAGATCTAAAGTTATGAGTATTTTAATGGTATGTGTCTAAAAGTAAAACATGAGAAAAATGGCTTTAAACATTCCACAACATTTCATTTTCTACAGCGGCATTCCACCAAAACCATAAAAATAAATAAAATACTTTCCCTTTTGTTTTAAGAAATAATGATTCACTATGATGTACTACGCCGGTGATGGAAGTAACCAAATCACTCAAAATACCTGCAAAACTTATTTTCTACCTACATGATTGTCAACAATGTGCAGCGGCGACATGTGGAGGGTTCTCCCAGATGACCACAAATATTATTCTAAATGTTAAAAAATGGTAGTGTATCTTAACTCATTCATGGCCAGTTTAGGACTGCCAATATTTAGCACAGGCCAAAGATTTTCATAATTGTTGGTCATCTTTCAAGACCCACAGTAAATTATCTATTAGCACCAAAGTGATTTGCAATACCTCAAAATGAAGATGTACGTCTCTGGGTTCACCAGGAAAAAAAAAGTGAGCTTTTAGCATGTTCTGTACTCTACTTATAGCCATTTATATACACCCTGTTTTCACCCAACAGGTCTCCCTGAGAAAATAAACAGGAGAAAAGGCAATTTTTGTAAAAGGGCACAATCTCAGGCAGAACTCACTCTCAATTCTTTTATTTTGAACTGTATTGACATCAGACATGTAAATATTATTCGTTAGGACACAAATGACAAAAAAATAAAAAAAAAAATATATATATATATACACATGAAGTGCTTTTTTTTTACATTCAACAATACAGTTTACTCGGTGTGAGTGAGTGTGCAGACAGACACACAGACAGACACACCGACAGACAGACAGACAGACAGACAGACAGACACACACACACACACGATCCCCCTTTTAGATTTCTAACCCCACATAGGATAAGCAATAACCACGCCCTGTGGCGCTGGGATTGGCCAGGAGCAACACTGGAGGGCACGCAGCCCAGCGATTTCATGAACCAACTGAATAGCTCTTGAGAAGGACAGCGGGCTGCTGTGACTGCCTTCTGCCCGCTGCTGCCTAGCTGTTCCTGTGTTTATTTTGATTTGTTCTGGTACACCCGTCCTCGTCCATGTCTCCCTGTCATATCCTCCCTGCTATTGATCGTTCCCGTTTTCCCCTCGGCTATTCAACACGTCCTCACCGCCCTCGCAAACTGATCGATCATTTCCTCATTCCTCCGATGATCAAACACATCTCTTGATTACTTTCTCCCGTTTTCTCCCGGCTGGCACAGAGGAAGGCGACTCCAGCTCGTGCAGCGCGCCGAGGGCGTTTCAATGGCGTTTCTCCTGTCTGCACAAGGAAGCGTTACCCGTTTTCTGCTTTTCCTCTTGCTCAATTTCAAAACAACAGCTGCGGTATGTGTTTGTTCACGTGTTGTCTTAGATGCTAGGGACCTGATACTATGTCAGAGGCTGGGGAAGTGTTTGAAATACGCGCTGCAGTAATAAAAACAAAAACACGTCAAACACGTCATTGGCGGGGAGGGCTATTTCTGATAACACGTCAAAGACGTCATTGGCGGTGAATGAGTTAAGATGGATGCAAATGTAATGTTACTTAAAGTGTAACTAACCCCCCCAAAAAAAAAATCAGCTTTTAACCAATATATATATATGGCATTTGGGGTGGTGTGTGAAGGATTCTGGTCAAAATCTCCACATTTTATTCTAAACAGAATAATTGTACAAACTGTATCAGCAGCAAAGTGCCCTCTATGGGTTCAAACCTGCTTCTTTTTTGCCCTCCAAAATGCCCAAAATGTGGTTGTCTGTTACGTCACGGTCAACTCCCCCCTTTTCCCACTCGTGAAAAAAATCATCTAAGATCATCATCATCATGTGATCATTAGCTAACGCCAGAGCCATAATAGAAGAGTTACAACATCTCCATTGACTCCAATGGAGGATTAAGCAGGGCTGTGTCCGTTTGTGATGTACTTTTGAAAGGGCCAGACGTTGAAAGAATCAAATTGTATATCATCAGCTTTATTTTACACATTAAATGTAGCGCAAGCCTTCCTGGGTGCTGGGATAATGCAAGGCATTGTGGGTAATCAGCTACTGTGGCTAATGCTAGCGGCTAACGTTAGTTATGTTACATGGCAGTAAAACGCCACTGAATGACCAAATTGATATAACTTTTAACCATTTTGAGTAACGCTGTTTCCATACGGACCACCAGTGTTGGTTAGTTGTTTATAACTTGGCTATATTTATAACGTACCCTGATACACTCTGATATATAACGTTTTTTCCTCTATGCGGAGAAAAGTGTCATGGCGCCGTTTCTGGTTTATTTTTCCGGTCTGAACACAGCCAAAGAGTATAGTGAGACAAGAGGAGACGCTGCTTCTTTCCTTGTTTTTTCAAATCAAGCAGAATGCCCTTTTGCCAGAAATCTGGCGGGGTCAAGTGGGGGGGTTACAAGGTGAATAGGCTATACCAGGGGCACTCAATTAAAATTCATAGAGGTCCAGTTAGAGAAAATGTCCTCAAGCGAAGGTCCGGAACATTGTAACGTACAGTAGCTTGCGTTATGATTCAGTGCCATTGAACTTAGGCTACTTCAATTGCAGTAGCCTAATGGTACAATGTCTGTATGTAGTCAACGACTGACTGTTAAATCAAAATAAACATCAACAATGTTTATTTTGATTTCATATTTAACTGGATTAATTATAAATAACTAGCCTACACTAATAATAAATACATGTTATTTTCTAATTTCAAGTAAAATAATGGCTGCATTTAAAAATAACATACAACAGAGTGCTTTGGGAAAATGCGCATCTTAAAAGTGTTTTAATTTGAGAAAGAAAATCTTCTTTTCTTCCCTTAACTCCACCTTTTCTCTTGAGAGAAGTGAGCTCCCTATCTATCTATCTATCTATCTATCTATCTATCTATCTATCTATCTATCTATCTATCTATCTATCTGTCTCAGTGTCTGTCTCTATCTATCTATCTGCCTGTCTGTCTGTCTGTCTGTCTGTCTGTCTGTCTGTCTGTCGATCGTTCGCAATACAAACGTCACATGCCATTGGGCAGTGAATGTGTGAGTGTGCCCTCAGTCTGGATTTGAGTGTGTTTGCTCGTGTGGCGCTTTCACAGACAGGTTAGGATCGCATCGCACTTCACATGAGACATACTGCCTGGTTTTGAACTGCCCGTGAGAACAATGAATGAACATCTAAGAGTCTGCCTGCTCCGGATTAAAATGAAATCTTTGTTTTTGCGGTCTACTCGTTTCTTTTGAGCACGCCATGTGAATTGACTTATATCTCTCTCATATCTCCGTGTCACTGACAATCTCTCGCCTGCAGCACTGGAACCAACTGGAACAGGCAGAATCGAATCGGATATTTGATTGGCTGAGTAGCATCACGTGTGATGATTTACAGCGCATGCATTGGTCTATGCGCTTCCTGGCAGATTAAACCAGTACCGTAAAGGGTAGAAAAGCACGTGCCGGTTAAAAAAGAAAAGCTTGGTGAAATGTAACAATTCTCAATGATTTGTAGGTTATAGGGCTCGGTCCGGATAGGACGGCGTCTGGGTCCGGATGCGGACCGGAGTCCGGACTTTGGGGATCGCTGGGCTATACATACTAACACGTATGTGTGTGTGTGTGTGTGTGTGTGTGTGTGTGTCCATACCTCATTGTAGTCTAGTCTTATGTGCTGTAAGACGAAGTGGAGGGTGAGAGTGTGACAGCCTTGGAAAGAAACCGGGTGTTGAATGTAGGAGGAGACGAAGTTACAGCACTTAGCCCAATCATCGAAATACACAAAGGCCTGGAGGAGAGGAGAGCAAAGGAGGAGGGGAGAGGACAGGAGGCTGTATCAACATGAAATATCTGTCATTGGTCACGGGGCGAAATTCGCTAACGATAACATATAACTAGCCCCCGCTAAATTAGCTTATTAATCAGGAATAAAACATTTATAACTGTGTTTATGAATGACTTACAAATGCTTAGTAATGTATGAACAATGCTTTATAAATGATGAAATAAATATTTACTAATACTTAAAGGACGGCTTTTCCGTGGGGGATATGAATATATATTAAATCTCACGCCCCTAAGGTTTTCGAATCCGTTGAAATTTTTGAAATTGGAGCTTCACTCCCAGAGATATCAAGCATCTCTCACATATTTTTTGGGCCAGCCGACGCGTTTCGCGTCATCTAGCCCAAGTCCGCCTTGCGGAAGTCGTGCACCTATGAACTACAACTGTTGTGAGCCATGGTCCCGCCTCTAGAGGTCCTCCACGCCCCTTCAGAGGTCTGAAGAAAAACAAAAAGGCAGCCATCTTTTTCGACCACCTAGCCTGCTGTAGCTAGGTTAGCTTTCCATAGCTCCTTGCAAAGAGACGATTTTCTCGGGAACGGAAGCACGGACAGACACGTGACTGGCGGCATTGGAAAGCTCGTCAAATTTTACATCTAGTAGTGGGTTGAAGTAACGAAATCAACGCTGAGCAATGTACCCGTTTTTACACATTTTTACAGAAAATAGTTACAACATCAGATGCGCGTAACTCCTACGAAAATGCCTTAAAATGCATGAATTTTTTTTTATGAAGACATCTCCCGACATATATACTTCAGTTTAAATTTGGTGCAATTTGGAGGCAATTTATTTTTGATTTATTTTCGATTTATTTCTTCTTCTCTCCATCTATTATTGTCGAAGCCTTCTTCTTCTTCTTCTTTGAGTTTTATGGCGGTTGGCAAACATATATGTGCATTACCGCCACCTACTGGAGTTTGATATCAGCCAAACGCCTGAGGGGTGGGCATGGAAACGAAGGCCACGCGAGCCCAGTGCATTGTGGGAAATGTAGTATTTCGAGTCCCCGCACCGCACCTCCCCCCCACACAGAGTGGATTTCTGGTGATATCTCAGGCTGTAAACAACCAATTTCAAAAATTTCAACGGATTTGAAAACCTTAGGGGCGTGAGATTTAATATATATTCATATCCCCCACGGAAAAGCCGGCCTTTAACTAATGCTTAATAGTGTATAGTTATTACAAAGTGTTAATGACATCACTGATGATGCCATAGGCACTGATGATGTCATAGGCATTGTGACATCAGGCATTGTGACATCATCAGTGCATGGAGTAAATGTCCTGTCTGTCTTACCCTCCTCTGCAGTGGCAGCACTGTCACATTGTAGAACATGGAGTAAATGTCCTCTCTGTCTTACTCTCCTCTGCAGTAGCAGCACTGTCACATTGTAGAACATGGAGTAAATGTCCTGTGTGTCTTACTCTCCTCTGTAGTGGCAGCACTGTCACATTGTAGAACATGGAGTAAATGTCCTCTCTGTCTTACTCTCCTCTGCAGTGGCAGCACTGTCACATTGTAGAACATGGAGTAAATGTCCTCTCTGTCTTACCCTCCTCTGCAGTGGCAGCACTGTCACATTGTAGTACATGGAGTAAATGTCCTCTCTGTCTTACTCTCCTCTGTAGTGGCAGCACTGTCACATTGTAGAACATGGAGTAAATGTCCTGTCTGTCTTACCCTCCTCTGCAGTAGCAGCACTGTCACATTGTAGAACATGGAGTAAATGTCCTGTGTGTCTTACCCTCCTCTGCAGTGGCAGCACTGTCACATTGTAGTACATGGAGTACCGTAAATGTCCTGTCTGTCTTACCCTCCTCTGCAGTGGCAGCACTATCACATTGTAGTACATGGAGTAAATGTCCTGTGTGTCTTACCCTCCTCTGCAGTGGCAGCACTGTCACATTGTAGTACATGGAGTAAATGTCCTGTCTGTCCAGGTACGGCCACACCAGCTTGGCCACATCGTTCTGCATGTAGCCTCCATCCGGCAAACCGGTCATCATGATGCAGTTGGGCAGCGGAGTGGAGCTGCTCATCGTCTGCAGGAGACAACAGAGTGGTTACATTCACACTGCAGCACCAAGTGGCCTGATTCTGACACTTCTCCCTCTCATTTGACTTAGATTAGAAGTTTCCCAATGGACATGAACAACAAAAAGCTGCATGGGACTGAAAAGGGACAATGACCAATACCAATACCAATACCCTGAAACAAAAAGATGATGGTTCTTTCTGAAGGATAGCAGGTAACTGCATTAAGTGACACTTTCTGACCACTAGAGCAGAGGTTCTCAAATGTTTTTCAGCCAAGGACCCCTTACAAGATAGAAAATATACCAGGGACCCCCTCATTCTGATTTGTGATTTTGGGCTAAGCTTAATTGTTTCCACGGTAACGTGCTTGACTTTTAATTTGATAGGTTTGTTATTAGAATGTAATCCATAAACCATTTTAGATTTAAAGCATAAACTATTTTCATTGAACTATGAAGATTTTGCAAAAAAAATATATATATTTTTTTTTATTACATTACATTACATCATTTAGCAGACGCTTTTGTTTTGTCCAAAGCGACTTACAATATCACAATTTGTCAACAGTACAGAAAACCACTATGCAACACAATCAACGACAGCCAAGATATTTTGATAGACTAGCACCATGTAGGAAGTAGTTTGAGAAGGAATAAGTAACATGTAGCATTTTATTCTTTAATAAAAAAAAAAAAAAAAAAAAAAAAAAAATTACCTGAAAACTTTTCGCGGACCCCCTGGCAAAGTGCCACGGACCCCTGGGGGTCCGCGGAGCCCCATTTGAGAACCACTGCACTAGAGCTGCTCAGTGGCCTTGTGGTCTGAGTGTCCGCCCTGAGACTGGGAGGTCGTGAGTTCGATCCCCGGCCGAGTCATACCAAAGACTATAAAAATGGGACCCATTTGCCTCCCTGCTTGGCACTCAGCATCAAAAGGGTTGGAATTGGGGGGTTAAATCACCATGTGATTCCCGAGCGCGGCGCACGCTGCTGCTCACCGCTCCCCCAGGGGATGGGTCAAATGCGGAGAACAAATTTCACACATTGTGTGACAATCAGTGGGACTTTACCTTTACTTTACACAGTTTTTCATAATAACACAGACAGTGCAAGCACCGTACGCAAGCAGCTAAGCTAACCCGTGCCGACAGATAAATGTCGCCCAGTACCAGACTCCCCTTGAAGGTTTCATGTACCACGATCGCAAGTGAAGTGGACTGCAAGTCTACTAGTTGAACAAGTTGACTAGTTATACCATGGTGAATTTCACTTCTTCGGTTGATTTTATTTCCAAAATGGCTGTATATTCTGGAGTAATACCACAAAGAAAAGTGAGCAATGGACTCACCTCAATGTCCTCCAATCCTGTGATTGTCAGGTACTCTAAGAGAAGAAAATGACAATTATTGATCTGCGTCAATAGGACATTTTACAATTGGCAGAACTTGGCTCCGATAGTGGCTGATGGCTGCGCAGCCTCCGCCAGTCAAGGGCATACATCAGTGTTTTGCATGGAGGCTCCCTAAACAAAGTCAAGGTAATGTCATTGTGTACCTGAGATCATTTCATTTCATTTAAATGAAAGTTAACTTTAACACAGCTTTATTCGTAAATATTTATTATGAATATTAGATAAGGTTGATGTTTATAGTATGGTATGAAAGTATAGGGATGGACAATCGTTTTATATTTACACGGCACAAGTGAGGTTCTCACTATGGGCAGGTTCAGCCCTGCTCCACAAATAGAAGTCCTACTTTTTCTACACCAATACACCGAATTGAGGTTGGATAGAAGCTTGTATGCCTGCGCGGCTGGCCCTAGGGGACGGGGGAGCTCCTCCGCGGCTGGCCCTAGGGGACGGGGGAGCTCCTCCGCGGCTGGCCCTAGGGGACGGGGGAGCTCCTCCGCGGCTGGCCCTAGGGGACGGGGGAGCTCTATATATAGAGCTCAACAGTCACGTGATGGTCAGTGATGTCTCCCGGTCCGGAAGAGAATTCCACCATTCATTTTCTCCATAGACATTTTGAAAAACCCTTACTGTATATAACGTGTTTTATGCCTGGAAGTAAGCCAACAGCCACGTACTGAATCACGAGTGACCATAAAACATTTCACTTGGAGCAAAAACAAAAAATAAACAGCGCGGGGGCGGGGGGGGGGGGGGGCTGGGATTGTGAATCGTTTTTATTTTTGATCCAAGTGAAATCTTTTCTGGCAGGGGTGGGCAACTGGCGGCCCACGGGCCGCATGCGGCCCCCGACCTCACTCGGTGTGGCCCCTGGGTCAATTTCCCAAAAAAAAAAAAAAATACAAAAATACAACGAACGGACCTTTTTTGTTTTGGTTAGACCACCCAAATATGTGTTTTTATTTTACTGTACATCGCAGAACATGGCACTAATGGCATTAGCATTGTCCATCCACATACTGTTTAACGTACGCATTTGAGCATTGTAACAAACTTACTGTAATACGACATTTGGGTGATGTGCCCCATCAAATTGCTGTAGCGGGCTGTTTTAAAGCTAGAGCAAAGTTTCTGGTGTCATCTGAATGGAAGAATTACTCAATTTAAATATGAGAAATATAAATGTTGTTAATAATACATTTTGATTCCAGTCCTTTTTATCAAATTAGTAGCTATAATTGGGAGTGATGGTGTTACAGTAGGCTACTGTAACAGAACTGTACCCAGGTAAGATGGCCACCATATTGTACCATTCCAGGATGGAATTGTCTATGACATGTTTTATCTATACTTCTATAATCTATGGAAAACACACACTCGCTCTCTCTCTCACCTGGGATGTTGAACCAAGGAGAAGCCGTGGCAAAGAAGAAGGGAGGAGCTCTCAGTGTCACGTAGAACGGTGGAACGGACCCGGGTGGAACGGCGACGCCCGTTGACGGGACGGTTGCCCCGGTGACGGCTTCCTTCTTGTCGGGCAGAGCATTCAGAGGAAGTTTTGGAGCTGTAGATAAAGCAAGCAAAAAGTCTCCTTTAATTATATCTGAACAGCGACGAAACACAGAGGCACAGTAGCTGGATTTCTATCCAACATTTTCCTTTTTGCAAAGTACAGTATGGGTTTGAAAAGGCTGAATTTAAAACCGTCCATGAATATATTGAAAAAGTTATAGGTCAGAGCATCCCTTTCTCACCAAGCCGGTTTATTCTGGATGAGACCACAGTGCTAAGCAATTTAACTCCACCCAGTGCTGACTGGGTCCAGACTGCCCTTATGCTGGATGAAAACTCATCGGTATGGAATGGAAAGCCCCCTCTGCACCTGTGGCAACTCTGTGGTTCACCCAGTTGGGTAAACTGGCTGCCTTAGAAATACTTTCATTTACTACTTACTTTTGGCGAAAAGTTTTATCATTAAGTGTAGGCGTTTAGAAGATTTGTGTTTGGAAAGATTAAAAAAATTAATTAGACTATATGTCTCAAGAGGGCCTAGACTAGAGCAACGGGTTGTTCAGGAGAGCTAGTTTGGGAGTGGGGGGGAGGGGTGATTATGAGCAAGTTAGGTTGGTGCCTATTACTATTGTGTTATGTACATGTTTGGATATGTGAGATTTTTCTTTTATATTGCATTATGTAATATGTGTACGGTATATGTATTGTTTAGTGACTGTAAGTGCTTTATCTAACTGTTTCAAGTCAAATGTACCTCAGAACAACCTGTAAAAAATAATTTCTGTAAAATCAAAATGTAATAGAACAATAGAACAACCACAACCTACCCAATACCAATAGGGATGCACGATAGGATAACCGATAAATACCTGCTTCTCCTGGCCGATAACCGATACGATAACCGATAATAATTTCAAATTTTTGTATTTTGTATGTATGTAGTTTATGCACACCTGGGGTAAGAAAAGCAGATGGATGATTTAATATTTCATAGCTCTGACATAACCAAATCTAACTGACATCACTATTGTGAACACAAAACAAAGAACACTTCTGATATAATATATGACTATTTTAGTAAAGTGTATCACTCAATACAAAAAATAAACAATAAACAAGGCTTTTATCGAACCGAAAGCCTCTGGCTGCTTAGCCTGCAGATGAAACACAATGACAAAAGGCATAGTAATTTAGACTCTTTAAACCTGGGTTGTCTGTTCAAATTTTGCATTGGGGCCAGTTCTATTGAAGTGAATGGGGCAGGCATGGAAAGCCCCACCTTTGATTGAAAAATGAAAAAAAAAAAAAAAAAAACGGTTTGCTTGCCGAGCAGGAAATGCTAGTGCTGCCTGGAGCAAGTGTAGGCCACGCCAGGCGCCAGCTAATGTTCGCTAGCCACAGCAGCAAACGTTAACGCTAAACAGATGTGCTGCTTCCGCGCCAGGTTTGGTTTAACGTAACACCAGCTCAGACGTTTCCCCTCCTCTCGGAAACCCTCGCGGGACATGTATTGCAAATTGCAACAGCGTTTGTTATTATCTGAAACTGTGAAAAACAGCCACACCCATGTTTTGCCCTAGACTGCAGGGCAACTGTGACGTCATGAGCATGACAACAAAATCTGTGCTGTCAAGGCGAAACAAAGCAAATCATGTTTACCATTAGTTTTCCTCAACTAAAAGAGACATTTGATGTCTTAGGTATGAGATTTGCATGCGTTTATTTTTCTTCTTCACTTGGACGTGCTTACCGTGTGCTGTGCAGGAGCCTTGTGGAGCCTGCAGCCTGATGACTTGGTAGCCGGGGAGCTGCTGCAGGTGGCTGAACCAAACCCCGAGCCGGTCTGCATCCTCCACAGACTCAAACTCTACATACACCTGGAAAACACACACACACACACACACACACACACACACACACACACACACACACACACAGTATTGTGGAATATTGAGTGAGAGGGGTCAGGCTGTAAGCAAAGATTATTTTCATTTTATTTAACCATTCACTGTAGTCTAGAATTGGGACAATATCGATGGATGATAAATTGATTTTATTATCATTTATCGTCTGTCAGAGGGATCATAATGTGACGATATGGTGATTTTGGGATATAACAAAATTCTTATGTCTAAATTGATGACGTAGTATGGTAGGGATATTAATTAGTTTTGTTTGATATCACACCTTACCATTCAGTTCAATGGGATGGATATTAATGTGAGTGTATAATGGGATTTTGCCGTGAGACCAAAGTCTGAATCTAAAGTGTGTGTGTGTGTGTGTGTACCTTGTTCAGCAGAGGCAGGTAGTTCTTGACCCCTCCTATCTTTGACAGTACCGCCCTGAGGTGCCTGGCTGCGACCGGCGAAACCTCCTTGACACTCAGCACTTGCATGCACGCAGTGTCGTTCTCAGCCAGCGACTGCTGGCCAGCGCATATGCAGGGATCCTGAAGGTGAAATTCAGTTCAGCGTTGAGGTCTTAAATATATTTTAAGACCTCAACGCCACTTTCATCACATCAGCAATAGGGGTGTAAATCACAACTTTCACGACGATACAATATTATATACATGTAGATTCTTTGGACAAAGATATTTGTCGATATTTGCTAATATCACAAAGTCTGCCTGCCATGACACGATTGTGAGGAAGCCGGCCCGAGTGGCAAGGAGGGTGGTAGGTAGGCAGACTCAGCAGACAACTTTCATTCTCAACGATGGAGATTTATTTTGACAGGACTATCAGTTTCAGATGAATAAGACAAAACACAAAGGAAACAACTCACCAAATTAACTCATAGAAAAGCAAAGTAAAGGCATGTGGCATGACCTGTCTCCCCAAATGAGCAAAACCCACAGGGGTGGGCAACTGGCGGCCCGCGAGCGCCCCGCACTGGAATTGCAATTTTTTTTTTTTTTTACAGTGCACATGCAAGATACCCGCTGATTAATAAGTGTCCAAATGTTCATGTCATTCTGGCCAATACTCCACTTCTGTTATAACATTTCAGTCTGGAATATCTTTCAATAATCTTTATGACTAAAAGGCTAAAAGTAATCTCATGTGTAAGAAATGACTGTTCTACATTGAAGTAAACATTTGAATAATTAAGTCGGTTTTGGATTTATTTAGCTTCAAGAGTGCATTGTTGTTCGTGTGACCCTCAACACAGGCTTTGAGAATCCCGGGCCACTTACTGATACTTATGCTTAAATTAACCCACTAATTTTCTGGTTTATTTCAAGAAAAACATTTGGGCTAGTGGAAATTCTAATTGGCTGGTAACTTTAAAATCTAGCAGCCATATTGGCAGGTGGTCAAAAAGGTTGGTTAAGACTGAATAATGACATCACAAACAACTGTTAATTTAAAATGAGTTATTCCTCTGAACCTGCCTTCAAATGCCCCAAATTCTTCGTGCCGGCGCCGTTCGGCCCCCAGCCCTCAGCCAAATCTGGCCCTCTGGTAGCGAGGACATATTTCTGTGGCCCTCTCTTATCATCAAAGTTGCCCATCCCTGCCTTAATACAAGGACATCACATAACATGCTAGGAGTCATCTGCAAGCTCATTCACACAGCTATAAATGGCTCAACAAAGGCAAATAATACTACAGTTACTCTAAACCAGCATGCAATAGAGAGCCGCAGGAACGAGTCCGGAAATCATCGATGCTAACACTCCTGGTTCTTCACTGTTTTCGTCTATGGGATTTTTTAATGGGTTTTTGGGCGCGATGCTTCTAATAAGGTCTCTGGGCAACGCAAGCTTAACACATTCACTGTCAGCAGTTTTTTTTACTGTAGGTAGCTTCTGCCAAGTTTTTTTTTTGAGGATTCTGGCTCATCTTTCAAGAGCCGAGGATTATTTTCTGCTAAGATTTTGTCAACACAAAGAATCTCAAAAGAACTAATAGAATGTGTGCTTTCTCTGTCTAAAAGAGTTAGTTTGTAGAGTTAGTAGTTATGTAGGCATTAGCAGTTGAATACAGCATGGTTTCAGCGTCTGAAAATTTAAGCTGAGATAAATGGCTTTATGTGAAATTCGATAGAACAGTCACTTTAACCATTTATTTTTGGCGTAAGACGTCAGACATCTAAACAATAGTTTTGAACAGTAATTTCCTCCATAGCAGCAGGAAACCCCCCTCTCCTTCAAACTCCTCCCTCCGTGTGTGTTCGCCTCCTCCCTCCGTGGCTGCAGCGGTACAAGCGAGGCTCTGCCTGTCTGTGCTGCCTGGCTGCTGGCGGCCGCTCTTTGGGCGAGTCTGCATGGGGCTCGTTCGTTTCGGTTGTGAGCTCAGCTGGAATGAAGCTGCGTGCGATTGTGGGCTTTCTGCCGGTGTTTCAAAGTGTGTTTCACCCATAATCTATTATGCAAATTTGAAATCCCCCACCGCCAGCTCCCAGCGCGAAAGCGAAAGCGTTTTCGCCAATCCATTTTACAGTATGAGAATGATTTCCTCGCGCGTTCCCCTGCAGTTTTGGCTCGGCTTTTTCTAGTCTGGAGAGCACTGTCGCCACTTAGTGGGTCGGTGGAATGGGTTGTACACGTTCGGTGGCTCCCATATTTTTATAGGAGACGTGGGGGGCGTTGATCCACGTCCCACCGTCAAAATCTTTTTTTTTTTTTTTTGACGAGTTGACTCGTCAACGGCAGTCAACCGTTAGATTTTTTTTGACGAGTCAACTCGTCGATGGCAGTGAACGTGTTAATCAAATGCGAACCAGTGTTCATTAGGATAATCTTCACACATGAGGACCACTTTCATGAGTTTTTAAGCTTTTACGTGCCGTTAAAAGGGCGGCTAGCTAGCAAACGGCTAAATGAGACTACACTGTTGAGTCGACGGGGATATTATACGTCAATAACGTCATCACTTCAAAGGACGAACACGGAAATTCTCTTTCCCTCACCTGGTTCAGCCCGGGGTAATCAGTGCACAGCAGCGCACACATCAACAACACTCCAGGTTGAGCGGTGACGTGACGGGGAAGCCTATGCGACACTGTGTGTAGTTCTGGATTAGCTTAGCTCGAGCTTTTTACTTCTAGGGCTGGCATTTACGCTTCAAAACTCATGAAAGTGGTCCTCATGTGTGAAGATTATCCGGCTGAACACTGGCTCTCTATGAACAAAAAGAAACATTTGAACAGGAAAGAAAACCTTTCCACTTGGTTTGGTCCAGTGATGTCATGCTAACATCACCAACACCATCAAATAGAGGAAGTGCTGCATGTAGGCCCCTCCCCAAACAAAAGTCCCACAGGTGAACACATGGTGAACAATTGGTGAGGATGAACAAAGAACAAACAATTCACAATGTTTTAACCTGCAACTCAATAAATGTGATTGAAACTAATTTATGGCTGTACAGTACGTGTGCTTTAACTTATCCATATAGCTTTGATGTAAACTGTAACATCATGGTAAAGGTAAATTATAGCCAACTGAAACATGTGTAAATAAGCTGTACTAAAAAGGTTAACATTTAAGGGAGAAGTGGTGAGTTCTCATCCACTTTGTCACAACGATTTTGATTCAACTCATGGGTCTGTGATCGATATGAGACGATATCATATGCTCATTACAATTGGAGGAGCCAATGACAAGGTTTTTAGCTTACAACTGGGGCCAATGACTGTGTGTGTGTGTGTGTGTGTGTGCGTCCATGTGTGTGTGTGACTTACAGCACTGTTCAGAGTCATCAGAAATCTATAAAAGCCAGCCTGAAACAGACACATCAGAGCAGATAGTGTTTAGAATAGATTAGATTAGATTATTTAATGAGCACACATTCATTGGAATTTGTTTTCAGTACAGTTCATACATAAGCCATGGTCCAACATTGAACAACATAAGCGACAGATAAATACAGAAAAACACAGTAACAGTACATATTACAGTCATAGCAACAGAGATATGGGGGGGTTGTTATAAAGAGTTCAGTGTCCTTATGGCAGTGGGGAAGAAACTGTTTTTAAAGCGGGTTGTCTTGGTGGGCAGAGACCTGTAGCGCCTTAGGGGCCCTTTACACGAGGACAGTTTCTGAAAGAAATGACACAATAGCGTTTCCTTCACACCTTTTCCTTCACACCTTCTCCCTGTTTACATGAGCGCTGTTGAATTTTTAAAACGCCTGCGTTAAACGTTCTGCATGACGTAATTTCGTAATCGTCTTTCCTGTTTTAAACGCGGAAGTAGAGTAGGCTTTCCGCAGTCATTTAGACTTGCCAAAAAGCTTTTTTCAAGCAAAAAAAAACCCAAACTGTTTTAAAGTTTTAATATTTGTCGGGTGAGAACGTAACATATATGTGACCAGTTTATCAGAATATCGCCTATTGGAAATCTTTAACGAGCAGCGAGGACCGGGAGCGCTGGCTGTGCTGACACCGGTCGGACTAGCTATCTGTCAAACCCTACTGTAGGCTACTGGCAGTGAGAAAACACTGTCGACGTGCTTTTGTAACTAACGTTAAATGCCGACCGGGTACAGCCATCGGCTCCTCGCAGCAGTAACGTTCTGAACATGTAACTGAAGTTGGCCGCAGTGTAGCTTAATTCTGAATGTTGCCAAACTTCATTCATACTGACGTTTTATTTGGTTGCCAACTCGCGCACGGCTATGGCGTAATCGCGTGTGTCGCCTGTGCAGGCACGTCAGAGTTTCTGAAATGTGCCGTTCCAAAGCGATTACATGGAGCCCTCAGCCCCGCTCAGCGGGAAGCGTATCAAACAAGTTCCACTCTGGAGGGTGGTTTTAAAATGTGTCGTTTCCTAAGCGCGAATTCGCCGTCGCCGTCTTAACGGGAGGCACTAACGATAAAATAATTCCCCGTTTCCATAGGAAACCGTCCTCGTGTAAAGTGCCCCTTAGTGAAGTATTCCTTCCATGAAGATCCAATAAGGAAAAGTAATCCTGCTGCTCACCGCATGAAGCAAACATGGTTATAGACTTCTGACTTAGACCTAGTTTACACAACAACGCTCGCAGCAGAAAACGGCTACGTTTAGGCCTTCTGTTTACATGGCAACAGCGTTATTAGGACCTGAAAACACAAAAAAGTGAAACCAGGTTCCAGAGTGGAATTCTCTGAAAACGACGCCCTTACCGTCGTCGTGTAAAGTGGCTTAAACGCAATTCTTCTGAAAACTAGCATCTCAATATAGCACTCAACAAACTATCACGATCTTAAAGGAGAATTCCGGTTATTTTAAATCCTGGACCTTATTTCCAGCTTTAAATATGATGTTTAAAGGATCATTTGGTTTTTTTTCCCCAACCTATTTTTCACATTGTATGTGTCTAATAAACTCATCGTGACACATTTTTTTCAAATTGGTCGAGTACTCACCGAGATAGCATTGTTTACAGCTGGAGCAATGTGCTCAAACAACTACACGGTGTAACCCAGTCGGGCAATTGCACACTGCATCGTCAATAATACACGTTCGCTGTTACGGTTTGTTTTGGGCTGGGAGGCTCAAACTGTCAATAGTGTCTGGCAACATGGAAATGACTCTATATATATTTAGCTGAATGGTGGATAGTTTCTCATTCAGTCCCTCTGTTTTGGCCGCTTCTTCCAGTTGACTTTTGGGACATGGAAGAGTCTCCAGCACAGCGCTGTTGTGTTGAAGAGAGAGGGGAAATCCTCAGTGGTGACACAGCGCGAGCTTCGAGCTGTCTTGCTGGTCGCCCCTCTGTCTGCTCCTCTCTCTCTCCTCCTCGCCTGCTCGCATGGAGACGACTCCTACATGAATATTATTCTCCGGCGTACGAGCAGGCGAGGAGAGAAAGAGAGAGGCCCCCGAGGGTGCCTTTGGCCCCAAAAGCCCCAAAACACACACAGGCCTTACACACACACAACACAATGCCAGGCTGGAGTCGCACCAAACTAGATTAGCAAATGTAACGTTAGCATAATTGTTAGAGCCCGACCGATATATCGGTCCACCGATATTATCGGCCGATAACGATATATCGGTATCGGCCGATATGTTTGCCGATATTTTTTTATTTTGTATTTTTTTAAGTCATAGACAACATGTTGTGTATATTTGATCTTTTTTCTTAATTCAAGTTATATTTTATATTCGTTATATTTGTGTTTTTGTATTTCTAGTTATTTATAATTATTAAATCCCCAGTTAAGTTTACTGTTTCATTGCATTGATGTCATTTTGGACAATAAAGTTTATTGATAAGCTGTAAAATATCCTGCCTACATTACATATCTCAAGTCAGGTCAAGTCATATCTTTGTCAAGTGTTTGATATTTGAGGGATCATTGCAAAAACATTGTGTAATATAATGTGTATATTTAATAAAAGAATATCAGCCGATATATCGATATCGGAATTGTTTTACTCCCTAATATCGGTATCGGCCTCAAAAATCCAGTATCGGTCGGGCTCTAATAATTGTTTCCAGGTGTGTGAACTGCAAAGCCCCGGCAAGAAGGAAATTTACTATTTTTTGGGTGGAAGCAATTAAATCATTTTCAAATCAATAAAATCATTGTTGTTGTTATATTTCATGTCAAATACTTGATTATTTTTAGTAAGTAGCCGTGTAGTAAGCGGTAGGCTAATATACATTTTATACAGTGTTTCCGCGAGGTCCGTTTTCGATATCCGCTGCATATTCCTTGCAGCTAGAACAGAATAAGTCCACCTAGGGGTTCCCCTCTCTACCCGCTAGGGCTGCTGCGATTTGCGATCAAATCGTATATTGACGATTGAAGGGAGTGATCGCCAATTGGCTTTTCTACAGCGATATTTAAGGCAATTTGAACTAATTTACTATCATAAGACGTTATAAAAAATAATATCTAGAAGCTGCGCCCCCTACTGTACACTTAAGAGATGAATCCGGTCCTCTGCTCCTCTCCCGTTTCCTCAACGAGCACCGTCAAGTCAGCCAGAATGTAAAAGTATGTCTTCCGCAGCGGGCTTTCAAAATGAACGTAAGGTTAAACTTAATATAACTTTTGAGTCATGCTTTTAGACTAGTTCCATTACAACCAGTCTTTTTGGTGTGTAAGCTATTTTATGGAGGTTCCTCGTAGTTAAGGGCTATGAGTGATTTCAGTTTATTTTGCACCGTGTGCTTTTATTTTTAAGGCTAGAAACAGAAGTGGTTGTATGCATCATCTACGCTTGATCTACAGGCCCGCTGTATTCAATAATATGATCGATTGTTTTTACCCCCAAAATTATTAATGCCATTAAATAGGAATAGGTCTCTTTATCAAAAATAATAATAATAAAAATGACGGCCAATTAATAGATTATGGCGATTTGATCATCAATCGCCAATCTCTAATGACCCCGATTGGACGATATGAAAATAGGGACGATTGAGCAGCCCTACTACCCGCACAATATTTTGTTGCTTTCCTTTGACCTCTTTCTGTTTTTAAATATGTGCAAATAAATCAATAAAGAAACAAACAAATAACTCAATAGAAACATTTTCAAGTCATCAAACTACTTACCGGTACTACTAAGTCAAAGTCAAGTCCCAAGTCACCAGAACCCAAGTCAAGCCTCAAGTCTTGTTTTCGTGCATGATGTGCGAAGAGACGCCACTCGAGTGCAAGTCATGTGACTCCAGCCCCCACCTCTGCCATGTATTGGCTCTATATAGTGTGTGTGTGTGTGTGTGTGTGTGTGTGTGTGTGTAAAACACAATTTCAGACGGAAGCCCGTCTTTATTGTCACACGAACACACTACAACACATGCATGCGGCCACAACACACACACTGACGGTGGCCGGTGAAATATGTCCTCTGCATTTGACCCATCCAGGCTTGTCCTTTCCTCCGGGGGGCAGGCCAGGAGCAGTGGGCGCTTTTTCTTTCCAGCGCCCGGGGACCATCATTGGACCATCATCGGACCAACTTCAGATGTTGTCGTCACTGGTCGGATGACGATCTTCTGCATGTTTTTAGTGGGGGGTTATGCACGGAGGAACCCCCTGGGGGGTACGGGGAGAACATGCAAACTCCACACAGAAAGGCCCTTTCGACGAGATAGCCCACCTGGGCAGTAGGCACTGAAGATATGGGGGGGGGTCACAACTCCAGCGCCCACAGTGTCCCAGGCGAGAATCGAACTCAGGACCTTCTAGCTGTGAGGCGACAGCGCTACCGACTGCGTCACCGTACCCCGTGTGTGTGTGTGTGTGTGTCCTTACCATTGTCATATTGATGTCTTCAGCCACTACGTCTAACCAGAGTGTGGACCCTCTGAACCACATATATGTGTCATTAAAAGACTCCAGCAAGTTGAAAAGTGTCTCAGGCGACGGCATCTTGACGAAGGCCTGGAAGGAAAAGCAGCCACACAAACCAGACGTGTCACTGCAGACAGATCAGATGAATCTTGAAATCTATATATTTTCAAACATGCTCTGCAATACTGGAATAATCAAGAACGTTCAGCGCTAAGGTTGATATGGAAACAGATGGCATCAGCATGGTGGGACGAAAAAACACCATCAGAATATGGGATTAATAAATCTTAATTGGTCCTTACCATGCGCTCCTGAGGTACAACAAATATTGTGTCCTCACTATATTGGAATCCAAACGGCGTCAGCAGTTTAGCGACGTCGCCCTCTGTGTAGTCGTCTTCATCGCACGGCGGCAAGTCGGTTATCATCAGGTGCCTCATTTGAAACATTCTGATCTGGGAAAATACAGAGAGATACAAAACCCATCAAACCCCATTCCAGTTACATCCTTAGGCTGACGGCTCCTCACATGAGCCGCTTTCACACCGGCCTCGAAAGCGGTAAATGTTACGGAATATGTGATGCGCATCGTCTCCGATGTGAAAGTGATGAAAGCGGGGTGGCGAATTATTGTGTTACGCCTTCCGTTCCCGCCAGTGGAGGTAGTCATAGCGCCCTATCACCCTCCACTCCGCCTCCACCTGAAAGCTTAAACTTAACTTAACTTTAATAATATCTCTCTCGCAATTGTGCACACAGAGAAATCCATCCGCAGCGTGCTTTATGCACAGCTGCAAAATTATCTTCAACTCCCCAGAATATATTGATGCACCCGCACGCAGTACGTCCTCTGGTGGAATATGAAGATTTTTCGGTAGCCTACCTTGTCTTGGAGAACACTTTAAATGATTACCAGTTTCTGCATTGTCAGCGTATTTGGGTGAGCTGTCGACTGTCCTCTTTTATATTTGATGTCTTAATGAGCAGTAGGCTACACGCAGATGTTTTGGTTGTTTTATTAATTATAATAATGTAGAAGAGGGGTGATCTCTGCACAAACCGTGTACGTCAGGTGCGTAAGGAGCATCAGGTAAGTTGAGAATAGGAAATCCCGCACACTGACTTCACGTAAGACTTTTATTTAAATAGAGCAACGTTTCGGTCACACGACCTTTTGCCAGATGAAGGTCGTGTGACCGAAACGTTGCTCTATTTAAATAAAAGTCTTAAGTGAAGTCAGTGGGCGGGATTTCCTATCAATTATAATAATGAAACTCAGTGCCCATAGATGTGAGGAAACCCACCTGATACCTCTGCTGGGGATCCCTACTGAGGCATCCTGTGAAAGAGAGACAGAGCAGCAGAGAGAGTGTCACGGGGAGGGCGAGAGAGGCAGAGTGACAGAGAGAGTGACACAGGGAGAGCGAGAGAGGCAGAGTGACACAGGGAGAGCGAGAGAGGCAGAGTGACAGAGAGAGTGACACGGGGAGAGCGAGAGAGACAGAGTGACAGAGAGAGTGACACAGGGAGAGTGAGAGAGGCGGAGTGACAGAGAGAGTGACACGGGGAGAGCGAGAGAGACAGAGTGACAGAGAGAGTGACACGGGGAGAGTGAGAGAGGCAGAGTGACAGAGAGAGTGACACAGGGAGAGCGAGAGAGGCAGAGTGACAAGAGGAAGAGACAGAGAAATATATGAATCATGACCACACATCATCAGTGATGCTCTCTTGTCCACACACACACACACACACACACACACACACACACACAAAAAAACAGCTGGCAGTGAATGTGTTAACACATTCACTGCCAGCCGTTTTTTCAATACTGTAGGTAGGTTCTGCCAAGGTTTTTTTTTGAGGATTCTGGCTCATCTTTCAAGAGCCGAGGATTCTTTTCTGCTAAGATTTTGTGAACAGAAATGATATCAAAAGAACTAATAGAATGTGTGCTTTCTCTGTCTAAAATAGTTAGTTTGTAGAGTTAGTAGTTATGTAGGCATTAGCAGTAGAATACAGCATGGTTTCAGCGTCTGAAAATTTATTCTGAGATAAATGGCTTTTTGTGAAATTCGATAGAACAGTCACTTTAACCATTTATTTTTGGCGTAAGACGTCAGACATCTAAACAATAGTTTTGAACAGTAATTTCCTCCATAGCAGCAGGAAACTCCCCTCTCCTTCAAACTCCTCCCTCCATGGGTGTGTCTCTGGTGGCTTTGCAGCGTTTGTCACAAGCGAGGCTCTGCCTGTCTGCCTGGCTGCTGGCGGCTGCACTTTGGGCGAGTCTGCATGAGTCGTTTCGGTTGTTGCTCAGCTGCAATGCTCAGCTGCAATGAAGCTGCGTGCGATTGTGGGCTTTCTGCCGTGTTTCAAAGTGTGTTGCACGCATAATCTATTATGCAAATTTGCAATCCCCCACCGCCAGCTCCCAGCGCGATAATGCGCGAAAGCGAAAGCGTTTTCGCCAATCCATTTTACATTATGAGAGAATGGTTTCCTCGCGCGTTCCCCTGCAGTTTTGGCTCGGCTTTTTCTAGTGTGGAGAGCACTGTCGCCACTTAGTGGGTCGGTGGAATGGGTTGTACACGTTCGGTGGCTCCAATATTTTTATAGGAGACGTGGGGGGCGTTGATCCACGTCCCACCGTCAAATTTTTTTTTTTTTTTTTTAAGACGAGATATCTCGTCATTGGCAGTCAACCGTTGGATTTTTTAAGCCGAGATATCTCGTCAATGGCAGTGAACGTGTTAAAGTCAGAAAGATGTTTTTCCATCCTGTTCCTACAGTTGGATGTTTGAGCGTCACTGTGAAGAATGATGTATGTGCAGATCAAATTTTAGGGGCGGGCCTACGAGTTTGATTTGTGACATCACAAATAGTTTGGAGGCAAATGTGGGTCCAATATTCAGCGTACACAAGTGCGATGTGGAGACTTGGAAGTCTCCAGTGAGAATGGGAATGGACTTTACAGTGAAGTAGGAAACGGCTTGTGTCCAGCGGGAAAAGATGAAATCTATTTGCATATTCATAGACGAGAATTTTTAATGAGGGAGAAGGAGTAGATGTCATTTACAGGATTTGAACATGAATTTTTTTACGGCTCTGCCCAGATCGGCAGGGACCGGGGCAGCTGGGGGAAATAGAGAACCTCAGGAATGAGTCCGAAGGTCTACTTCCGGGTTCGTCAGGGAAAAAGTGAATGGGGTTTTAAAATGGGGATAAAATAAGGTCTGTGCCTGTGGTTAACAAAAGTTTATGGGAACGCAAATTTGGGCTCCGCATTACAATCTTTACAAACATGAAAAACTTTTAAGACTTTTGGAACATAAATGCGTTTTTTTAATGCGATTTTTAGAAAACGCTTCAAAAGGCATAAAGGTTATACACGTTTGTGAAGAGCATCATGCTGAACCCAAATTCGCGTTCCCTTATTTTATGCATTTAAGTGAAATCCCATTCTAAAAACCCATAGACTTTTCCACTGACAAACCAAAATGCCGGCGATTTCTGGATAAGCCTAGAAAATACGTCATCCCTGCGGTAATTGGCCAAGTACAATTGGGGAGAAAATGGGGGGAAATCAGAAAAAATATATAATTTAACTTTTTTGACAGGAAAAGCCATATCAGACACAAATTACTACTTAAAGCAGGACTAACCCCCAAAACACTCTTTTCAGCTTTTAACCAATATATATGGCTTTTGGTGTGGTATGTGAAGGATTCTGGTCAAAATCTCCACATTTGAGACCAATCTGTTACAATCGTACAAAGTGTATCATTTTCAGGCAGCAAAGTTCCCTCTATGGGTTCAAACCTGCTTTTTTTGCCCTCCAAAATGCCCAAAATGTGGTTGTCTGTTACGTCACGGTCAACTCCGCCCTTTCCCACTCATGTGAAAAATGTTTCTTTCATGTGATCATGACTGTAGTTCACACCAGAGCCATAATAGGAGTTGCAACATCTCCATTCACTCCAATGGATCCGTTTTTAGCGCGAGCCCTTTAACAGCACAAGGCATGGTGGGTAATTGGCTACTGTGGCTAATGTTAGCGGCTAGGTAGTTATGTTACATGGCAGTAAAACTCTCTCTGAATGTTTAGCGTGGCTCTCAGCCCCTCCTCACCTGCACGTCGTTGCCTCTCTTTCTCTTTCTCTCTTTATTTTTTAAGTAGCTCTCATCCTAAAAAAGGGTTGGGGAGTCCTGGTGTAAAACGTACCTTTTTGAGGTATTGTCGCCTCCACAGCTGCTTCCACCGGGCTCCACGTTCCTTGCTGCTCAATTCCAAAGACATATCACTCACTGTCAGTCCAGCACATGGCCGACACACATCAATCATTATTGATTCTCAGCGGTCTAAACGATACATTCATTTGTATCTGTCAGGACCTTTACAGGTCTAAACGATACATTGATTTATCTGCAAGGACCTTTACAGGTCTAAACTATACATTGATTTATCTGTCAGGACCTTTACAGGTCTCACCCCCCAATTGTAACTCTAAATGACAGATGACAACATAAGGTCATGGTTGGCATTAGAAAGACAATTTGGTACATGAACATCAGTCTGGTATGAGAGTTTTACCAATCATAAGAGTTAAACAATCCCTGCAGGAGTTTGCAATCTTTCTTCTTGTTTTGTGAAAATCCACAGCTTCCCGCAAATATTGAGGGGACTGTTTATTTTTTTTACCATTTTGTGTACCACAGATTCATAAAGAAAATGATGTGCTTTATTATGCAATACAGTTGAATCTCCCCCCACCCTTTGAGTTGCAATTATTGAGAATTAAAGACCCTTACACCAAAACCCTCACTGGAAATAATAAAAGAATTCAAATTGTAATCAAAAATAACAAATATTAGGTCACATTAAAAGAAACACTGTCCAAACCCGTAGAGCAGGGATACTCAAATTGCTTTGCCCGGGGGCCACTTTTGCAGAACTAGCCGCATCTGGCCCCCAGGCCACAAGTTGAGTATCACTGTGGTAGAGGCAGAGATATGCAGCACGATCATACGCATGAGGCTCACCTGGCCCGGGACTGCTGGAGGTGGCATGGCGTAAGAGGCACCGGCGACGGTGTAGACGTGAGGAGCAGGAGGGGCAGTTTGCATGATGGGAGGGAATACTGGAGGCCACAGCGTCCGCTGCTCCTGTAACTGCTGCAGCTGCAGTTTCATCTCCTCTTTCTCCATCTCCTGCCTCTGCACGTGCTGAAGGAGGTTCGCCAGTTGCATCTGTTGCTGCTGTGTCTGCATCTGCAGTTGTTGCATCTGCTGCTGCTGCTCCTTTTGACCCTCAAGTCCAACGGTTGACCCTTGAGTTTGACCTTGATCCTGACCTGCGTTGCCACCGAGGACCACAAGGTGGCGGGGCTGGTTAGGGTTCACGACACAGACCAGAGTGGAAGGTGGGCAGCCTTTCTCGCTTTGACTTTTGGACTCAGTGGAGCAGACAGGCTTTCTATGGACAAGAGAGAGTCGTGTGGATCAACAGGGTGAAGTCAAAGGTCTTGTTTTCTATTTCCCATGTTCTGAGTTTTTGCTTCTCACTTAATTTTTGTAATTATTCCATTAAAATGTATCATGATAGATAGATATTGGGATAGATATGAGATATTTTGACACTTTGTAATGTCCTTGACTGGAAGATCGGATTGTATGGGCTTATAAAAGGGTTGATAGCAGGTGCTAGCAATGTTTTGTTTTGTTGTTGTTTTTCCCATGCCACTTGGACAAGCTGTCCAGTTGCAACAGAGAAGACATTTTTAGGTCAACATTTACCAACACTTAAGTTTCAATCCCGAGATAATCTATCCAGGGATTGTCAAAGTGTGAGCTGCGGCCCCCTGGTGGGCGCGAGTAGGCAGACGTTTTGGACGAATACAAACTACCAAATGGACTGTACTTGACTAGAGACTGAGTTCGTCTAACAAACTAGGTTAGACGACCCAAATCAGTGTTTTTATTTTACTATACATCCTGGAATGGCGTGAGCATTCTCCATCCACATACTGTTTAGCGTTAGCATTTGAGCTAACACTATTGTAACAAACATGTCTAACGTGATTACTAAGGCATCCCAGCCTGCGAGCTTTCAAATCATGCCAGGCTAATTTTAATGAAATCTAACTAGTAAAATTACCACCGCTCATCCGGTATCAGACTTTGCTGAGGTGCTGGAGCTTAAAAATATCAAAATGAATGAAAAAAGGAGCGTCCGCACACTCAAGATATTTGCACAGATTTGAGTTAGCCTGGGTAAACCCAGCCCCCACGTGACCTGCTCTCAGACCTGTTCTTAGTCTCTAGGGTCTGGCGGACGAGCCATTCAGATCGATTTCTGCCGTCAGGGAGGGGCGGGTGTACCTCCCTTGATAGACCACTCCATCAGCCAACCAGCTTAGGACACAGAGCACATGCGCAGTGCAACAAATGGCGTCATCACTCAGCGCCCTTTGTTATTAGCAAAAGAGCTAACACTTTTCATTCAGTACTGCTAGCACGCAATGGCTACAACCAATGTGAACGATTTTTGCAGGTTTTGCAGAGAGTATTTTTCCTCCAGACCTCACGTCACCAGCCTGCCGCTTGCATCTTTCTATCTTCCACAAAATCGAGGTAATCTTATTTTATAAGATTACCATAATTGCATAGCATGACTAACGCTAGCTACATGTCCATTTGTCATTACAGGAGGCGCATACTCAGAGCATATACTCATCTACCAGCTATAGCGTTATATATCTAGCTAACATTAGATCAACTATCAATCAATGAGGGGGAACAAGGAGGTTAAACTCCTCTGGATAGTTTATCCACATCTGCATTTACAGTATTTACCAATCGCACGTATTGTTGGGTAAGCAAACGTTAACGTTAACGTTATACAGTGATTAACAGTGTCATTCGTTTCTTCAAGGGGTACCCGCCATCCAGTACCAGTGATGGGACACACGACACAACAGAGGATCAAATGATTTGTGAAGATCAAAGCTATAATATTCTGTTCTCGTGAGATTAACGCTAAACCACACGTCACTGATGATCAGTTGTTTCAACATAGGATATTGCAATAACACACAAGCCAAATGCTGACATGAGAGATTTGCTTTGAAGAATATTGTTATATTTGCTTGTTTTAATGCTTTTGTCAATAAACATTGTCAACAAAGATAGCCTTGTTGTATATTATCATGTATAAAGATTGTTGATGTCGAGTGAACAACTACGAACCGAAGATTGGAGCAGAGGACATGACAGAGAAACTTAACCGACCAACAGTCTGCTTCAATCAATGAATGCTTTATATTTATTGAAATTAAATATGGTGATATCTGGTGGTCTGAAATTACTCTCTCTAGCTACAGTAGGGTAACTGGCTCCTATTGTGTCTTATTATTGTAACGTTTGAATCAGCGTTTCATAACTTTATAATAGCCTAACGTTACTGTATAGCCTGGATGACGTTAGCTAATGCTACCCAGCCTTACATTGGCATATGCTGCCTTTAGCTTGTGGTATTATGTACAGTAATATTGTATAGCTGGCTAGACAGACGAGTTTATCTGGAATCAGTGTGACAAGATCCCTGCTGCTAGCTTGTCTGCCTTTCTGTGTCAGAGTATCTAGCTACAGTATCTTAACAGACTGCATTACATGCTACACCATGCAAATATATTTAGATATAATTCAAACAATTAGCCCACCATACCACCATTGCTGTGCAAAAGTTACATTTGATTGTGTCAAGTGTTACATGTTATATTTTTAACTGAGCTTTGCGGAATTACCTCAACACAATTGTGTTGTGTATCAGCTTTAAATATCCAATATATACAGCATTAAACAAACGACCACCAGCATTCAAATGTGCAAAAACGTTATATTTATTGAAATATAAGCGTCACTTTACATGTTTGGTAGGGAATTATTTTAATTATGTTAAACCAGCGTTTATCTTCCATAATGCAGTAAGTCCCGGGGCTGGGCCACTTAAAGACATATCGTTAAAAAGTCATAAAAATGTTCAATGTGATGGTCATAGTGAATTCAAGTTAAATCAGTCACATCACAGCACTTTTTTCCACTGATCCAAAATGAAGCGGCCAGTCTGTTTTGACCAGTGGATTCTGTCTGATGTGGTTGCAAAGATTTCATCATTAACACGTTCACTGCCAATGACGAGTTGATACGTCAAAAAAAATCCAACGGTTGACTGCCAATGACGAGTTGATACGTCAAAAAAAAAAAAAAAAAAAAATTGACGGTGGGATGTGCATCTAACCCTTTTACATCTTCTATATACCGTAAATTCCGGACTATAAGCCGCGGCTTTTTTCCCGTTTTTTGGCCTTTTTTGCCCCCTGCGGCTTATATAACGGTGCGTCTTATCTATGGATTTTTTCCAAAAAAAAAAAAAAAATCTCTCTTTTTTAGCACTCTTTCTAACTATAAATCCACTTCTGTTTTAATTTCCTCTCTTGCCCTCTTTTAACAACATAACATAACATAACATAACACAACACAGGTAAGCAGAAAGAAAAAGACGAAGCAATCACGCCATGAATGAGGAAATGACTCACCTGCTGGAGGCTGGAGATACACCGCTTGGGCTAAACTTTTACTCCGTGAAACACTATCGATTAAGTCCGACATCGCTCAGAGGTTTTGAGCAGCTTGAAAACAAGTTTGAAAACGTGCAGAAGTCCATCCACTCACTCACTAAAGAAAATAATGCAACCGTGAAGAGTTTCACTCGTGTCCAGCCATCTGGCCGAGTTAGAGCCGAAGTCCCGAACACAGTGAGAAAACCTCCCGAAGCTGCCTGCTGCTGCAGCGGGGTGCATATTGTCCGGCCAGCCGACCGAGAGGCATGCGAGCCGGGCACTATTAAACAGTTGGGGTGTGTGAGGTGGCTGGCTGTGGAGGTGGCGGTTTCTCCTCCTCCTCCTTTCTCCCGCACACCGGGCGCCTCGGCCACGTCCAGACCCCGGCCTGCCACCGAGGGCCATCTTCATCTGCCTACTCCGCTGGCCCGACCGTCAACTCATCCTCCAGGCTGCGGGGAAGAAGCCCCTCACCGTCCGCGTTGGTGCAACAGAAACGCGCAACATACAACAGCATCATCGAGTCAATGGATATCGCTTTGGCGTACTGTACCCAGCGAGACTCGTCATAACCATTGATGGACAGCGGCGGAACAAGAGCTCAAAGTGAAACTGCCGAATATCTTTTGAGTTGGACTGGTCAATAGTACTGTGAGTAACTAAAATAAAAAAATAAAAAACGGAATTCTCTCTTCTTTAGCACTCTTTCTAACTATAAATCCACTTCTGTTTTAATTTCCTCTCTTGCCCTCTTTTCACCACACCGCGGACACTGTGTGCACTGTAAAAAAAACAAAAAATAACACAATGTGTGATTTTGTCTGGGGATTAGTGACCTGACTTTTGTTTTGTTGAAATGTTAATAAATGGGAGCTTCCCCAAACAGCCATCTATTTCCCGACAATCCCCTCTGTGCACGAAGCCTTATTATGGTAATTAAACATCAAAACACCCGCGGCTTATAGTCCGGTGCGGCTTATAGAAGAAAAAAATAGTCACCTTTGAAGGTGCGGCTTATAGACCGGTGCGTCTTATAGTCCGGAATTTACGGTAAATATGGGAGCCACCGAACGTGTACAACCCATTCCACCGACCCACTAAGTGGCGACAGTGCTCTCCAGACTAGAAAAAGCCGAGCCAAAACTGCAGGGGAACGCGCGATGAAACGATTCTCATACTGTAAAATGGATTGGCGAAAACGCTTTCGTTTTCGCACTGGTTGCTGGCGGTGGGGGATTGCAAATTTGCATAATAGATTATGGGTGCAACACACTTTGAAACACGCAGCATAAATAAGACCAGAATCGCAAAAGCTTCATCAAAGCTCTCAACCGAAACCCCAAGAAACGAGCGAGCCCATCCAGACTTGCCCAGCGGCCGCCAGCAGACAGGAGCAGCAGCAGCAGCAGCAGAAACTCGCTTGTGACACGCCCGCTGCAGCCAAGAAGAACACACACGGAGGGAGGAGTTTGAAGGAGAGGGGGGTTTCCTGCTGTTATGGAGGAAATTACTGTTCAAAACTATTGTTTAGATGTCTGACGTCTTACTGATGCCAAAAATGAATGGTTAAAGTGACTGTTCTATCGAATTTCACAAAAAGCTATTTATCTCAGCTTAAATTTTCAGACGCTGAAACCATGCTGTATTCAAGTGCTAATGCCTACATAACTACTAACTCTACAAACTAACTCTTTTAGACAGAGAAAGCACACATTCTATTAGTTCTTTTGAGATATTTTGTGTTCACAAAATCTTAGCAGAAAAGAATCCTCGGGTCTTGAAAGATGAGCCAGAATCCTCAAAAAAAAAACTTTGGCAGAAGCTACCTACAGTAAAAAAAAAACGGCTGGCAGTGAATGTGTTAATTGGCGGAATGTATTTCACACCAACTATCAACGTCCCTCCTGGCATGAAGGATCGTACTTTCAAGTAGTTTGCCATTCAGCTCACGTCTTGACCAGTTTGTAGCAATTTGCCAAGCTTGCTCCAACGTACTTGAGTTAACACGGGAGATTAGGGACTTGACTTCCAATATTGACATCGTGTGTTGCTCATCCATTTCTGTTAATTTCTGTAGCCTTGTGTGATGGTGGAAACTTTTCAGGAATTTACGCAGGCTTTTGCTTAAAATCCTTACATTTTCTGGTAGTGCTCCCTGGGGCCTTTGAAGAAAAAAAGTGACAATTATTTAGCAGCAGAGAATATCATATTTTACAGACAGACACAGACAGGAACAAAGAAGAGAAACATGTTTGTTTGTTTTGTCGTAAAAAAGTCAGACAGACAGACATACAGGTTAGCAGGCAGACAAGCAGACAGGCAAACAGACAGACTCACAACCAGCTTATAAACATGACCCACGCTACCAAATATGAAAACAAGCTTTCTTGGAGTTTTTCAAGTCAGTCCAGTGAATGTTGACTTACCTAGCAGAAGCCATTGTACATATCCAGAGAGGAAAGGTCTTTGGAGAATCCTTGGTCTAGCTAGCCATATAGCTAGTAGCTAGCTCGGGAGCTATGCTTTAGAGAGACCAAATGCTAACGGCTAGGTAGTGCTGAAGCCGCTGCAGCTGTTACACGTCATTGACAAAGACGCACTCTCTGATTGGCCGATCACGGCAGGAGCTGATGTTGGCAGTCACGCCGTCACTCATTGGCTGCGGGTCTGCACGGGTCTGCCACTCGCCCCAGAAACCGGTTTGAATGGCTCCTCCGCCAGACCCTAGTGACTGAGAACAGGTCTGAGAGCAGGTCACGTGGGGGCTGGGTTTACCCAGGCTAGATTTGAGTGTGCGGATGCTCCTTTTTTCATTCAATGAAATCTAACTAAAAGCAAAGAAAAGTGCAGTGCATTGTTTGGAGGGTGGTAGGAAGTGAAATGCGTGTGCATTTTTTTTTATCACCTGCCAAATACCACTTTAACCCCTGTTTCAGTAGTTAAGTCAAATATTTCTGATGAGTAAGGGGGTATTTTGCCTCAATTTTTTGTCGGTGGATGGATTATTAATTTGCCGTATGCCCAAATTCACATGCTCGTTTAATGAAATAAAAGGGAAATACATCATCTTAGTCTCGTGTGTTAATCAGAGGTGTGATTAAAAGGTTGGGTGTGCCCTGGAAGATTTTCACATTTCAAAGTGGCCCGTGGCATTCTTACGTTTGGGAACCCCTGATCAATTCTAAGGGAGGAAATGGTGAGGAATGCCAGGGTACCAAAACCAAATGAAGTGAAACTAAACTAAATAAACAAAAAACTTACTTCTCAGACATGTATTTTTCCTCCTTAGAAAAGGTCTCCTGTAGACAGACAGAGACATGTAGTTTAGATATTTGGAACATTTTGAATATCAGCAACCTGTCAAACAGATGTTATTATGTACATTTTTTCAGGATGGACAGAAGGATGGGTGAAAGAAAGAAAGAAAGAAAGAAAGAAAGAAAGAAAGAAAGAAAGAAAGAAAGAAAGAAAGAAAGAAAGAAAGAAAGAAAGAAAGAAAGAAAGAAAGAAAGAGTAAAGTGTGTGACTGTTTTACCTTAATAGTGACTGGAAATCCTTGAATGGTGAAATCCTTGCAGCTGGTCAAAGCCTTGGCGTCTTCCTTTCTCTCAAAACACACAGTGGCCTACACCCACCCACCCACCCACACCCACACACACACACACACACCCCCACACACCCACACACACACACACACACACACACACACACACACACACACACACACACACACACACACACACGTATTACTATAACTGTCAGGACCTTCTGCTGACTACATTTAAAATAGTCCATCTTGCCATTTGATGGAACAACGTTCAGGGGAGGTTTTTGTGAAAACCTTTTTATTGTGTAAGAAATATGAAGAGTTGATGGATGGTGGATTGACACGCACACTTTGCTGGTTCCTTTGCACTAAAACCGTGATGGCTTTGCCGAATCGTTCCACAGCAACGACCACTTCTTTGTGAGTCACAGAATCAGGAATCCCCTGCAGCGTCACCAAGCGTGTGCCCTGGGTAGAGGGCCTACTAGTGGGCTGTGCATGTGGAGGGAGGGAGATAGAGAGAATATCATCAAAGTCTGTCCGTTTGAATTTATTGTGTTATCATACACTTCTGAGGTTACAGATATTACTATTACCTGTAACTCTCTGGTCTCTTTCTGTCCTCCCCGAGGCTGCACTGTCCTAGTGGGCTATCGATGGATGGATGGATGGAGAGAGAAAGAAGCTGTTTTCACACATACAGACAGGGAAATTACCTGTAAATCAAGACTGGCTATTTCCTGGAATTTCCCTTCACACCTGAGGGCTCACATGTGTGAAGATGGCAGCGAAAGTACCTGTATTTGAGGGGGGTCGGGGGGTCGGGGGGGGGGGGGGGCACTGCAGAGCGGGTGGGGAGTGACGTGTGCACTTGGATGGGGAATCGTCCTTATTTTGGGGGGGGGGGGGGGCAAAACTCCGATGGTGAAATAAGTTCGCTTGTCACACAATAAATCACACTCGTTTAACTTAAGAGGGCATGTATGTTGTATCCTTTACATTCGCTAACCAGTCTTTGAACTGAAATCTTCTGAAGTTGGGATCCCTGTCAGAGAAATAGCCTGGCTGGTTCGATGTTTATCCGTTCACCTGCGTCGCGTTGAAGCACTTTTTACAGACTGGCTTCGTTTGATGTGTCCAGGGGCTTGCCTTCGCTGTTGGCAACGTAAGCAAAATACTTCCACATTTCGCTTCGTGCATCTGCTTTCTCTACAAGCGTTGGGCGGCTTCAGACTAGAACAAGCCGCTGCCATTTTCTCTGTGTCTGTCCTGTGTGTCGGGGCTGCTGCGGAGGACTGAAGGACTGGCCAGAGAGCGAGCAGAGGGGAGAGGGGGGGAAATCGGCACGCCCACACATGAAGCAGACATACCGCTCTTGTGACAAGCTCCAAAGTGGTAAAATGTCCGCGATGACGGGGTCGCGCTTATACCGGAAAACAACTTTCACACATGAAGGCATTACACCGCTTTCTGGTCATTTCCCGGTATAAAGCGCATGTGTGAAAACGGCTAGAGAGAGAGAGGCAGAGAGAGGCACTGGTCATTGTCAAATTTCACCAGCTAGTTTCATTATACCCCGTCCCATACCTAGCCTTTGTCAGCAGCACTGCCACTGGGCACACGCGTGCATCACGCACTGTGCGTACGGCACCAAGTGCGGGGAGGGGCAGCAAGGCCAGGGCAGGAATAACACAGAGGCCAAACAGCCAGTGCCGTAGGGATGCCCCAGAGTGTGGCCATATAACGCCTAGCCCGACCGATATATCGGTCCACCGATATTATCGGCCGATATTGGCCGATAACCGATATATCGGTATCGGCCGATATGTTGGCCGATATGTCAATATTTTTTTATTTTGTCTTTTTTTAAGTCATAGACAACATGTTGTGTATATTTGATCTTTTTTCTTAATTCAAGTTATATTTTATATTTGTTATATTTGTCTTTTTGTATTTCTAGTTATTTGTAATTATCTAATCCCCAGTTCAGTTTACCGTTTCATTGCATTGATGTCATTTTGGACAATAAAGTTTATTGATAAGCTGTAAAATATCCTGCCTACATTACATATCTCAAGTCATGTCAAGTCATATCTTTGTCAAGTGTTTGATATTTGAGGGATCATTGCAAAAACATTGTGTAATATAATGTGTATATATATTATAAGAATATCGGCCGATATATCGATATCGGAATTTTTTTACTCCCTAATATCGGTATTGGCCTCAAAAATCCAGTATCGGTCGGGCTCTAATAACGCCCCCTTAAAATTAACTAGCCACATGGCCCGATTGGCATGCACTGTTTTGAACTGGCCGTGGTATCCTTAATTTAAGAGACCGTTGTGGATTTCCTCATTTAAAACTACATGTGACGCAGCAAAGAAACGTATGTTTCCCTCAGTCATCACGCTGGACATCAACAGCGCAGCGTGGGATTTCTCCCACTGCTGCAAATGTAAACATTAACAGCTAATTAGTAATTAAACTGAGAGGGAGAAACTAGTATGTTTTACAGCCACAAGGCTCTAATAGACCGGGTTAAGAGCAGCAAAAGCAATATCAGCAGCAGCCTGCATGAGGCGTTTAAGGAGCGTGGTAAATGGCAGATGCATTGAGGCGTTGAGGGGACATCTGTCATTTGTAGTAAGAGAAAATAACCTGGGTTACACTTACATTATTGTGTGTTACTGTTAGAGATGGGTATTGGTTCAAATTTCAAGAATCGATTCGATTCCGATTCACAAGGTTGCGAATCGATTAATTTCGATTCGATTCCGATTCGATCAATTTTCAATATTGATTTGGTTAGTGATACCAAAACGTGGTTTTTGATCTGTACCCTGAATTACATGACTGTCCAGTTATGTAACACAGGGGTTTCCAACCAGCCAAGTAGATACATGGGGAAAAAAAGTTGCAGACCTGTTGTCAATTTTAATGGTTTTAGTTACACATATATTTACTCACCACGTGGTAACAAAGGGTAAATAACAGCCTTTTCATCTGTCAATAAAGACACTTTCACAATTATGCACAGTGATTTGATTTCAGCCTATATAATTTCTAAAAGTAGATATTAATAATGATCAAACATTTCCATTCATGTAGCCTACAGTATTTATGTTTTTGTTTCAACTACAAACATAATTAAACGTCAACTTGAAACTATGTTTCAACTACCACACACAGCACAATATTTTAGCCTGTTTAGTAAAAAAAAAAAAAAAATAGATCTCTGGACATATGAATCGATAATCGAGGATTAAAATGAAAATCGATTAAAAATCGGAGAATCGATTTTTTGAACCCAGCCCTAGTTACTGTACATGTAACTTTGCAGTCTGAACCATCTTACATAGGTGCTCAATGTCCTCAAGTCTTTTGTTGAGGAGAAAGGACTGGAAAAATGATTTTAATACTATGTGACTGATAGTTCTCTAGTGTGATATATACTGTTATTTTATAGTTCTGGTTTTCTTATTTGCAACATTGATGATAAGAATATATTTCTTTGGTTTGTGTGTTATCTGTGGGGGGCACCACAAAGCAATTATGCTTAGGGCACCTAGACAGCCAGCATCGGTGCTGGCCTTTGTGGAGGAACAACTGTCTGTGGAGCTTGTCCTTGAGCTGGACTTTGCTTCTGTGGACAATTTACTCACCTCCTTCTTCCTTGCTGATGAACATGAGGAAGAGGAAGAGGAGGATATCCTTCCTGCTGCAGCAGAAGGAGGAGACAAGGAGCGTTTTCCTCCTTTAGAAGAGGAGGAGGACTTCACCTTGGCTAGCTCGTCCATTAAGGCAGGACCCAGAGATTTCACCACGGCCTCCAGCTCAGTCTGGTGCACTAAGGAGTGGATAGCTAGAGGGACGAAGGCAAGAAGACGCTCATGTCATGTGACATTTATACCTAATTACTGTCATTAATAATGATGATGAATTGGACGATATAGCGGAAATCAATATCTCGCAATACAAAAATGTGGCCATATCTTTCCTAGAGCAGAAAAATAAATGCAAAATTGTATTATGCTGTAGTAAATCACAAATGAGACGTTTGACAATTTTCAAGCTCTCCATCCAAATTATAATACTGTCACTTTGTAATGACATCTTTATTTTTTTGTTTACATTCTAGCAGCCAATGGTGTTACTAGAAACAAGGAGTTGTCTCCGCGTTTCCCTAGCGCACAACACAAACGGTTCTTGAGATAAACTGCTTTTTGTGTTGCCAGTAGGTGGCACTATATAGCCTATGTGCTTTTCCGAATTGCATGAAATTCAGCGCTGCACTCCACCGGGTTTCCCAGCAGCGCACTCCCCGAGTTTGAAATTGATCCGACAAACGGTTCTCGAGATATGTGAAGGACAGACAGACATACAGACAGACCCTGCTGCCTTTACTAGATACAGTAGATGCATTTAAACGCCTGGTTTCTCTCACATGGTGTTTCCAGCAGTTTCTTGACCAGTCTCTCAGCATTGTTGCTGTTCTGTTGGTGGCTGGTTGATCTTCCTGGTGACGACCGTCTCTCGGGGCTCCTGGAGCGAGAGCGACGCCGGTGAGAGGAGGAGGAGGAGGAGGAGGGAGGGTCACGCCGCGGGGAGCGGGAGTGAGACCGGGACCTGGACAAATAAGTCGAGTGTTTCACAAGGAAATTGGGAATACTCAGAAATGACCAGCTCTATATCATCTGTATCCCACTGACCTGCGACTGTGTCTGGAGCTGTGCGGAGATCGTGAGCGGGCCCGGTGTGACTCCCTGTGGCTCCTCCCCACTGAGCCACGGCGACGTCGACGACTGGGCGAACGGGAGCGGGAACGAGAACGGGAGCGGGAGTGAGACCGGGACCTGGACAAATGATACAGTTCAGTATTTCACTTGGGAATAGTCAGGAAAAACTAGCTCTATATCATCTGTATGGCACTGACCTGCGACCGTGTCTGGAGATGTGCGGAGATCTTGAGTGGGAAGAGAAGGAGGTGAAGGGCTGGCCGTCTCTACCTGCAGAACTGGAGGAGAGAGGGATGGAGTGATGAAGGGGAAATTGGCTCAAATCAGCAGGCAAGACAGTAGAAAATAGATTTGGTTGTTTAGTGTCTGAGAAATTCAACTGGACACGTGTGCTATCTCATCATCCCAGTCTGGGTATCTGGGGAAAAACAATTCAAACGCATAAAGTATGACCTATCTAACATGCCATCAACACAATAAGCAAGTCGCAGTATACAGGGAACATTTTGACACCAATAAACAAGGGGCTCACTAAAACCACCTCAAACACCGACACACCGGGATCAATTCCATGCAGTTTACCCAAAGATGACTTTTGTGTGTTTCACAAAGTTAACATTAGTCTACATTTCTACACATTGATTAACTGTTTATCCGGCCGTGACCATATGGTGGCGCTGCCGCAGTTTATGCATTGACAGTCGGTTCATCCACTGAAACGCCCGCTCCGTGGGAGCGAGGTGAAAGTGGCAATGGCCGATTTTTAACGTTTAACACACCCCGTTTTACCTGCGTTTGAAAACCCCACATAAAAGCGGTAATTTTGATATGTGAAAAAGGTATGAGTGTAGAATGGGGGCGGGGACTGACTGTTCTCGTAGGTGTTTGCTGCTCTCAAGGTGAAGGCTGGTGTTCTGGTGCTGGGTCCGATCCTAGTAGTCAAAACAACACACACACACACACACACACACACACACACACACACACACACACACACACACACACACACACACACAGAGAGAGCCTCTAGACAGGTGTTATGGTAACCATCATCACTATCAACTTCATTATCACAACCACCACAAGCTTATGCACAATCATTAAAAAAATGTCTTATTGGGTTCTTGATTGTGTAATGGGTGGTTGTTCAGTCAAGGCCCTTTTAGACTGGCCCAAATCGCACTAATATCCACTCACTACCAGCCTTGTCTTTGGTCTAAAAGTTACAAGTGGTAGGACCATGAAAAAAATGATGACATTGTCTTCTCCAAGCTAAACACACAATTGCACTATTTTGGAGAAACCCAGACAAACCGTATATCAATCAGTGGTTCAGGGACCTATCGAACTGTCTTGCTCGAGAGAAGTTGCCTCGTGCTATCAAAGGAAAACCTGATGTCTTTCAAGAAATCTGGGGACATTTCCTACACTTTATTTAAAATAAACATTTTTACAGTGAGACCACCCCTGTATAAAAGGTAAAAAAAACAAAAAAACTGAGTATCATGAATTTTAATGTTTCTGATTCTGATTTTGCTTCTTTTTATTAATTCACTGAAATATAATAATGAATCCAATGTGCAAACTGTTTCTTTCTTAAACAGTACTATGCCCCCAGAATTCGAGCAGACCTGCTTCTACCTGGGATTTAAAAAAATGCTAGTCAAACATTTCAAGCTGGGACTCAGCTGGGGGATTAGACTGAGTCTGGGTGGGAAAGGGCTTTTTGATGTCATCGGAACCGAAGATTAGCCTCTTAGCAGACCCACCTGCAAAAGTAAATTTCAACCCCTAGAGGGCACTCTCGCTGTATGAAAATTATACGGTTTATTGAATTTTACACAGTTTACTCTCAACTGTGAAGATTTTGCCCAGATTCCTTCAGCAACACTACTCAAAAGCCATATAAATTGGTTTAAAGCTGGGAAAAAATGGGGGGGTTGGGTTTAGTTACCCTTCAACATATCCCAATCTGCATTTTTATTTGTTTATATATTTATCTTCAATTTGCATTTTACATGATCCACACAGCAATCATTATTATGTGGGGTCTCCAAGTTATTATACAAAGTAATCAATATAGAGACCCTGAAAAAGGGGTTCTAAGACCCAGCAGACACCTAGCATATGTGGTGTTAGGAGGCAGAGAAAGTTGAAGTTACCGTTTTGTAATCTCCCTAATGTCAACAATGTGTAGAGAATAAATACACTTTACACGGGTTTAGGTTCATAGAGTTGCTCTATACAAGCTATTGTGGTGATCCCAGACTTTACAATTTAAGGTATTGGCCTCCAAGTCATAACGTTACTAAGCTAACGTTACCCAAATGACTAGCTGTTTTGTTGATGATGTTTGGGTTAACAGACGCTGGAAGAATGCGGGGTGCGGATTAAAAGCCTCAAGAGACAGTATTTGCTGGTGAAGGGACAGAAGGTCTACACTACAGAACAATGGGCAGTAAGTATCACAAGATCTGTACATTTAACAATGCAGAAAGAGCACTGGTGTGTCGCTTTAGGAGACGGGAAGACATGCATACATTCAAATCGTATACAGGCAGACTCACCTGGCCCAGGTCCAGGTCCATGAGCCCTGGGATTGGTGGAGGACCGCCTCTCTTGTTTGGGTCTTTCCTCACAAGGGAGACATAATCCAGGATCAGCTGTGAGGTCTGGGCTTGTCTCCGGGACTGTTTGGTCGGGTCTTCTCTTGGGTGAGGAGGCGCAGAGCTCAGCATTGAACCGTAAGAGGAGCTCAGACCGCTTACTGAACTGTGCTCATGGGAAGAACGCAAGGCACTGTGTTTCCTCAACCCGGTTTTTTTCAACAGTGGCTCTCGGCTGTGGCTGCTACTAGCGTGACTGTCCACCATCAACATCTCATCCCCACGCCCTCCAGTATATTTACCATATCCATAGTCAATAACTTTACTCTGTTGGTGAATAGTAGGTGCCATTTCTTCCTGCTGTATCACCGCCTCTCCAGAATTACCCAAACGGTCCGATCTGAGCGCTCCACCGCTAGTTGCGACGCTACTCCTCTTCCCACCGATCTCATCCCCACACCATCTGGTAGATTTACCATGTCCATAGTCCATAACTTTACTCTGCTGGCGAATGGTAGGTGCGGTTTCTTTCTGTCGTATTGCCGTCTCTCCAGAACTACCCAAATGGTCCGATCTGCTCGTGCCTCCGGGGCGTTGATGCTGGTGGTCCAGTTTTGCCTCACGTGCAGTTGCAGACCTCGTGTCCTTCTGGATGCGGATTTGACGTAGGATGAACGGCAAATTGGCAGGCGTGATCTGGTCCTCAGGTAAGGAGCTGAGGTGTTCCAAGTCTTCCTTGTTGAGTCCAAACTGCAAAAGGATGTTAGAGGCAGATTCTGCTGTGTATCTGGGTCGGCTGGTTTCGGCACGAGTCGTAGGTTTGTTGGACACTGGATAATCTCCTAATCCTCTGGAGGGCATGTTTTGAGCAGAGGATGAATAGGATGAAGAGGATGATGGATAAAAATCAGAAGAGTCATCAGCAGTAGGTCTCTGGTAGCTTGACAACCAATCCCCCGAGCTACTGCCACTTTGCTTGTCCGAGCGTCCAACCAAATGCCCAAGGGAAGCAGAGGGCGAAGACACAGGATAGCTCATCCCCACACCCGAGGAGAACATCTCGTCCCTTGGATGGTTAGTTAGGCGAGGGACCGGGTCTGTGTGTTGCTGTTCCATCTGGTGCATCGGTTGACTTAGGAGCCTTACCTCTTCTCTGGCTCTGCTGATCTGCATGTCAATGCTCTCTCTATCTGTGTTGTGCATGGACCTACTCGGTCCAGGCCCGTAGCTCATCGATGGGGACAGCCTTGATGAGAGCATTCCCCAAGAGCTGGTGGGAGTCCCAGAGGAAGCTCTGGAAGAACTGAGGCTAGACTCATGGACCTGGTGAGAAGATACCCCCAAAGGGCCCATCTCTGCCTGCGTACCTGCCAGTCCATACTGGCCCTGGGTGGGTCTTTCGGTTTCCGAGGCATAGGGGTCACCGTCATACATGATGTTCACAGCCTTAAAGTCCCTGGAAACCAAACATAAATATGTGTTTTGAGTTTGTCACACCCCAGGAAAATGTGTTATCAGCCACCCAGTTAAATTTGAACTAAATTTAATGTCGCCAAGTATATTGTATAGAATTAGGAGCTGCAATCTCCAGTGTTTCCCATACATAAAGGAATTTGTGACGGGCCGCCACAATAAGATGTTGACCAACAAAAAAAAAAAAAAAAAAAAAATTACAGTGCACCTGAACGCAACATGCAAGATATCCGCTGAATAAGTGTCCAATAAATGTTCATGTCATTCTGGCCAATACTTCTGTTATAGCATTTCAGTCTGGAATATGGAATATCTTTCATTATAAAACGGCTCTCTCAAATCAAGCAATCTGATTGGTTCACAGCCATTGTATAAATCCCGTAACCCACTCCAACAACCCATGGCCATGGGTTATGAGTTGCCATGGCAACTCTCTTACTAAAAGGCTTTGGTTACCTCAAATGACAATGTAGAAAAAACAAATGGCGGAGACAGCTGTCAGATCCTTGTGAATCGATCTTCGCTTATAACTTTACTAATACTTCGCAGAAAATTATGTTTTGTACAAGAATAGACACGGGCTAATGTCTTCTTTGCAAAAAAAAGGCTGTTAACACATTCACTGCCAGCTGTTTTTCAATACTGTAGTTAGCTTCTGCCAAGGTTTTTTTTTGAGGATTCTGGCTCATCTTTCAAGAGCCGAGGATTCGTTTCTGTTAGGATTTTGTGAACACACAATATCTCAAAAGAACTACGGTAATAGAATGTGTGCTTTCTCTGTCTAAAAGAGTTAGTTTGTAGAGTTAGTAGTTATGTAAGCATTAGCAGTTGAATACAGCATGGTTTCAGCGTCTGAAAATTTATTCTGAGATAAACGGCTTTTTGTGAAATTCGATAGAACAGTCACTTTAACCATTCATTTTTGGCATCAGTAAGACGTCAGACATCTAAACAATAGTTTTGAACAGTCATTTCCTCCATAACAGCAGGAAACACCCCTCTCCTTCAAACTCCTCCCTCCGTGTGTGTTCTTCTTGGCTGCAGCGGGCGTGTCACAAGCTTGTTTCTGTTGCTGCTGTAACCTCGCGTCACCAGGCTCACTGCTTTGCTGCTACTGTGCCTGTCTGCTGGCGGCCGCTGGGCAAGTCTGGATGGGCTCGCTCGTTTCTTGGAGTTTTGGTTGAGAGCTTTGATGAAGCTTTTGCGATTCTGGTCATATTTATGCTGCGTGTTTCAAAGTGTGTTCCACCCGTAATCTATTATGCAAATTTGCAATCCCGCACCGCCAGCAATCAGCGCCATTCATTTTCATGAGAATGGCTTCCTCACACTGCTTTTTGCTTGCCTTCCTCTAGTCAGGAGAGCACTGTCGCCACTTAGTGGGTCGGTGGAATGGGTTGTACACGTTCGGTGGCTCCAATATTTATATAAGAGATGTAAAAGGGTTAGATGCACATCCCACGGTCAAATTTTTTTTTTCATTTTTTTGACGTATTAACACGTCATTGGCAGTCAACCGTTGGATTTTTTTTGACGTATTAACACGTCATTGGCAGTGAACGTGTTAACCCCGCATTTAACCCCGCATTTAACCCCGTAACGTTAGTTGGTGTCGGGCTTTGCAGAAAGCTCTCAGCTTCTCAGCAAGCGCTGAGAATGCAGCGTTGCGCTCGAGCTGCATGTCGGGCTTTCCAGAAAGCTCTCAGCTTCTCAGCAAGCGCCAGGATTGGCCAATGTCAACTTCAGTCTCCAGAACGATCCAATCAAATCACCCGCACGTTCTTGCGGTCCCGCCTTACAGTAGTGTTTCAACTGACTCTATCAGAATGACATGCCAGTCGGACTTATAGTATTATTATTATTATTATTATATTATCATACTTGGAAACCGTTTTATAAAAGCAATATAGCACTCGAGCAGCGTGTGTTGTGGCATATATCCCGCTGCTCAGCTGTTATCCCACGAGGCCGCAGGCCGAGTGGGATAACAGCTGATCAGCGGGATATATTTGCCACAACACACTGGCTCTCATGCTATATTGCTTAAATAATCTATGATTTAGCTGCTAAATTGTCAAATACCACCATCTGCTCGCTACCCAGGCACTTATGTATGTACTTAACCTAACTAACTTAACTAACTATCCGGTGTGCACAACACTGTCAGCCTAAACTCCGGCTGACACCCCAAAAACCTACAATCCGCTACAGAAAAATGTATATTGTTTGTTTATTAACTGGCCCCTCGCCTTCTATCATTTCACGAAAGTGGCAAAGCAAGTTGAATATCCCTGACCTATAGGGAGAAATTTAGTTTGTCATTGTAAACCCACAGCACAGTAATGATGACATGTTCTTCATAGATCTAGCCTTTTAATTTTGCTCTTAAGCTTTCTCAAAGTACACCAAATTCATGCATTTTACTTTAAAATGCGGGGGGGCATGCCCCCGCATGCCCCCGGCATGCCCCCGCACCCCCCTAGGGGGTCTGCGGTCCCCCACCACAAATACACAAAATCCTGTGGGAAACACTGATCTCTATGTTCTCAATGTGATTCAAGGCTGTTCGCTCTGTGTGAGATTGTGTGGGCGGCTCCCCCTCCGCTCAGTCAGAGACTGTTGAGTCTGTTGAGGGCTTTCTGGAGGCCAAGAGAGCGAGTGACAGTCACTGGGCTGGAAAATTCTGAATGACACAGTGCTTGCGGGAGTAACGTCTCAGTCTGGTCTATGATTGGATATCCCTTTATGACAGGATAAAGCAGTCAGTTTGGGGCCCTAAGCACCGCCCACTTCAACCCCAGCCTCAGCCAACAGTGAAAACAGGGAAATTGCAATATTTAGATTTGGGTGGAAAAAAATGTCTCCTACTTTTTGAGGCTTACAATTAGTCACCTAAAGGGCTCATTATACTCGAGCAAGCTCCGTGGGGTGGAGCTCCGCGAGTCTCAGCGAGTCACATGCAGACCTCGCGCTGGGGCAGATGCTTTTATACTCAGAAGTGATCAGCCAAGTGATCAGCATGTATTGTACAATGGTAATAGTGAGAACAGCCCGTGAAAAAGTCGCAATTAAAAGCTATTATGTGCAGTACTGAGTGCGCTTTCACTCTCAAACGACCCCACATCAGCACATGAAGGAATCACCAAACTTGTTTTTACTGTTTCAGTTCTCAGCCCTGATAGCCTACTCTGTGCTGCTTTTAATCTCTCTCAATCATGCTCTCAACACAGCACATTTACTTGGTGAAATGACTAAAAATGAACAGTTGCAAATCAAAGTTTAGCCTACCACATGGGTCAAGAAATGTGGTGAAAACACAGCCCAGTGTTCAGGGCTCAGTGGCTTGAAAGCGGCCATGTTTGGAGAGAAGCCGTGCGGAGTTCGCGCACCCTACGGAGGTAGCGCCCAAGCACGCCCAACAAATTTAGGTAATTTGACGCGCCCGGCCCTCGCTCCACCCCCACGCCCTTCACGGCATGGTGAGCATAAAGCAGCCATAAGACCCTAAATTACACAATTGGAAGGTTTTGGTGCATTTTGCTTGTCAGGGTCTGAAATTGATGGCCGCAGCATTAGGGGGGTATATAGTGTGGGAATATAGGGAGTTGGCCAAAAGCAACAGTGTTGCTCATCTGCATCAGGGCTAGCTGCAAGGAGGCAGTCTGCTGGGCAATCAGGAGCAAGCTCTCTGGGAGGGTTAGCATGAGGGTCCGGGTAGAGGGGGGTGGTGGGATTTAAATTAGGGGTGGGGGTATAGGCGGGATATGGGCCAGGGGCGGGGGTAGGCATAGGGCCCGGGGGGGCCTTAGGTTTAGGAACGGGGTTAGGAGAGGGTAGGGGGTTGTGGTTAGGGGGGGAGGGGTTAGGGTTAGGAGAGGGGCGGGGGTTAGGGTCAGAGCCCACCAATCAAGGGGCTCGTTAGGGGCCCAAGGGCAGCAGATGAGGCAGAAAACTCCAATAGACCCTTCTCACGGGGCCATTTTGTGTCGTAATGGCAGGGTAAACACAGGTGCAAGCAACACACTAATGAGGGTTTCCAATTTCCATGATTGGAAGTTGGAAACCCTCATTAGTGTTTTGCCTGCACCTGTGTTTACCCTGCGATTTCGACACAAAATGGCCCCCGTGAGAAGGGTCTATAGACCAAATCAGCGGGATGTTTACATTTACTTCCGGGTACCCCTGGGTCCACACATTATAATGGCGGTGAACGGCACAAACTGACGTGTTGAAGACAAAAACAGACAAAGAAGACAAAAATGGTTCGTCCGTGTTGTGTTGTTGTTTAATATCATTCATAACAACACTTTCACTAACGTTAGTGGAGACCAGACTAGCTAATTTACCTGTTGGACCAGACCAGAGTAGACTTGACGCTAAATTAAATTAACGTGGCGTCGGTAGCTCTGTCTGTAACGTTAACGAGTCTGCAAAAAAACAGCGAGTTTGACAGACAAACAAACGTTATTAGCTAGCTAACACTACATAAAACAAACACAGAAGAAAGGCTAGATACGTCGGACAAGCATGTTTACCAACCGTTTAACCATTTAAATTGAAAGTAGTCGGCCGAAAACAACGAGAGGGTTTGACAGCATTTATTTGACAACACGCACATTTAAACCTGCCGCCTTCCCCAAGTGGTACCCGGAAGTAAATTTGTTTACATGGTGACGTCACGGTGATTTGGTCTATAGCAATGCAAAGCTGAAAAAGTTAGCAGAACATAAAGAAAGGTTATTCCTACCAGACTGAGCTGTGAGAAATTCACCTCTCATGGACATAATCCCTTCATTTCCTGACTTTTATTGCAAAACATTGCACAAACCAAACATTTCCATTTAAAGTTTAAAGCAAACTAAAGGAAATAAATTACTTCGATTATATATAATAACGATAATAATAACGATTAGATTAACCTGGAATACCACAGGTATTGACAAAATATAACATCACAACTCAAATAAATGTGTGTCACATAAAAACAAAGCGAATTGCAGACTGGCCAGTTTACAGCACAGTCGATAAGAATCTAACACCACAGGTCCCATGGTAATTCAAATGTAGCTACTGCCATCTTGTGGCACCGGTACATTAATTTAATACAAACATTATATAACAGGCACCAGGAGGATACGGTCCGTATTCACCGCAGTTTTTGTTCCTTCGTTTTTTGACCCGGCCTGTATTATAGGCCTGCATTTATTTGTCCATATTGACCATTCGCCCTGGCCATTATTAGAGGATTTATGGTATTTCCATTTGCTTTTTTGTATGTTGTTTATTTGTTTATTTCTAGTTTTTGTCTTTTCTTTTGTTTGTATAGAATGTATTGTGCTGTCATATTATTGTAGTGTCTGTTATGTGTGTGTGTGAGGGGGGGGGGAGAGTTATTGAATGGGACTGGATCTCAGCATCTCAGAGGGATGACATCAACAAGGTTAAAGCAGCTACAAGGAACTTTCATTGTGTACTGATTTTAGTGGCCCCTGTAGACCGCCTTAACCTTTATTTAACCAGAATTAGAGACTCATTGAGATTGAAAATATATTTTACAAGAGTGACCCGGCCAAGACAGGCAGCAGCACAATTACACAGTTGCAGACATAGGACAACAATTAAAAAAATCACAATCATAATCATCAACACAAAACAACTGCAGCCAGATAAACTTGCTTCCACGTCATTATTAGAAGCACTAAATGCACTAAATACATATCTAGTTGAAAGCAGCTCCCGGAGATTCAGGCAACGGCTTGTCTCTCTCCCAGTTTAACTCTACAGACGGTGAAAACTTTCACGCAACTTCAGTTGGTTGAAACCACTGAGCTAAATAAACTGAGGTGAAATAAGTTGCAAATGATTTGCATGGTCTAAAGCCCTCTGCAATGCACTTGAAATTTGTCTGAAACTCAGCTGCAATGCAACAGTTGCAAAACTCTGAACTTTGTGCCATGCAACAGCCTGATGCAACTGATGGCTCTCTCCCTGTTCTTTGGGACAGCCATAATGAAAGAAAGTAGTCAGCCAGTGGGAGAGGAAAACCTGATACAACACGTCCGAATTGATGTTATCCAGCTAGAAAACGATACAAAGTAAGATACAAAAATGCAAGTTACACTCTCCCCACCACTGAGCTAAATACTGAGCTCCCTACTTGATACAGTATAATCTTCTGTGGTGAGAGAAAGGAGGCGACATATGACAGATGAAACATTACCAATCTAGCTAGCTTATTTTAGTTAAACAAACTACCATGTTGCATGAGACTTATTATTATCATTACACTTATTATTATTTTTGAATTACTTTGTGAGAATGTCAAGTTGCATGAAAATTATGTTTCATGCAATTTGCAACCTGCAACTAGTTGTGTGAAAGTTTCAGTATTTGATGATCTTACTTCCTCAAGTCCAAAGAAGTTAAGTGACAATGTGCAGATTCTGGCCCTTTTTGTGTGTGAACTAGGCCTAGGTATATGCAAGAGTAGTCTTTTGACATGTGTCACTGTGTATAACACAGGGCATTTCTCTTTTGCTGACACGTTATGGGGGGCAATAAGCACAATTAAAGTCCCTGGTATTATACTCTCCAGGCTCCACTACACTGTTACCCTCAGGCTCTTCTAAATTTTGTGTTAACACTACAGTTGGAAGAGCCCTCCCATCGATCATAGCATTTTTGTTAGACAATCTGTGTTGGGCATTAAACTCACCTTATTTCTGCACTTTGAAGTCACAGGTAGGGTCGGGTGGGGCAAACTAATTATATCGGAAGCCTAGTTGCCGAAAAAAAATGAGCGGTGGTGGTCTGTCTAAAATGCATTGTAGAATGTATGTACAAGACAAAATGATGCCAGTGCGCATGCGTCTGGACTCTGTTTCCAGGCAACTCAGTGATTCTCGTCAAACTTTGTCTTAAAAAAAGAACAGCTCACTTTTTTCCGCAACTAGGCTTCCGATATAAATAGTTTGCCCCACCCGACCCTACCTGTGACTTCAAAGTGCAGAAATAAGGTTGTTTAGAACACGGCTCTCTCGAATACTCGATTCTGATTGGTCAATCAACAATATTCACCGGTCATTATTTCTCGACAACCGACCGCTGCTCTGCCACACCTGGATTAATCAGTTGATAAGAGCTTTTTGTCAGCAAACACTACTAATTAGGCCAACCAGTTGCAGCTGTGGTGTCTTGTGTGCCAATTACGAATGAAACAGCTTTGTCGTTGAAAACGCTATTAAAAAATCTATTTGAATAATTATTTTTGTCAGATTATTGAATGATTTAGTTGTAGGCCATGTTCTAAGGGGGATAATGTATATTGAGGCGGTGATTACTGGGAAATAATGACCTTCAGGTGATGATTAAGCCCTCCGCTGCGCGTCGGGCTCAATCATCACCTGTCGGTCATTATTTCCCCCGTAATCACCGCCTCAATATACATTATCCCTTACTTAATGCCCAACACAGATTGTCTAACGAAAATGCTATGCTCGATGGGAGGGCTCTACAACTGTAGTGTTAACACGAAATTTAGAAGAGCCTGAGGGTAAACTACACTGATGTTATTCCGTTGTAGTTTTGACTGACTGATGCGAGGCACAACACTAATTCTAAACTTCAACAAGCCTCAAGATGTAGCTAGCGACCAAGCTCGAAAGGTTATCACTCTTCAAATTATTGCCAAAACCATCGCAGCTGAAGCTATCAACAGCTAGCCGAAATGTCTTTGCCCTGCTTTAAACTGGATAGCCGCTAAGCCGTCAACTGCTAACAGAAAGCAATACATCGTTCATATAACGTTCAGTTATATATCATTCATATATCGTTCAGTTTTTGTTTCATACCTTTTGTTATTGACGGTGTTTTGCTTGCTTGGTCTGCTCCTCTAACGTGTTTTCGTCTGCTTGACTGATGGAAAGGAAACAGGAAGTTTCAACAGGGCAAAGTCTGCTCAGGTTGCCAGGTTTCCAAGACTCATCTTTATCCCCCTATTACGGCTAAGAGTGATAAAGGTTTTTTAACTGGAACCCTTCGGCATCATAAATTCATAGTAGCTCGTCTGCTGCCATTATTGTGATACTGAAAGCTTACATGTATATGGTAACCTAGCCTCAACGCGAGACTGCATTGAGATGAATGGTAACCAAGTCCAATCTATCTAATAAAGCCGATTCTGTATGTAAATTGTGTGTGTGTGTGTGTGTGTGTGTGTGTGTGTGTGTGTGTGTGTGTGTGTGTGTGTGTGTGTGTGTGTGGGTGTGTGTCTGTGTGTGTGTGTGTGTGGGTGTGTGTCTGTGTGTGCGTGTGTGTGTGTGTGGGTGCGTGCGTGTGTGGGTGCGCGCGTGCACGAGCGTGTGTGTGTGAGTGAGTGAGTGTGTGTGTGTGAGTGTGTGTGCGCGCGCGCACAAGCGTGTGTGTGTGTGTGTGCGTGTGTATATGTGTGTGTGTGTGTGTGTGTGTGCAGGGGCGCCGTATAGGGGGGGAAACCTAGGACGATTCTAGGGGCCCTTGAAGCTGACAGGGGCCCTAAAAAAAATAATAAAAAAATTGCAATTCCATCGCAGGCCACACAGGGGGCCGCGGGCCGCCAGTTGAGTATCACTGGTCTAGTCTGTCCGGCGCCATAGACATATATAAAGGCTAGATGGCTTAAGGCGGAGTCACCAGCGTCGTTGAAGCGCTGCCATCTTGCTACGGCAGGCTTTCTGGTACGTTCTATGGTAGCTGTTGGAGGGTGCACAGACAAAAATACTCATAACTCGCTGAAATCTTGACGGATTTACAAACGGTTTGGTTTATTACAAGCATATTCCGTTCCCGAGATATGGCAACAACAAAAAAAACAACACTAAAAACACTATTTTTTTGATGGGCTCCAAATTACACCAAAATTAAACCGAAGCATCTATGCCATGAGAGGGATTCAGGCACAAAGTTTCATGCAGTTTCATCCATTTCCCTAGGAGTTATGATCATCTGATGTGATAATACTAACCCAACAACAGATGCTCATAGCTCCTAGCAAAATGGATGAAACTGCATGAAACTAGGTGCGTGAATTCATCTCATGATGATGATGCTGCAGTTTAAGTTTGGTGTAATTTGGAGCCAAAAATAATAATAAAATGTTAGCGTTTTTTTAACCCATAAATATATATAAAGCTGTGGTGCCGTAGCAAGATGGCCACCATGCGACGACGTCGCTCTCCATTGACCGGCAGCGCGGGTAAGCCATCTAGCCTTTATATATGTCTATGTCCGGCGCCATCTGAACATTTATTCAACTTTTCTTAACTAATGGAAATGACCCTGTTAGACCTTAGTGAAATATGCTTACTTCACAGAGTGTTTACATTTCCCTCCTGTCTAGCGAACATTTAATCAATGCAAACAATTGTTTGCAAGCCGTTCCTAACTGATGAAGGAGGTGAGACACACACAGCAGCATTGTGTTGAATGACATGGTAGTTGGCACAATTGCAGTGGGTCTGTGGGGATTTATTTGTAATACTAATAATAATAATAATAATAATAATAATAATAATAATAATAATAATAATAATAGTAGTAATAATAATAATAAAAAAATAAGAAGGATCAACACAATTTATTTGTCCACATAATGACCATTATATGAAAGGAAAAGCAGCCCACAAATGACAGCCAATGAGAAAAGGAGAACATAATGATATTAAGACTGAATAATGATATCACAACAGTTTCATGCTAAACACTCTCCTGTTGGACTCCACATGTGTATCAATATTCTTTCTAGTCATTAGTTGATAGTGTTTCTTTGTTCCCTCTGGTGTATTCAGAGCAGAGAGAGAGTATGATGATTCAACAGGGATGAGAGTGAGAAAAGGAGCAAATATTGATGGTTAAGACTGAATAATGACAACACTACAGTGTTATCCTAATATAATTTAAAATGCGATATTATCCTCTAAATCAGCTTCAAACAGCCCAAATTTTTTCAGTGGGGCCCATACTATGTCCTGTCATGGGGCACAAAATCCCTGGCGGCGCCCCTGTGTGTGTGTGTGTGTGTGTGTGTGTGTGTGTGTGTGTGTGTGTGTGTGTGTGTGTGTGTGTGTGTGTGTATGTAGGCCCCTATGTAGTATGTCTGTAGGCTATGTATGTGCCGCTGTCCACGGTGCTGAAGTGGAGTGGAGGAGACATCATCACACACATCATTTTGGCTCAATCAGCCATGCTTTTCATGCTTGTGAATGTAACTTGAACTAGAGGCCGGGCCAGCAAAGCGGCAAGGCCACATATTGTATTTGCCATTATTATTATTATTCTCCCGGGAAGTTGGACTTCCGATGCATGAAAATAAACCAAACTTATACCCTGTTCAAGACAACTCGGACCGCCGGTGTTGTGCCAAAAAGTGATATGCTGCCAGAAACTGATTTCGCTCCGCGGGACAGTGCTGCCTCAGCTCACCCTGTCCGGCCCAAGACACCCAGGGCACCGACCCACCCCCGCCACCCAGCCTGCCTACCCGGCCCAGCTCCCACCTTCTCCGGGGAGACCACCTCTGGGGGAGACCCCCCTCCATGGCCCAGCGCACTAGCCGAACCTGCGCACCCCACACTTAAATGCTAGCTGCTCTGCCTGGGTGAAAACGGGAGGATTTCCCCCACGCTGACCCATTGACCACGTACGCGTCTATGACAAGACACCACCTGAATGTATGTTACATTAACACTATAATTAATTTGCTGTAAAGGGCTCAGGTGAGGTGATGACTATAGATAGGTCTTTCTAGTTTTGAAAATGTATTTTAATGCCTTGTTTCGTGATGTACTTAACTTACATAAAATTCTCAAAAATGCAGGAATCGCTAAAGACCCACCCAACAAATCCTTTATCCAACTTCCTGGCCCCTTCTTTGTTGTTTCTTGTCCCAGTCCGCCCCTGTGCATATCCCCCCCCCCCCCCCCCCCCCCCAAAAGGCCCATTCTGAGGCAGGAATGGACTGATGTTGGCTCCTGAACTGAACAGGAATATTGACATGCACCAGACGGCTATGATGATCTCTGGTGAAGACAAATGGTAAAGACATTGGAAATGATAGGTTCATAGAGTTGGTATGGCAGATGATAAAACAATATTTCAGTCTGTGTCTGCCGAACATGAAGGCAGGTGTCATGTTTTCAAAACTTCAACAATCCTTGAATTGAAATCATCAACTCAAATGAGACAGTATAGTACCAAGACACTATGTAGTACATCATTACTGTGCAGGCTAGGCTACAACGATGTATCCTCATATTTACAGTCAAAAGAAATAGTGTGTTTTCATATCCTCTTGTGTTCTGCTGATGCTCTCTGGCTTTTACTTTCAAGTGTCATCGTTAACCCTTTGGCCTCCACAGTCCTGTTTGGCCTGTTGATGGTGCTTCGACCTGGGCAGATGTCTTGGCCTCTGCAGCACACTCGGCCTGCAGGGGGTGCTGTGCCTCCAGCCTGCAGGGGGTGCTGTGCCTCCTCCAGGGTGACAGAGGTCCCTCTCTGGCCTATCGGCGTAACTCGCTGTAAGTTAACACATCTCCATCATCTGTTTCCTCTGATGAGGCACTTCTTAGGCTCTGTGGTTAGTCTGCACTGGTTGAACCGTAGCCAACTGGCTGTTGGGTCTTTCTCCAGCTCTGTCCCTGGATTGATTCAGTGGGGCGGTCATGACTGATAACTGTAAAAGGCAGCAGAGAGCAGCTGCTTTCAGAGGTGGCTTGGATCTCAACCACTCCCTCTTCTGGTGTGATGGGTGTGTTGCGGTTACAAGCCCACTTCTCCAACCTCTAGGCTACTGCTGCCCCTTAAGGACACCATGATACTTGACTGATCAATAGTTCAGTTATGTTTATAGACCCTTATCACCAGCATGTCTCATAGGGCTTTATAGCATCATCACGGTATAGCCTACACATCATATCTACACACAACATAGTATACATAGTACTACACATTTTACTTGACTTACTTATATACATTGCAGTACTATATGAACACAGCATATCTTTGGACTGTGGGAGGAGCACCTGGAGGAAACCCACGTTACGTAAACACGGGGAGAAGATGCAAACTCCACACAGAAAGGACCGCGGTGGAGATGCCAACCCACGACCTTCTTGCTGTGAGGCCACAGTGCTAACCACTGAGCCACCCAATAATAGAGGGAGGAACAGATTAAACATGACTGTATGGAGAAAATGATCATAGCAAGATTTAAAAAAAAAATAGACTTACAGCTTGCTGAAGAAATTAATGTTTATTGTTGCATAAACTGATACAAGACCAAGTTTTAAAAGATACTTATATGAACTCCAGGATTAAGTACTTATCTATCTATACAGTTTTAAAAGAACAGGGGGGGGGATCAGAAATGTTCCTGTTTGTTGACATTAGTTCAATTCTGGACATCCCTGGACTTTCCCACCTATCAAAAGCATTTCATATAAACTGCTGATCAGCAGTGATCAGCAGTGATCAGCACAGCCCTAGTGCAGCTTTAAACAATAATGTGACAAATATAATTGTACCAAAATATATATACAGTATATATTGTAAATATATAGGCCTATATACAGTATATTGTAGCCGTAAACTCTTAGATTGTCAAAACTTCTCAATGGCCCTGCAGTTTGTGCTGGGAACAACAAACTTCATTCACCTACATCACCTGTCTGTATAAAATGATCTACTATCAAATACATCTGTACAAAATAATGTGCAGGTTTCCCTGCCTGGTACCCAATGCATGCTGGGATAGGCTCCAGCCCTGAACCCTGAATAAGAATAAGCAGGTATAGAAAATGCATGTGTGATGTTTGAGTAGAAAGATGTGTGCAATGATAGTATGCACACATCTGTACACTGTAAATGATACAATGTGTCATGTAAGTATGAACTTTTCATGTTTTCTAGTAATCCATCTCTCCCTTGTTTGGTTGCCTGACACACTTCTCTTTATGGATCAAATGTATGGGTGCTGTCTGACATTTTACATTCAGCTGTAACACATTTAATTATTATTAAAAAAACAAGTCAAAATATAATGATATGGCAGCATCAGCTCTATCATTTTACCACGGGCAGTCCCCAGGTTGTCTTCAGAATAACCAGTATCTTCAGTTCCTGAGGGAGTTGATACTTCTGTGAATGGAAAGTAAACATTAATTTAGACACATATTGTCTGAATGTATATATATATATATATACATATAAATAAATAAATAAATATACATATAAATATATATATATACACACACATATATATAAATGTGTGTGTGTGTGTGTGTGTGTGTGTGTGTGTGTGTGTGTGTGTGTGTGTGTGTGTGTGTGTGTGTGTGTGTGTGTGTGTGTGTGTGTGTTATTTAATAGTCTACACAGGATATGCATAGCATTAAACACAGGAGAAAACATCAATGATCACGATCTAGCGCCCTGTTTTTCACAAGAGTTTGCATTGACATGACATGCATTAATAAAAGTGTATTTGTGGAGGACACAAGTCATGTTAAGCTGTGTCTAAGAGCAACATGTTGCACAATAACACTACAAGCTGCAAGTGGGTGTAAACCTGGGCACATCTCTGTGTTTCTCTACAGAAGGGACATCTCAAGACTCATTGATTAAACAGATGTGATCAACTGAGGGGAACTGGGGGGAATAGCGTGATCCTCCCACGCGTTATGTCCTGCAGGTGAAACCCGTCGCTGTCAGGTGAAAAGAAGTGGCTGGCAACTGCACATGTATCGGAGGAAGCATGTGCTAGTCTACAACTCTCCCCAGATGAGGACAGAGGGGGTGGAGCAATGACTGGAACAGGGGAATTGGCCAAGTACAATTGTTGAGAAAATGGAGAGAAAAAAAATTGATCCAAAAAAAAGAAAAGAAATAATAATGATGCATTTTCAGTGAAAAGTTTGTGTAAATGAGCGAACAGGCTGAAAGTTATGGAGGATCATATTTATATAACTTTACCTGTGGTTGATACTATTTTCTTAATCAGAGCGCTCTGCTGGATCCACATCTGTTGAGGATGATCAGATGAATGGATTTAAAAACAAACAACAACAACAACAACAACAACAACAACAACAACAACAACAACAACAACAACACTTAGTGATTGCTAGCTGTTCTGTTTGCATCATGTTTAGAATTTGTGTTCTCACCATGAACGTTTCTGAGTTCAATCAAGGAAATGATGATGTCACTGGATCCACCTGCAGCTCCACCTGAAATGTAGATTTTCACTGGAATTTAAATCAATTACTCACCTTCATTTGAGTGATTCTAGCATTTCCAACTGCTGCATGTTAATGATAAAGTAAATACTGTACCATTCCCAGTGTCTCCAGAGCCTCTGATATTGCCATAGTCATCATCAGCATAACCTACAGTACAGGTCAATATAAGAATAAAGGCAAAGTCAAATGAATCACTTTAATTCTATCATACCAACTTAAACCTCATCTCTTCTAACACGTCTTGTTCAAATGGAGTATCTTCAGTGGGATATCATTTAGAGATACATGTAGGCAAATATATCACATTTTGATTCATATTAGAGACCTGGGTTGTTTTGTAGATGTTACTGTATCACATTTCATCAATAGTCTTTTCATACTGTAGAGTTAACAGTGGAAAGGTACTGGCTTGATTTGGTTCAGCAGTGTGAGACTTGCATAATAAATCATGTTCTTTCAACACAGTCTCACAGAAAATTGTATAATAGCAACGTTTTGGACCAACGTTGCAGTCTCACAGAAAATTGTATAATAGCAACGTTCTGAGATTTTAGGGTTAGGATTAGAGTAGGGGGAGGGGTTAGAAACAGAAAATCTCCGTAAACCACGCCCAAACCATGCCCACCGCTGTAGACACATACGTTACCATTTTACAATTTCTGAGCCGAAATTGTAAAATAGCAACGTTGCTCCACAAACGTTGCTATTTTACAATTTCTTTGGAGATCGGGTTGGTTCTTCATGTAAGGGATGTTACTATTTGTGGTCTTTTCCCATCTCTTTACTCTAACTTTACACTGTATATAAACAGTTTTATGAATGAAAGTGAACCTGGAATCATTTGACTATCTCTCTGTGGAGCACTCACACACACTCGCTTTTTAGACAAGTTAGAAGACCACAATTAATCTACTCAACCATGAAAGTTTACAATTTGTGACACATTTTCAAGATGATCTCAATAGCTTTCCCAACCAGGAGAATAAAAAGAGGGTGATTGTAATGAGTTGCTCCTGATCCGAGGGTAGATAGTCAACTGTTTACAGGTTCACCATAAAATGAAAACAGCTGGTTTTAAATCAAATTATTTTGATTATTTTTCTGATTTAACGATAGATCAAGCAAAAGTTATTTATGTTTTGTTCTTAAAAAAAGCTTTCTATTGATTAGAAAGTCCTTGTTATAAATGTTAGTGTAGTTTTAGTTGTGAAGAGCAGTCATGATTGGTTTGAAGGCTGACCATGTTGAAGAGGGGCGTATGCATTCTCTTGATCATCTCTCTGGTCTGTAGTGGAGCCTTGGTTGCTGCTCTGAGACTGGATGGGTCTAATAAATGTAGTAAATGTAGTAAATAACATGGAAGTTACCACTGTTATGGTTAAGATTAAGATGAGAGAATTGGTTCTGTACTTACCTGCCACAACATGTATCTGTGAAAAACACATTTGTTGTTATATAGTTTTGCTTTACAAATTGTTCCTCTGCATCAGTGTCATGACATAAGGAAGGATTGCTCAGTGATTTTGAATAATCAGAGTTTAATCCACAGTGGTTCCCAGAGTTGGGGTCGCGACCCCAAGTGGGGTCACCTGGAATTCAAATGGGGTCGCCTGATTTATTATTATCTTTTTTTTTTTACACCACACACAATCTAAAGCTACCGGAGAGGATTAACAATATATTTTGAGATCTGAGTTTAGGTCAGGATTCTGAAAATAAAGGAATAAAGTTAGATGGTCTGAGGGGGGGGGGGGGGGGGGTAAGTCCGAAGACTTCTCTGTTTAATCTCAGAATTTTTATGAAAAAAGTCAGAATTGTGAGAATTCTGTTCAATTCAGAATTATCAGATTAAAGTCAGAATTCTGAGGGAAAAAGTCAGCATATGGTTGCTTGCACGTGACATGACAGCACTAATGATGTCACTGATGATGTCACTGATGATATTATCGATGTACCGAAATTTGAATGTCTGGGGTCCCTATATTTTGTGATGTCAAAGTGGGGTCACAAGCCAAAAAAGGTTGGAACCTCCTGCGTTAATATGGAAAAAGTCTCACCCTTGGACTTCCTGCAGAGCCACAGCAGCAGCAGGAGTATGATCAGTAAAATGACAATAACCAGTCCAATGATCAACCACACCGGAAATGATGAAGAACTTGCTGCAATTACAGAGGTAGTATTAAAGGTTTTAAAACAGTGATGTCACTAGGACACTGGGAACACTGACTTATTTTAAAGTGATATATCAGATCAAGCTATAACTTTTTGGATTAAACTCTTAAAATGTCCACATCTGACTAACATTGAAAACAGCAATAGAAAGTGATTACAATAAATTACTGTGCTTTCAAAACCAAAAAAGTAATTTCTACTAATTCACTCCTACTTTGTTTTAGATGTAGGAGTGATCATACTGTATGAGATCAGTCATTCACAGCAAAACACAGTTATTCTGAATGTTATCTCCCATAATACATGACTTGTTGAGCTACAGTAAAAGGAACATTTTTCACAACAGTAGCTGATAATGACCCTTCAGTCACTTGTAAAGGAGAAACAATCATGGAACATGTACCTGTAGGTAGCTTCATGACTTTAGTACATGTGTTCTTTTTAGTGAGATACATTTAAATGATCTTACTCCAACCTAGAAGTAGCAGCACTTCTACCTGGGTTTCGTGTTTAGAATACATTGTTTTAATTCGACTCACATTTTATTGCCATCCAACTCTGTGGTGATTCTGTTCCAGAGTATTGACACTTGTAGAAGCCTTGGTGTGACTCAGACACAGCATGGATAGTCATCTCTCCTCTGGTGTCATTTTGGATCAGTGTGTCATTTTGATAGAAAGCCACATTGGAAAGTAATGGCTCTGTCCTGGATTTACAGCCAAGAGTCACAGAAGCTCCCTCAGTCACAGGATGGACAGGACTCAGCAGGATGAGATTTCCATCTGTGAAACAGATAAATATGAAGAGTTTCAATCCAAACTGCGATATCAACTGTTCAAGTTGGACACCTACTGTTACAAAACATCACTGGCTAGAAAATACAATTCAGTATGGGTGGAACATAATTTAAGTTGTTCGCTACTTGCTGAAAAAGCGTCTAAGGATAAATTCACCCACGTCACTGGAGCCATAGGAAAAAGGAAGAAGAGCTGGAGAACCTGTCCTAGCTGCAGCTATACAGTCAAGATTTAAGCTAAAAACAGGGTGTAAATTATGTCTTTTCAAATCAACTTGGCATCTCAGGGCTTGTAGAGACTTGGATTACAGCTATTATCATCGGAGCAGTTTGGAAGCAGTTTGATCCTATCAACTTCAATTGTTTGGGAGCATTCTGAAAGAAAGAAAATCACCCGTCCTTCCATCGGCATGGGGGTGACTAAATAAATAAATAAGTAAATGATTCCTATTATTAGTGGCCGGGCCAGCGAAGCGGCCAGGCCACTTCTTGTATTTGCCTTTATTATTATTCTTCTTCCTCCCGGGAAGTTCGACTTCCCATGGATGAAAACTAACCAAACTTTGCACAAAGGTCCAGTCCCATGCCAAACGTCTTTGACACAAATTTGGGGCCAATAGTCCTAACGGTGGCACTACAGCGACCGTCTAAAGTTTAAAACTTAAAAAATTCATAAAAAATCAGGCATACGTGCTATGGCTTTGCAACTTTCACCGAAATGTGCGCCTAAATGAGGGGAAACTTTTGTACAATGCAACCTATGGCCAATTATGAAGTCTAAAGACCGCAAAACTGCAAAAACTGCAAAAACGAATTAAACCCTACTCCTCCCACATTTTTTCTTCAAACGACACCAAACTTCAGTATCTGCATCGTTAGACTGTTCTACACAAAAGTATCAAACCAGATTTTCGATCGGTCAAAAATTGAGCCCACAGTGCATCAAAACGTTGAATTCTGGCCCCGTGTATAGCCTAATTACCTTAATTACCTTTGGCAATTAGGTTGTATTTGTGATGTCATCAGTCAGTCAAGCAATTGTGATGCCATCACTGATGTCACATAGACATGTCCGAACTCAAAACATGCGGCTTATTGAGGACAGGTGTGCTATGACTTTTCTAAGGGTTTGGTCAAGCGGTTTGGCACTTCTTTTGAATGGACCCAGACCCGGCCGGGTCCGGGTCGGAACCTCGGGTATTCGGGGGGTCGGGTCGCGGCCAGGCCACTTCTTGTATTTGCCTTTATTATTATTTTTCTTCCTCCCGGGAAGTTCGACTTCCCATTGATGAAAACTAACCAAACTTTGCACAAAGGTCCAGTCCCATGCCAAACGTCTTTGACACAAATTTGGGGCCAATAGTCCTAACGGTGGCACTACAGCGACCGTCTAAAGTTTAAAATTTTAAAAAATTCATAAAAAATCTGGCATACGTGCTACGGCTTTGCAACTTTCACCGAAATGTGCGCCTAAATGAGGGGAAACTTTTGTACAATGCAACCTATGGCCAATTATGAAGTCTAAAGACCGCAAAACTGCAAAAACTGCAAAAACGAATTAAACCCTACTCCTCCCACATTTTTTCTTCAAACGACACCAAACTTCAGTATCTGCATCGTTAGACTGTTCTACACAAAAGTATCAAAACAGATTTTCGATCGGTCAAAAATTGAGCCCACAGTGCATCAAAACGTTGAATTCTGGCAGCGTGTATAGCCTAATTACCTTAATTACCTTTGGCAATTAGGTTGTATTTGTGATGTCATCAGTCAGTCAAGCAATTGTGATGCCATCACTGATGTCACTTGAGCAATTGTGATGTCATAATAGCTTAAAGCCTTGAGACTTGCCCAGCCACGACCCATTGCTGCGCAGCAGCCACTTTTTTGGCGCGTAATAACCCCCACAATTTCTGCGCCACATAGACATGCCCGAACTCAAAACATGCGGCTTATTGAGGACAGGTGTGCTATGACTATTCTAAGGGTTTGGTCAAGCGGTTTGGCACTTCTTTTGAATGGACCCAGACCCGGCCGGGTCCGGGTCGGAACCTCGGGTATTCGGGGGTCGGGCATACCCGAAGACCTCTAGCTCAAAGCCTTGAGACTTGCCCGGCCACGACCCATTGCTGCGCAGCAGCTATAATTGTTATTGTTATTGTTGTTATTATTATTATTATTATTATTATTATTGTTGTTATTCATAATCATCATCATCATCATCATCATCATTTAAACGCACCATGTACAGTGATGTTGACTGCGTTGCTGAACTCTCCTGATCCAAACTCGCACCAGTACACCACATCCTCATGATAGTGCACCATCTTAGTATCCAAAAAATCTCTAACATAGTTGGTGATGTTGCATTTGGATCCAGTCATTGACCACTTGTAACACGGTAATATCTGGTAACCTTGTTTATTCAAACTCCGCACTCTCCACTCATCAGAGTTTCCCTCACAGCTCAGAGAGACAGACTGATTGGAGAAGTGCTGCGTTCTGTTGGGACTCACTGTGAGAGAAGCTGATGAGCCATGATCTAAAAGACAACACACAATCAGAGGTCAAAATGAGAGCAGAGATATGAGATATTTAAAGATGATAAAGATAATAATTATATGCAACTTTTCACACCGCAAGCAATGTTTTGACTTTGATGGTTCTGGATAATCCTAGTTGAAATGGTGCATGTAGGTATGGGGGGTGAAGACTGCCACAATAGGATTTGGTTGAACAGAAAAAGCAGCAGTGTGTGTGTGTGGGGGGGGGGGGGGGGGGGGGGGTTCTCTATGGCATTTGGGGGTGTTGTCTAGATTTGGGGTTTAACAAAATGGTTAGAAAGTGAGACAGTTTAATAATCATAATACGGTAATAATAATAATAATAATAATGACTTGGATTTATATAGCGCCTTTCAAGAAACCCAAGGACGCTTTACAGTAATGACACATAAATACAGACAAATAAACAGAACAGAGAGAACAGAGGGGACTATAGGCCAAAGGCTTTGTTAAAGATGTGAGTTTTGAGGGTTTTTTTTTTTTTTTTTTTTTCCCCCGATTTTTTATCCCATTTTATCCCCCATTAGTGCTCACTTGATTTCTCAATCCTGGTTGCTACTCCACCCTCTGCCGATCTGGGGAGAGCCGAGACTGGCTCCATGCTTCCTCCGAGACATGGGCAGTCAGCCAGCCGCTTCTTTTCACCTGCCAGAGGAAGCTTCACCGGTAGGACATAGCACGTGGGAGGTTCACGCTATTCCAACCAGTTCCCCTCCCTCTGAACAGGCGCCCTTAACGACCAGAGGAGGAACCACATTAGCAACCAGGATATTGCATGTTTTTGTGAAGGGGGTTCCTATATGAAGGAAACCCCCGGGAGGCACGGGGAGAACATGCAAACTCCACACAGAAAGGCCCTTTTGACGACCCCACCCGGGCGGTGGGCACTCGAGGACATGCGGACGGGCACGCATTCCTTCAGCGTTCACTTCGTCCCAGGTGGGAATCGAACCCACGACCTTCGAGCTGTGAGGCGATAGTGCTTACCACTGCACCACCGTACCTCCCTAAGTTTTGAGGGTTTTCTTGAAGGAGTCAAGGGATGGGGCGTTGCGGATCTCTGCCGGGAGAGAGTTCCAGAGAGTGGGGGCCGCCACACTGAAGGCTCTATCCCCAAAGGTTTGCACAGTATGTATGGGAGTTTACAGTATGTATGGGGGGTGAAGAGTGCCAGGTTAGGACTTGTTAGTGTTGAAGATAGTGGAGTGGATAGTGGGCTTTAGAGGTGAACAGGAGTAGTTGGGTTGTGGGAGGTGATAGAATGCACAGCTCCGTCAGAGGGGGCGGGTCTCAGGGGCAGCAGGGCTGGAGACGAGGCGGGTAGGGGTTGTCTGGATACACGACCTGTGACCTCTCACCTCAGATACTCTACTTAGAAACTGCATAGAGCTGTGGTCATCTATACCTGGCTATATAGTCGATGGCTCGCCCATAAATGAATGAATGGATGGATGGATGGATGAGCGATTGTGTGAGTGAGTGAATTAATCACACTCACTTCCAGACCAGATAAATTTAGGTTGACTGTCCTGAATGTAAAACACTGGGTCTGATCCTCTCTGAGCTGTACACATATATCCTCCTGTGTGTGTCAGTCCATGAAGGATGTAGGAACCCTCTGCAGCATCCTTGCTACCAGGCAGCCGCTCATCGGTGTAGGAGTTTAAGTAGGTGACTGGTTTGGGAACAGCCTTGTACCAGTAGAACCTCCATCCTGCAGATGAACCATCAACCTCACAGCTGAGAGTTACTGAGGCTCCAGGACTCAGCCATACAGGAGAGACTGTGAGGACAGGTGTGGGTGTAACTGTTGGAAAGAAGTTTGATCAGAAGTAGCAGAACACCTGTGCAGTGATGTGTGTCCCTGTGTGAGCGCTGGAGGCTGTGCAGCCATTGTGGAGCATCACAACTTTAGCCATTAATCTGTGCAGCCAAATTATTGAATGTTCTGCCAACAACACGTACATTCTTCTCAAAGTGCTACCTCCAAATATAATATTAAGGTATATTATAATGTGAAGTCTTTGTGAGAGTGAGTAAGTGAGTGAGTGAGTGAGTGAGTGAGTGAGTGAGTGAGTGAGTGAGTGAGTCAGTGAGCTATGCCATTCTACGTGCGATGGCGCTGAATCTTTCAGGAAGTGTAAAGAGCAGCTCTGTGATCTAATGGAGCCGCGTCTTTTAATTTGGTAATTAGGGACGATTCATTTGTGATGGTTGCAGATTAATGGCTGAACTTGTGATGCTGCAAAATGGCTGCACAGTCTCCACCACTCACACAGAGATGACACTCAATACACTGCACATGTACGTGTGTTCTGCTAGTGAATGAGACTGATCTGACTTACCTGATGCGTTCAATTTGAAGACACTGCTCCACTCTGTAGAAGCCTGCTGTCCACTTCTCTGTCTGCCCTTACACCAATAGCCTTTACCACTGGAGAATATAGAACTAATCCTGCATTCCTTTTGTTTTGGAGGTTTATCGTGTGAGTCGGACCAGCCAAGTTGTAGACCGGTCTGTAGATGAGTCTCTCTCCATTCATACTCCCACTCAGTGTCTCCTCCTCCCTGGATGTCACATCTGAGAGTAATGCTCTCTCCTTGGTATATCTGAGGCCAGTTGTGTTGCGAGGTCACAACAGCCCTGTTTACAACTGTTCATAATAAGAATACCCAATTAGGACACAAAATGACAACATCAAACTTATTCTCTGTGGCATGAATCCTACATACTAATCATGAACACCCACACAGACACACACACACACACACACACACACACACACACACACACACACACACACACACACACACACACACACACACACACACACACACACACACACACACACACACACACACACACACACACACACACACAACACACACACACACACACACACACACACACACACACACACACACACACACACACACATTGTTAAACTCACCATATGTATCAATGTGGATTGACTGTACTACACTATACTCTGTGTAGTAAAGTGAGTCTCCTCTCGCTCCTCTGCAGCAGTAGAGTCCTTCCTGTGAGATGCTGATTTGATTTGAGTTGGGATCATGATCTACTGGGATCAGGGGATCAGAGTCTTTCTCCTGTCTGTACCAGTAGAACTTCCAGCCAGAAGAGCCCTCCACAGAGCAGGTCAGTGTCACACTGCCCCCCAGTATGGCTGTTTCGTCAGCACTCAGTGTGGCCTGAGGTCTACGTGCTGTTAGGATTAAATTGAAAAATGAATAATAATAATAATAATAATAATAATAATAATAATAATAATAATAATAATAATAATAAATACTAATTATTATTATCCCCCTCAATGAGTCAAATTGCCAAAAATTCAGGCAATGACGAATCTCACTCCTACACACACACACACACACACACACACACACACACACACACACACACACACACACACACACACACACACACACACACATACACACACACACACACACACACACACACACACACACACACACACACACACACACACACACACACACACACACTTTACGCCCCTGACCCACATTTGTCTCAGGTTTGACTGTGTTTATTATGACTCTTATTTATTTAGTCTTCATAGGTCAGAGTAGCTGTAAAGCTCTGAACACAAAGACTTATTACATCATCAGTTGAGCTGATCTGATGAATATTGCACAATCAGTGAGGAAAGGTCCACACCTTCTTTTTAAGGAGTTCTTGATGTCATGTTGCCATGACAAAAACACTTTCAGATTTCTCACCATAGTATGACATCATCTTACCTTCCACTCTCAGTTCCTTCTCTTTGGATTCTGCACCGTCCTGCTCACCAAATTTACACTTGTAGGATCCCTGATCTGTCTCTGATACAGGATTAATGATCATCTCTTCTGTGGTTTCAGATATCTTGATTGAAAGGTGGTTTGTGTCCATTTTAACTAGTGCTCCATCTCTGTAGAAACTGACTCTGTTCTTATTTCCCTGAACACGATGCCTACAGCGCAGAGTCAGCGACTCTCCCACAAACACGGCAGAAGCACGACTTTCCAGGATCACATCAGCATCTATACAGCAGGAGAGGAGCCTTGTTTCAGTCAGTCAGCTCAGTCACATGATCAATGCACTCAGGATCTATCAAAGTAATTAATTAATTAATTGGTTAATCAATTAATTGATTAATTTCCCCATACAGTTCACACAACAGAAAATTACACTACATTTTGTTGTGCAAACCCACTGTGAATCTCTTGATTGTGAGAAATTAACTCTGCCATTCTTCTTTCTTTACTTAATCTTATCCCTCATGGTCGTGTGTGATGCTTTGTTCTTTACACAAAATAATATGATGTTGGATTACACCATCTGCTTAGCTTTAAACCTGCTAAACACACATGTTCAAGTTGAAATCTCTCTGATATAAATAATATAGAAGAGAAGTTACGCATCTTGCATCTTGTAGTCATTAAATATGTGGAGCTGCTCCAGTGTGCGGATCTCTATTATTTTTTACAGCCATAAATAATATACAATCTGGTTCAAATTTAAGGGGTCTGAATCAAAAAATCTAATACTTACAGTGTAAAGATCAATAAAATCAGAATTACATTTAAACATCACACAAACACAGTACCAAACAGGGTTATTATGATAGATAGATGATAAACAGATAGACCACCAAGGACCCCTGGGGGTCCCCGGGCCCCCATTTGAGAACCACTGCATATATAGGTGATGTAAACAGGATGTTGATGATACTAAGTTTGATGACTTACCTGATACAGTCAGACTGACTTTATTACTCTCTTTTGTATTATGTATTTGGTAACCAATACAATGGTATTCACCACTGTAGCTTGGTGTTAGAGGTTGCGATGTGAAACGTTTAGACAGAGAGTATGTGACAAATGCTTGACCATCCTTGTAGATAGTGTACCACCAGTCAGCCTCCTCTCCTTCCTTCATGTCACATATGAAGGTAACAGAATCTCCAGTAAATATATGCGACCAGTTGTCTTTAAGGGTCAGCAGAGCATCTGTTCTCCCAACACAAACACATACAGCGAAGTACAATTAGAAAAATAAATAAATACTGAAAATAGCTTAGTTTTGTCATAAGTTGTGCAGAAACAAAGGGAAATGATGTGAATGGAAAAGTGTCGAGTTAGAAAGAGAAATGATGGGTGGAGATTCATCTTGAGTGAATGAAGATAGAATAGAGAAAAGTGTGTCATCACCTTGAGTGTGTCCATGGTAGAGGAGTGTACTCAGCACTAAAATAAACATGGATACATCATCAGACATCAAACTGTCAACATGACAATCAACAAAGGCAAAGCAGAGCATGGTGCAGGTTGGAGACCACATTGCATTAATATGTGGGACTGGTATGTAGCAATAGTATCCCGCCCCAACACACCCACGCACGCACGCACGCACGCACGCACGCACACACACACACACACACACACACACACACACACACACACACACACACACACACACACACACACACACACACACACACACACACACACACACACACACACACACACACACACACCATATCTGCATCTAGACCCGTTTCTGTAAAGCAGCTGGCACTCGTGCCTGAAAACCTGCCAATAATGGAAGATAACACTTGTGACATCACTCACTCAGCCAGGCTACTGTACTTACTGTACAGCAGCATCACTCACTCAGCCAGGCTACTGTACTTACTGTACAGCAGCATCACTCACCCACAGCTCAGAATCTTGAGCCCAATATGTAAATTCATATGTTTTAACCTGCACCAGAGTGCACCACACTCTTTGTTTCATCATTATATTGAAACATCTTGATTACACACAGAATATTCACACTTTCAGCGACAAAGATATTAAACAAAGCACTGATGCTCTTCTAGACTAAGAGCAGTGATTCCCAAACTGTGGGCCGCGGCCCACTAGTGGGCCATGGAGGTACTGCAGGTGGGCCACGAGTGGTCTGCCAACACTCCCGATTTTTGCGGGCTATCAAATGGCTGTAGCAGGGTCATTTTTAAACTAATCTTGTTATCAGAAGGAACTAGAAGACCGAACACATCCATTGGTACCAAGCAGAATATGCTAGCTTGTCAGGAAGGGGGCTAAATAACGCTCCAAACATAGGTTAAATTTTGGCGAGGGAAAACTATTTGAGCTCAATTTATCTGAATGCAAATTGGTTCAATGGGTACCCCACGAGTCTCCTCTTTACAGATAAGGTAGCATTTTTAAAGCCTAGCATTAATAGCTTGTGGATTGATTTCTTGTTGTTGCTCATCACATTTTGTCTCAACAAATGTGTTATGCATGCAAATACTTCTGATGAGTACGGGGGGAGAAAATGTTGGCTATCTGCTTTTGGGTATTTTGCCAAAATGTTTTTGAATGTGTATGGATGATTAATTTTCCTTATGCCCAAGTTCACATGCTCTGAAATAAAAAATGTATAATATAAAAAAACCCATAGGGAAATAACTCATCTTAGCCTCGTGTGTTGATCAGAGTTGTGATTAAAGGGTTGGGTGTCCCCCGAAAGATTTTCACATTTATTTCAAAGTGGGCCGTGGCATTCTTAAGTTTGGATACTCCTGCTCTAGAACAGTGGTTCATTCTTAAGTTTGGATACTCCTGCTCTAGAACAGTGGTTCATTCTTAAGTTTGGATACTCCTGCTCTAGAACAGTGGTTCATTCTTAAGTTTGAGTACTCCTGCTCTAGAACAGTGGTTCATTCTTAAGTTTGGATACTCCTGCTCTAGAACAGTGGTTCATTCTTAAGTTTGAGTACTCCTGCTCTAGAACAGTGGTTCATTCTTAAGTTTGAGTACTCCTGCTCTAGAACAGTGGTTCATTCTTAAGTTTGGATACTCCTGCTCTAGAACATTGGTTAATTCTTAAGTTTGAGTACTCCTGCTCTAGAACAGTGGTTCATTCTTAAGTTTGGGTACTCCTGCTCTAGAACAGTGGTTCTCAAACTTTTTTGGCTTCACAGTATACACCCTTTCCCTCATTTCTGAATCCAAGTACCCCATTTACCCAACTACAACATTTTGCTTAGAAAACAGCAAGATAAAAATATAGCATAATGATGCAGTGAATGAATAACTCACCTTTTTGAGGAAAATAACAAGTAAGAAATTGAGTGAAAGAGTTGCAATTAGTGCCCCCTGAGCAGTGTGGGTTACTTTTCAAATGTATATTCCACTACAGAATACTGAATGCATGGCCTAAAATGTACTTTGCAATATGTAATGTATTCCATTACAATACTCAAGTTAAGTAATCTATTTGGAATACTTTGGATTACTTTTAGAATACTTCAAAATCGTCTCGCTGAGCCCATTTGTCTGCATCACTCTGAGTGTAATTAACACTTGCTTAGTTATAACGACCTTGTAACTGTCTTCAAAGGAAATGCCATGCAAGTAAACACAAATGTGATATGTTTTGTCCTGCAACTGATACTGTTTAAAGACATTTTTACATCCACTTTACTATTGGTACCATTATGTCCCCCCCCCCCCTTTTTTTTTTATATCTACTTTGTTATCTTTCTCATTTCCCTGAACCTCAGTGTGCTAACAGCTGTGAATTTAGCTTGAAGTTTGATATTCATCAGCTAGCTGCTTTTTTTTTTCTTTTTTTTTTAATAAGAGAGAGGAAGACGGAGCCAATGTGTCACAATCTTGACTAAGTCAAAACCACCACAGTCAGTATGAAAAATCTCTAATTTGTCTGTAATATAGAGGTGGTTTATTTTAAACTGTCCATATTGCACTTTTATAGACTATAATATTCCTCACTAACATTCACAGTTAGTAGTTTGGAGTTTTAGATTCACTATAGTGACTACGTAGATTTGAACATCCGTAGCTCTGTGATAGCATCTCTAGCCGCCTCACCCAATTTCACAATCATTAATTTTCTAAAAGAGACATTTTCTTATGTTAAAATCCCCTCATGCAGGCCTCAGTGTAGTAGGCCTACATAGGGTTAGGGTTTCTTATGTTAAAATCCCCTCATGCAGGCCTCAGTGTAGTAGGCCTACATAGGGTTAGGGTTTCTTATGTTAAAATCCCCTCATGCAGGCCTCAGTGTAGTAGGCCTACATAATGTAGGCATTTGCACACAGGTGAGGAGAATGTTACACTAATAAATATCATCATGTATTTCTCGGCCTTGCCAGCGATCTGAAAAGAGGTAAGATTGTCAAAACTTGTGTCATATCTTTGGAAATTGATTATTTTATGTTCTTGTCTGTGCTTGTGTCTTGTTGTTTATTTTAAATGCAGGTCTTGCTCGATAAAGAGATCATTGATCTCAAGTGACTACCTGGTGAAATAAAGGTTAATTTTTTTAAATGATGTAATTAAGTGTTGTAGAGATTTCATGTGATTTACAGGCACTAAAATGGATCTTATCTCTCAGAAAGGCAGTTCTGAGCTGGATAATTCTATATCCTTCCAATAATCGATGCACGTATGTAAACACAAATGTAGTATGTGTCGTCCTGCAACTGATACTGTTTAAAGAAACATTTAATCCACCAGAGTACAGCAGCAGGGTTGTCGTGAGGCAGGTACACTGCAAAAGTATTTCAAGTATTATATTTTTTTAAAGAAAATTACTGTATTCAGATGACCACCTATTTAAACAATATAAACTGTAATGGAATAGTTACTCATATTTAGTATTTTAAATACTGTATTCTGAATACATGTATTCTGTTACTTCCCAAACCTGCTCCTGAGCAGATTTATTTTAACATTTCATTTATTTTCATGATTTATTCTTACATTTTTGCATTTCCCCCTTTCTCTCAAGTACCTCCAAGTAGCCCATGGGATACGCGCACCCCAGTTCGGGAACCACTGCTCATAGATCATCAGAACAGTTCTTTTCACCACAACATTGTACCATTGGAACACAGAAAGTCAGTGTTGTACTCACAGAATGACACGAGCACACAGGTGCGCCCCATCCTCACATCCAGCTCAGCTCCACTCTGTCTCTCTGCTTCTGACCAACTGTTCCACTTCCTGTACAGAGTGAGCTTAAACCCTCTGTGCAGGAAGAGAGAGAGAGAGAGAGCTGTGCTGAAAAATAAATTAGATAGATAGATAGACAGATAGACAACATCCGCAATGACTCATAGATCAGTGCTATACGAGGGATCAGCCGAGCAGTATTTTGGTAAACAAACCGCCTCACTGGGTGGCAACGGCAATGGAACCCTATGGAGCCCAAGTGGCGCGAGGCTTGAGTGGCTGACTCTAGCCGGCTAACTCTGTTTACATTTTAAAAACTGCGACAGTTCACACAACTTTAACACAACATGCATATATTATACATCAAACTCTTGAGCTAATTCTGCTCTCACTCAGAATGTCAAAATATAAGCGATGTGATGTATATGTTTTTGAGATATTAAGGTTTGTTTGGCACAACTCATACTATTAACTGCCGCAGGGTTCAGCATTTCTGGGTGTCAAGTGACGTCACGCTGATTGGTCCTATAGGTGTTGGTAAACAGGATGTTTGTGATATTAAGTTTGATGACCTAGATACAGTCAGGGTGACTTTATTACTCTCTTTTGGATTTCTATTTGGTTTATGTTCTGTTATGTTTGGGTTGACCAATACACTGCTATTCACCACTGGAGATTGGTGCTGAGGTTGCAATATGTGAAACGTTTAGACCAGTGTTGTAGTCAAGTCACTGTCTCAAGACTCGAGTTGTGTCAGAGTCCCCATTACCCCCATTACCCCCCATTATCATTCTCATTACCCGAGTCCAAGTCCAAGTCCCAGTTGAATCTGCAGGCTTGGAATTTCATCATTTTAGGGAGACGGGGCCAATTGACCTTCGGTGTCACACATTGTTTGAGTGAAATAAGAGGATTTGGAGCCTACAAATCAATAGCCTAAGTTGACTTTCAAATAAGAAAAACATGCCCTAAAATGTACTTTGTAATATGTAATGTATTCCATTACAATACTCAAGTTAAGTAATCTATTCTGAATACTTTGGATTACTTTTGGAATACTTCAAAATCGTCTCGCTGAGCCCATTTGTCTGGGTCACTCTGAATGTAATTAACACTTGCTTAGTTATAACGACCTTGTAACTGTCTTCAAAGGAAATGCCATGCAAGTAAACACAAATGTGATATGTTTTGTCCTGCAACTGATACTGTTTAAAGACATTTTTACATCCACTTTACTATTGGTACCATTATGTCCCCCCTCCCTCCCCCCCCCCCTTTTTTTTTATATCTACTTTGTTATCTTTCTCATTTCCCTGAACCTCAGTGTGCTAACAGCTGTGAATTTAGCTTGAACTTTGATATTCATCAGCTAGCTGTTTTTTTTTTTTTTTTAATAAGAGAAAGGAAGACGGAGCCAATGTGTCACAATCTTGACTAAGTCAAAACCACCGCATGGTCATATAGGCAGTATGAAAAATCTCTAATTTGTCTATATATAAAGGTGGTTTATTTTAAACTGTCCATATTGCACTTTTATAGACTTTAATATTCCTCACTAACATTCACAGTTAGTAGTTTGGAGTTTTATATTCACTACAGTGACTAGCTGACGTAGATCTTAACATCCGTAGCTCTGTGATAGCATCTTCGTTCTCAGATTAGGTGTTTTCCTACAGATGACGATGAACCAATCTGTCACAATCTTAATCAAGTAAAAAAAACGATGTTTCCATTACAGAATGTAGTCTCCACTGCTATTCGCCACTGGAGATTGGTGCTGAGGTGGCACCATGTGAAACGTTTAGACCAGTGTTGTAGTCAAGTCACTGTCTCGAGGCTCGAGTTGAGTCCGAGTCCCCATTACCCCCATTACCCCCCATTACCCCCCATTACCCCCCATTATCTTTCTCATTACCCGAGTCCACGTCCAAGTTGAATCTGCAGGCTTGGAATTTCATCATTTTAGGGGCGGGGCTAATTGACCTTCGGTGTCACACATTGTTTGAGTGAAATAAGAGGATTTGGAGCCTACAAATGAATAGCCTAAGTTGACTTTCCAATAAGAAAAACAGAAAAAGTATAATAACATTTTTTTTTTTTTTTAGCTAAGGAATATCTGGTGAGGTGAAATAAAAGAAGAAAGAAAAAAGGGAAAATGTGAAGTTAAGACAAATGTAACATAATTTTGTGTGAGTGTATTATTCTTTAATTTACTTTAACTTGATGTATGTATAGGGGTTGGGGTGGGGGGGTGGGGATTAAGGGTGAAATTAATGAACATGCAAATTAATCAAGACTGTGACAACTGAATGTTTTACAACTGTATGTTTGTGAAAAAGGAAAATAAAATTGTAAAAAAAAAAAAAAACAGAAAAAGAAAAAGAAAAAGGAAGAATTACATGAAAAACATGATTTGAAGTTCATTTGATCATTTAATTGTTGATCATAGTCAATTGTTTGTTAATTGTTTATTGTCAATCATTGATTGTTGTCATATGCCTCCCTATATGCCTCCCTATGATGGCATTGGCTTTTCAGCCTATATATTTGTTAGTTCTAGTTGTGTTTTAACTTTTACAGTCTGTGTCTAAACAGAGAGGGAGAGAGACAGGCGAGCAAGCACACAGACACACACACACACACACAGACACAGACACAGACACAGACACAGACACAGACACAGACACAGACACAGACACAGACACAGACACAGACACAGACACAGACAGACACACACACACACACACACACACACACACACACACACACACACACACACACACAATGACACACAGACATAGACATAGACACACACACACACACACACACACACACACGCGCGCAGAGAGAGAGAGTTATAGATACAATATGTGCCTGTCCTTTTTCTGCCAGCCTTCATATCTACTGCTTCACCGAGAGGCTGTTCCCCTTCCTCAGCCCCAGTGTTAGTGATGAAGGAAGGAACGTGGCGCCGTTGGTTATCAAGGCTGTCAATCACAAGACGCAGGCTTAGGGACACGCCCATATGTCTGCCTTCTAAAAGCTGTGAGGGAAGTATTCCTATTAGCAAGAACTGACACAGAACTGTACTGTAGGATCTTTCAGCTTTCATTTTTCATATCACAAACCCCAAGAGAGACAGACATTAGAGCAGGGGTGTCAGACTCATATTAGGTAGAGGGCCGGATTTGTTCAACTGAGACCTCATGGGGGCCGGATTTTTTTTTTTACTAAAATCAATTCGACTCATTTACCCATTTACTTCACAAAAGAAATACTGCTCTTTCCATTTATCTTGAAACTGCCTGCAGTCCGTGTCAACCTTTCTCTTTTTCGACAGCATCTTGTTGATTCCTTTGTTTTTTGGTAGGTAGCCGAATGCGCGATTCAATTCCAGCGTGGCATCATGGCGGCTTTGTTTACACCTGATGACCTACTGACATACTTCCTTGTAGTGCAGGTTAATTAACTTATGAATGAACTCTTACCTTGCTTATTAGCCACACGTAGTTCATGATAATGGGGTGCGAATTTAATAATAATAATAATTTCCTTTTTTTTTTTTTTTTTATATTCCAAAACATCTCGCGGGCCGGATGAAACCTGGGCCGTATCTCTGACATCCCTGCATTAGAGCCTCGGACCCCCATGTGATGATTATTTGTTTATTTTGTCCCCAGGTATTTCAATGTTTCGCTGTTTACTAAGTATTAAATTATAAAACTGTCTACCTGTATGCGGTCAGACTGAAGCTTACCATATTGTTATACATTCTCGGCATAGACCATTATTGTCTCTGGCTACATTAATCCTACGGAAGCCAATAATTTAGCCGGGGTGGTTAAAATGATACTGCTGCGTGAAACAACCGTTTAAAAGCAGTCTTACTCTTTCCACACCCTGTGTGCTGAATTTACAGCAGGGTGTGTTTGATCTCACTATCATGGTGCACCACCGCTTGCACGTGGCGAGCAAACACATGCAGTCACACGGAGACGGCGGCTCGGTCAGTGATCAACTCATCAAATTCAGTGCACCTGGGAAGCAAAACATGTCATGAAATACTCAAACTCCCACGGTTCCTGTCGGCACTAGGAAGCTTCTCCTCTCCGCTGTGGAAAGACTGCTTTTAAACGGTTGTTTCACGCAGCGCAGCAGCATCTTTTTAACCGCCCCGGCTAAATTACCGGCTTCCGTTGGAGGACTATCATATCTTCAGATCTGCAATCGGACATCAGAGACGGGTAGGAGAGCGTTTTGAACAGCAGTTCCCCCCTATTGTCTTATGGAGCTGAGTGTACTATAGTATACAAAGTACAGTAATAGGGTCACTTTGGGGCTAAGGGATTTATTGCCTACACATCATATTTCTATCCTACACAACATAGCTTACATACATCATATACAGTACATAGTACTACACATTTGTCTTGACTTACTTACATTGTGGTACTACACAAACACAGCATGTCTTTGTAATGTGGGAGGAAACCAGAGAAAACACGGGGAGAAGATGCTAACTCCACACAGGACCAGGGTGGAGGATCTAACCCACGACCTTCTTGCTGTGAGGCGACAGTGCACCACTGAGCCCAAATTTAGAGGGAGGATTATAGAACAGATTAAACATGGCTGTATGGAGAAAATTACCATAGCAATATAAAAACCATAGACTGACAGCTTGCTGAAACAAATGTTTATTGTTGCATAAACTGATAAAAGAACAAGCTTTAAAATATACATTATGAACTCCAGCATGAAGTACTTATCTATATACAGGTTTTTTTTACAGGGAAAATGATAAATGTTCCTGTTGACATTAGTTCAATACGGACTTTCTCATCTAACACTGAATAAGATACTGACATAAAGCTGGATCATTTCTTTTTCTTTTTTACAAATACACCCTGAAGAGAACAGAGCCTCCCATCCCATCTAATGGAGATCATCAGATTCTCTCTATTTGCACAAATGATATTCTGGTGGCAGATCTGACACTTCTCCAGCCACAGGAAGTGATGAATCTAAAGCATTAAATACAAACTGTCTGCTGATCAGCAGTGAACAGCACAGCCCTACTGCAGCTTTAAAAAATAATGTGACAAATATAATTGTACCAAAATATATATACAGTATATATTGTAAATATATAGGCCTATATACAGTATATTGTAGCCATAAACTCTTAGAATGACAAAACATCAATGGCCCTGCAGTTTGTGCTGGGAACAACAAACTTCATTCACCTACATCACCTGTCTGTATAAAATGATCTACTATCAAATACATTCTGTACAAAATAATGTGCATGTTTCCCTGCCTGGTGCCCAATGCATGCTGGGATAGGCTCCAGCCCTGAACCCTGAATAGGAATAAGCAGGTATAGAAAATGCATGTGTGATGTTTGATTAGAAAGATGTGTGCAATGATAGTATGCACACATCTGTACACTGTAAATGATACAATGTGTCATGTAAGTATGAACTTTTCATGTTTTCTAGTAATCCATCTCTCTCTTGTTTGGTTGCCTGACACACTTCTCTTTATGGATCAAATGTATGGGTGCTGTCTGACATTTTACATTCAGCTGTAACACATTTAATTATTATTAAAAAAACAAGTCAAAATATAATGATATGGCAGCATCAGCTCTATCATTTTACCATGGGCAGTTTCCCAGTTTGTCTTCAGAATAACCAGTATCTTCAGTTCCCGAGGGAGTTGATACTTCTGTGAATGGAGAGGAAGCATTCATTTATTTAATAGACACATAAATGGATGTGTAAAGATCCACAGCACTTTGAATCTCGGTCTCCAAATTCTCAAACACTAAAAACATTTAGATAAGAAAATGACAGTAGCTTGAAAAAGTTGTGAATAAGTTCCCTTTTACAGTGACAATGTACTGAACTGCTGAAAAGGGAGAAAAATACTCAGAATTACCTACAACACTGACCAGTGCAGTGCATGTATACTGTCTGAATCATCTTTTTAAATACATACATAACATTAAAACACAGGAGAAAACATGAATGATCACTATCTAGCGCCCTGGTTTTCACAAGAGTTTGCATTGACATGAATAAAAGTGTATTTGTGGAGGACACAAGTCATGTTAAGCTGTGTCTAAGAGCAACATGTTGCACAATAACACTACAAGGTGCAAGTGGGTGTAAACCTGGGCACAGCTCTGTGTTTCTCTACAGAAGGGACATCTCAAGACTCATTGATTAAACAGATGTGATCAACTGAGGGGAACTGGGGGGAATAGCGTGATCCTCCCACGCGTTATGTCCTGCAGGTGAAACCCCTCACTGTCAGGTGAAAAGAAGTGGCTGGCAACTGCACATGTATTGGAGGAGGCATGTGCTAGTCTACAACTCTCCCCAGATGAGGACAGAGAGGGTGGAGCAACGACTGGAACAGGGGAATTGGCCAAGTACAATTGTTGAGAAAATGGGAGAAAATTTAGAAAAAAGCTTGATCCAAAAAAAGAAAATAAATAATAATGATGCATTTTCAGTGAAAAGTTTGTGTAAATGAGCGAACAGGCTGAAAGTTATGGAGGATCATATTTATATAACTTTACCTGTGGTTGATACTATTTTCTTAGTCAGAGCGCTCTGCTGGATCCACATCTGTTGAGGATGATCAGATGATGCATTTAAAAACAAACACCACCAACAACAACAACAACAACAACAACAACAACAACAACAACAACAACAACAACACTTAGTGATTGCTGGCTGTTCTGTTTGCATCATGTTTAGAATCTGTGTTCTCACCATGAACGTTTCTGAGTTCAATCAAGGAAATGGTGATGTCACTGGATTCACCTGCAGCTCCACCTGAAATGTAGATTTTCACTGGAATTGAAATCAGTTACTCACCTTAATTTGAGTGATTCTAGCATTTCCAACTGCTGCATGTTAATGATAAAGTAAATACTGTACCATTCCCAGTGTCTCCAGAGCCTCTGATATTGCCATAGTCATCATCAGCATAACCTACAGTACAGGTCAATATAAGAATAAAGGTAAAGTCAAATGAATCACTATAATTCTATGATAGCAACTTAAACCTCATCTCTTCTAACACGTCTTGTTCAAATGGAGTATGTTCAGTGGGATATCATTTAGAGATAGAGGTAGGCAAATATATTACATTTTGATTCATATTAGAGACCTAGGTTGTTTTGTAGATGTTACTGTATCACATTTCATCAATAGTCTTTTCATACTGTAGAGTCAACAGTGGAAAGGTACTGGCTTGGTTTGGTTCAGCAGTGTGAGACTTGCATCAAAAATCATGTGGGATGTTACTATTTGTGGTCTTTTCCCGTCTCTTTACTCTAACTTTACACTGTATATAAACAGTTTTATGAATGAAAGTGAACCTGGAATCATTTGACTATCTCTCTGTGGAGCACTCACACACACTCGCTTTTTAGACAAGTTAGAAGACCACAATTAGTCTACTCAACCACGAAAGTTTACAATTTGTGACACATTTTCAAGATGATCTCAATAGCTTTCCCAACCAGGAGAATAAAAAGAGGGTGATTGTAATGAGTTGCTCCTGATCCGAGGGTAGATAGTCAAATGTTTACAGGTTCACCATAAAATGAAAACAGCTGGTTTTAAATCAAATTATTTTGATTATTTTTCTGATTTAACGATAGATCAAGCAAAAGTTATTTATGTTTTGTTCTTAAAAAAAGCTTTCTATTGATTAGAAAGTCCTTGTTATAAATGTTATTGTAGTTTTAGTTGTGAAGAGCAGTCATGATTGGTTTGAAGGCTGACCATGTTGAAGAGGGGCGTATGCATTCTCTTGATCATCTCTCTGGTCAGTAGTGGAGCCTTGGTTGCTGCTCTGAGACTGGATGGGTCTAATAAATGTAGTAAATGTAGTAAATAACATGGAAGTTACCACTGTTATGGTTAAGATTAAGATGAGAGAATTGGTTCTGTACTTACCTGCCACAACATGTATCTGTGAAAAACACATTTGTTGTTATATAGTTTTGCTTTACAAATTGTTCTTCTGCTATTCAGTGTCATGACATAAGGAAGGATTGCTCAGTGATTTTGAATAATCAGAGTTTAATCCACAGTGGTTCCCAGAGTTGGGGTCGCGACCCCAAGTGGGGTCACCTGGAATTCAAATGGGGTCGCCTGATTTATTATTATCTTTTTTTTTTTACACCACACACAATCTAAAACTACCGAAGAGGATTAACAATATATTTTGAGATCTGAGTTTAGGTCAGGATTCTGAAAATAAAGGAATAAAGTTAGATGGTCTGAGGGGGGGGGGGGGGGGGGGTAAGTCCGAAGACTTCTCTGTTTAATCTCAGAATTTTTATGAAAAAAGTCAGAATTGTGAGAATTCTGTTCAATTCAGAATTATCAGATTAAAGTCATAATTCTGAGGGAAAAAGTCAGCATATGGTTGCTTGCACGTGACATGACAGCACTAATGATGTCACTGATGATGTCACTGATGATATTATCGATGTACCGAAATTTGAATGTCTGGGGTCCCTATATTTTGTGATGTCAAAGTGGGGTCACAAGCCAAAAAAGGTTGGAACCTCCTGCGTTAATATGGAAAAAGTCTCACCCTTGGACTTCCTGCAGAGCCACAGCAGCAGCAGGAGTATGATCAGTAAAATGACAATAACCAGTCCAATGATCAACCACACCGGAAATGATGAAGAACTTGCTGCAATTACAGAGGTAGTATTAAAGGTTTTAAAACAGTGATGTCACTAGGACACTGGGAACACTGACTTATTTTAAAGTGATATATCAGATCAAGCTATAACTTTTTGGATTAAACTCTTAAAATGTCCACATCTGACTAACATTGAAAACAGCAATAGAAAGTGATTACAATAAATTACTGTGCTTTCAAAACCAAAAAAGTAATTTCTACTAATTCACTCCTACTTTGTTTTAGATGTAGGAGTGATCATACTGTATGAGATCAGTCATTCACAGCAAAACACAGTTATTCTGAATGTTATCTCCCATAATGCATGACTTGTTGAGCTACAGTAAAAGGAACATTTTTCACAACAGTAGCTGATAATGACCCTTCAGTCACTTGGAAAGGAGAAACAATCATGGAACATGTACCTGTAGGTAGCTTCATGACTTTAGTACATGTGTTCTTTTTAGTGAGATACATTTAAATGATCTTACTCCAACCTAGAAGTAGCAGCACTTCTACCTGGGTTTCGTGTTTAGAATACATTGTTTTAATTCGACTCACATTTTATTGCCATCCAACTCTGTGGTGATTCTGTTCCAGAGTATTGACACTTGTAGAAGCCTTGGTGTGACTCAGACACAGCATGGATAGTCATCTCTCCTCTGGTGTCATTTTGGATCAGTGTGTCATTTTGATAGAAAGCCACATTGGAAAGTAATGGCTCTGTCCTGGATTTACAACCAAGAGTCACAGAAGCTCCCTCAGTCACAGGATGGACAGGACTCAGCAGGATGAGATTTCCATCTGTGAAACAGATAAATATGAAGAGTTTCAATCCAAACTGCGATATCAACTGTTCAAGTTGGACACCTACTGTTACAAAACATCACTGGCTAGAAAATACAATTCAGTATGGGTGGAACATAATTTAAGTTGTTCGCTACTTGCTGAAAAAGCGTCTAAGGATAAATTCACCCACGTCACTGGAGCCATAGGAAAAAGGAAGAAGAGCTGGAGAACCTGTCCTAGCTGCAGCTATACAGTCAAGATTTAAGCTAAAAACAGGGTGTAAATTATGTCTTTTCAAATCAACTTGGCATCTCAGGGCTTGTAGAGACTTGGATTACAGCTATTATCATCGGAGCAGTTTGGAAGCAGTTTGATCCTATCAACTTCAATTGTTTGGGAGCATTCTGAAAGAAAGAAAATCACCCGTCCTTCCATCGGCATGGGGGTGACTAAATAAATAATAAATAAATAATAAAAGTAAATGATTCCTATTATTAGTGGCCGGGCCAGCGAAGCGGCCAGGCCACTTCTTGTATTTGCCTTTATTATTATTCTTCTTCCTCCCGGGAAGTTCGACTTCCCATGGATGAAAACTAACCAAACTTTGCACAAAGGTCCAGTCCCATGCCAAACGTCTTTGACACAAATTTGGGGCCAATAGTCCTAACGGTGGCACTACAGCGACCGTCTAAAGTTTAAAACTTAAAAAATTCATAAAAAATCAGGCATACGTGCTATGGCTTTGCAACTTTCACCGAAATGTGCGCCTAAATGAGGGGAAACTTTTGTACAATGCAACCTATGGCCAATTATGAAGTCTAAAGACCGCAAAACTGCAAAAACTGCAAAAACGAATTAAACCCTACTCCTCCCACATTTTTTCTTCAAACGACACCAAACTTCAGTATCTGCATCGTTAGACTGTTCTACACAAAAGTATCAAAACAGCTTTTCGATCGGTCAAAAATTGAGCCCACAGTGCATCAAAACGTTGAATTCTGGCAGCGTGTATAGCCTAATTACCTTAATTACCTTTGGCAATTAGGTTGTATTTGTGATGTCATCAGTCAGTCAAGCAATTGTGATGCCATCACTGATGTCACTTGAGCAATTGTGATGTCATAATAGCTTAAAGCCTTGAGACTTGCCCAGCCACGACCCATTGCTGCGCAGCAGCCACTTTTTTGGCGCGTAATAACCCCCACAATTTCTGCGCCACATAGACATGCCCGAACTCAAAACATGCGGCTTATTGAGGACAGGTGTGCTATGACTATTCTAAGGGTTTGGTCAAGCGGTTTGGCACTTCTTTTGAATGGACCCAGACCCGGCCGGGTCCGGGTCGGAACCTCGGGTATTCGGGGGTCGGGCATACCCGAAGACCTCTAGCTCAAAGCCTTGAGACTTGCCCGGCCACGACCCATTGCTGCGCAGCAGCTATAATTGTTATTGTTATTGTTGTTATTATTATTATTATTATTATTATTGTTGTTGTTATTCATAATCATCATCATCATCATCATCATCATTTAAACGCACCATGTACAGTGATGTTGACTGCGTTGCTGAACTCTCCTGATCCAAACTCGCACCAGTACACCACATCCTCATGATAGTGCACCATCTTAGTATCCAAAAAATCTCTAACATAGTTGGTGATGTTGCATTTGGATCCAGTCATTGACCACTTGTAACACGGTAATATCTGGTAACCTTGTTTATTCAAACTCCGCACTCTCCACTCATCAGAGTTTCCCTCACAGCTCAGAGAGACAGACTCATTGGAGAAGTGCTGCGTTCTGTTGGGACTCACTGTGAGAGAAGCTGATGAGCCATGATCTAAAAGACAACACACAATCAGAGGTCAAAATGAGAGCAGAGATATGAGATATTTAAAGATGATAAAGATAATAATTATATGCAACTTTTCACACCGCAAGCAATGTTTTGACTTTGATGGTTCTGGATAATCCTAGTTGAAATGGTGCATGTAGGTATGGGGGGTGAAGACTGCCACAATAGGATTTGGTTGAACAGAAAAAGCAGCAGTGTGTGTGTGTGTGTGTGGGGGGAGGGGGTTCTCTATGGCATTTGGGGGTGTTGTCTAGATTTGGGGTTTAACAAAATGGTTAGAAAGTGAGACAGTTTAATAATCATAATACGGTAATAATAATAATAATAATAATGACTTGGATTTATATAGCGCCTTTCAAGAAACCCAAGGACGCTTTACAGTAATGACACATAAATACAGACAAATAAACAGAGAGAACAGAGGGGACTAGAGGCCAAAGGCTTTGTTAAAGATGTGAGTTTTGAGGGTTTTCTTGAAGGAGTCAAGGGATGGGGCGTTGCGGATCTCTGCCGGGAGAGAGTTCCAGAGAGTGGGGGCCGCCACACTGAAGGCTCTATCCCCAAAGGTTTGCACAGTATGTATGGGAGTTTACAGTATGTATGGGGGGTGAAGAGTGCCAGGTTAGGACTTGTTAGTGTTGAAGATAGTGGAGTGGATAGTGGGCTTTAGAGGTGAACAGGAGTAGTTGGGTTGTGGGAGGTGATAGAATGCACAGCTCCGTCAGAGGGGGCGGGTCTCAGGGGCAGCAGGGCTGGAGACGAGGCGGGTAGGGGTTGTCTGGATACACGACCTGTGACCTCTGACCTCAGATACTCTACTTAGAAACTGCATAGAGCTGTTGTCATCTATACCTGGCTATATAGTCGATGGCTCGCCCATAAATGAATGAATGGATGGATGGATGGATGAGCGATTGTGTGAGTGAGTGAATTAATCACACTCACTTCCAGACCAGATAAATTTAGGTTGACTGTCCTGAATGTAAAACACTGGGTCTGATCCTCTCTGAGCTGTACACATATATCCTCCTGTGTGTGTCAGTCCATGAAGGATGTAGGAACCCTCTGCAGCATCCTTGCTACCAGGCAGCAGCTCATAGGTGTAGGAGTTTAAGTAGGTGACTGGTTTGGGAACAGCTTTGTACCAGTAGAACCTCCATCCTGCAGATGAACCATCAACCTCACAGCTCAGAGTTACTGAGGCTCCAGGACTCAGCCATACAGGAGAGACTGTGAGGACAGGTGTGGGTGTAACTGTTGGAAAGAAGTTTGATCAGAAGTAGCAGAACACCTGTGCAGTGATGTGTGTCCCTGTGTGAGCGCTGGAGGCTGTGCAGCCATTGTGGAGCATCACAACTTTAGCCATTAATCTGTGCAGCCAAATTATTGAATGTTCTGCCAACAACACGTACATTCTTCTCAAAGTGCTACCTCCAAATATAATATTAAGGTATATTATAATGTGAAGTCTTTGTGAGAGTGAGTAAGTGAGTGAGTGAGTGAGTGAGTGAGTGAGTGAGTGAGTGAGTGAGTGAGTCAGTGAGCTATGCCATTCTACGTGCGATGGCGCTGAATCTTTCAGGAAGTGTAAAGAGCAGCTCTGTGATCTAATGGAGCCGCGTCTTTTAATTTGGTAATTAGGGACGATTCATTTGTGATGGTTGCAGATTAATGGCTGAACTTGTGATGCTGCAAAATGGCTGCACAGTCTCCACCACTCACACAGAGATGACACTCAATACACTGCACATGTACGTGTGTTCTGCTAGTGAATGAGACTGATCTGACTTACCTGATGCGTTCAATTTGAAGACACTGCTCCACTCTGTAGAAGCCTGCTGTCCACTTCTCTGTCTGCCCTTACACCAATAGCCTTTACCACTGGAGAATATAGAACTAATCCTGCATTCCTTTTGTTTTGGAGGTTTATCGTGTGAGTCGGACCAGCCAAGTTGTAGACCGGCCTGTGGACCGATCTGTAGACCGGTCGGTCTCCATTCATACTCCCACTCAGTGTCTCCTCCTCCCTGGATGTCACATCTGAGAGTAATGCTCTCTCCTTGGTATATCTGAGGCCAGTTGTGTTGCGAGGTCACAACAGCCCTGTTTACAACTGTTCATAATAAGAATACCCAATTAGGACACAAAATGACAACATCAAACTTATTCTCTGTGGCATGAATCCTACATACTAATCATGAACACCCACACAGACACACACACACACACACACACACACACACACACACACACACACACACACACACACACACACACACACACACACACACACACACACACACACACACACACACACACACACACACACACACACACACACACACACACAAACACACACACACACACACACACACACACACACACACACATTGTTAAACTCACCATATGTATCAATGTGGATTGACTGTACTACACTATACTCTGTGTAGTAAAGTGAGTCTCCTCTCGCTCCTCTGCAGCAGTAGAGTCCTTCCTGTGAGATGCTGATTTGATTTGAGTTGGGATCATGATCTACTGGGATCAGGGGATCAGAGTCTTTCTCCTGTCTGTACCAGTAGAACTTCCAGCCAGAAGAGCCCTCCACAGAGCAGGTCAGTGTCACACTGCCCCCCAGTATGGCTGTTTCGTCAGCACTCAGTGTGGCCTGAGGTCTACGTGCTGTTAGGATTAAATTGAAAAATGAATAATAATAATAATAATAATAATAATAATAATAATAATAATAATAATAATAATAAATACTAATTATTATTATCCCCCTCAATGAGTCAAATTGCCAAAAATTCAGGCAATGACGAATCTCACTCCTACACACACACACACACACACACACACACACACACACACACACACACACACACACACACACACACACACACACACACACACACACATACACACACACACACACACACACACACACACACACACACACACACACACACACACACACACACACACTTTACGCCCCTGACCCACATTTGTCTCAGGTTTGACTGTGTTTATTATGACTCTTATTTATTTAGTCTTCATAGGTCAGAGTAGCTGTAAAGCTCTGAACACAAAGACTTATTACATCATCAGTTGAGCTGATCTGATGAATATTGCACAATCAGTGAGGAAAGGTCCACACCTTCTTTTTAAGGAGTTCTTGATGTCATGTTGCCATGACAAAAACACTTTCAGATTTCTCACCATAGTATGACATCATCTTACCTTCCACTCTCAGTTCCTTCTCTTTGGATTCTGCACCGTCCTGCTCACCAAATTTACACTTGTAGGATCCCTGATCTGTCTCTGATACAGGATTAATGATCATCTCTTCTGTGGTTTCAGATATCTTGATTGAAAGGTGGTTTGTGTCCATTTTAACTAGTGCTCCATCTCTGTAGAAACTGACTCTGTTCTTATTTCCCTGAACACGATGCCTACAGCGCAGAGTCAGCGACTCTCCCACAAACACGGCAGAAGCACGACTTTCCAGGATCACATCAGCATCTATACAGCAGGAGAGGAGCCTTGTTTCAGTCAGTCAGCTCAGTCACATGATCAATGCACTCAGGATCTATCAAAGTAATTAATTAATTAATTGGTTAATCAATTAATTGATTAATTTCCCCATACAGTTCACACAACAGAAAATTACACTACATTTTGTTGTGCAAACCCACTGTGAATCTCTTGATTGTGAGAAATTAACTCTGCCATTCTTCTTTCTTTACTTAATCTTATCCCTCATGGTCGTGTGTGTGATGCTTTGTTCTTTACACAAAATAATATGATGTTGGATTACACCATCTGCTTAGCTTTAAACCTGCTAAACACACATGTTCAAGTTGAAATCTCTCTGATATAAATAATATAGAAGAGAAGTTACGCATCTTGCATCTTGTAGTCATTAAATATGTGGAGCTGCTCCAGTGTGCGGATCTCTATTATTTTTTACAGCCATAAATAATATACAATCTGGTTCAAATTTAAGGGGTCTGAATCAAAAAATCTAATACTTACAGTGTAAAGATCAATAAAATCAGAATTACATTTAAACATCACACAAACACAGTACCAAACAGGGTTATTATGATAGATAGATGATAAACAGATAGACCACCAAGGACCCCTGGGGGTCCCCGGGCCCCCATTTGAGAACCACTGCATATATAGGTGATGTAAACAGGATGTTGATGATACTAAGTTTGATGACTTACCTGATACAGTCAGACTGACTTTATTACTCTCTTTTGTATTATGTATTTGGTAACCAATACAATGGTATTCACCACTGTAGCTTGGTGTTAGAGGTTGCGATGTGAAACGTTTAGACAGAGAGTATGTGACAAATGCTTGACCATCCTTGTAGATAGTGTACCACCAGTCAGCCTCCTCTCCTTCCTTCATGTCACATATGAAGGTAACAGAATCTCCAGTAAATATATGCGACCAGTTGTCTTTAAGGGTCAGCAGAGCATCTGTTCTCCCAACACAAACACATACAGCGAAGTACAATTAGAAAAATAAATAAATACTGAAAATAGCTTAGTTTTGTCATAAGTTGTGCAGAAACAAAGGGAAATGATGTGAATGGAAAAGTGTCGAGTTAGAAAGAGAAATGATGGGTGGAGATTCATCTTGAGTGAATGAAGATAGAATAGAGAAAAGTGTGTCATCACCTTGAGTGTGTCCATGGTAGAGGAGTGTACTCAGCACTAAAATAAACATGGATACATCATCAGACATCAAACTGTCAACATGACAATCAACAAAGGCAAAGCAGAGCATGGTGCAGGTTGGAGACCACATTGCATTAATATGTGGGACTGGTATGTAGCAATAGTATCCCGCCCCAACACACCCACGCACGCACGCACGCACGCACGCACGCACACACACACACACACACACACACACACACACACACACACACACACACACACACACACACACACACACACACACACACACACACACACACACACACACACACACACACACACACACACACACACACACACCATATCTGCATCTAGACCCGTTTCTGTAAAGCAGCTGGCACTCGTGCCTGAAAACCTGCCAATAATGGAAGATAACACTTGTGACATCACTCACTCAGCCAGGCTACTGTACTTACTGTACAGCAGCATCACTCACTCAGCCAGGCTACTGTACTTACTGTACAGCAGCATCACTCACCCACAGCTCAGAATCTTGAGCCCAATATGTAAATTCATATGTTTTAACCTGCACCAGAGTGCACCACACTCTTTGTTTCATCATTATATTGAAACATCTTGATTACACACAGAATATTCACACTTTCAGCGACAAAGATATTAAACAAAGCACTGATGCTCTTCTAGACTAAGAGCAGTGATTCCCAAACTGTGGGCCGCGGCCCACTAGTGGGCCATGGAGGTACTGCAGGTGGGCCACGAGTGGTCTGCCAACACTCCCGATTTTTGCGGGCTATCAAATGGCTGTAGCAGGGTCATTTTTAAACTAATCTTGTTATCAGAAGGAACTAGAAGACCGAACACATCCATTGGTACCAAGCAGAATATGCTAGCTTGTCAGGAAGGGGGCTAAATAACGCTCCAAACATAGGTTAAATTTTGGCGAGGGAAAACTATTTGAGCTCAATTTATCTGAATGCAAATTGGTTCAATGGGTACCCCACGAGTCTCCTCTTTACAGATAAGGTAGCATTTTTAAAGCCTAGCATTAATAGCTTGTGGATTGATTTCTTGTTGTTGCTCATCACATTTTGTCTCAACAAATGTGTTATGCATGCAAATACTTCTGATGAGTACGGGGGGAGAAAATGTTGGCTATCTGCTTTTGGGTATTTTGCCAAAATGTTTTTGAATGTGTATGGATGATTAATTTTCCTTATGCCCAAGTTCACATGCTCTGAAATAAAAAATGTATAATATAAAAAAACCCATAGGGAAATAACTCATCTTAGCCTCGTGTGTTGATCAGAGTTGTGATTAAAGGGTTGGGTGTCCCCCGAAAGATTTTCACATTTATTTCAAAGTGGGCCGTGGCATTCTTAAGTTTGGATACTCCTGCTCTAGAACAGTGGTTCATTCTTAAGTTTGGATACTCCTGCTCTAGAACAGTGGTTCATTCTTAAGTTTGGATACTCCTGCTCTAGAACAGTGGTTCATTCTTAAGTTTGAGTACTCCTGCTCTAGAACAGTGGTTCATTCTTAAGTTTGGATACTCCTGCTCTAGAACAGTGGTTCATTCTTAAGTTTGAGTACTCCTGCTCTAGAACAGTGGTTCATTCTTAAGTTTGAGTACTCCTGCTCTAGAACAGTGGTTCATTCTTAAGTTTGGATACTCCTGCTCTAGAACATTGGTTAATTCTTAAGTTTGAGTACTCCTGCTCTAGAACAGTGGTTCATTCTTAAGTTTGGGTACTCCTGCTCTAGAACAGTGGTTCTCAAACTTTTTTGGCTTCACAGTATACACCCTTTCCCTCATTTCTGAATCCAAGTACCCCATTTACCCAACTACAACATTTTGCTTAGAAAACAGCAAGATAAAAATATAGCATAATGATGCAGTGAATGAATAACTCACCTTTTTGAGGAAAATAACAAGTAAGAAATTGAGTGAAAGAGTTGCAATTAGTGCCCCCTGAGCAGTGTGGGTTACTTTTCAAATGTATATTCCACTACAGAATACTGAATGCATGGCCTAAAATGTACTTTGCAATATGTAATGTATTCCATTACAATACTCAAGTTAAGTAATCTATTTGGAATACTTTGGATTACTTTTAGAATACTTCAAAATCGTCTCGCTGAGCCCATTTGTCTGCATCACTCTGAGTGTAATTAACACTTGCTTAGTTATAACGACCTTGTAACTGTCTTCAAAGGAAATGCCATGCAAGTAAACACAAATGTGATATGTTTTGTCCTGCAACTGATACTGTTTAAAGACATTTTTACATCCACTTTACTATTGGTACCATTATGTCCCCCCCCCCCCTTTTTTTTTATATCTACTTTGTTATCTTTCTCATTTCCCTGAACCTCAGTGTGCTAACAGCTGTGAATTTAGCTTGAAGTTTGATATTCATCAGCTAGCTGCTTTTTTTTTTCTTTTTTTTTTAATAAGAGAGAGGAAGACGGAGCCAATGTGTCACAATCTTGACTAAGTCAAAACCACCACAGGCAGTATGAAAAATCTCTAATTTGTCTGTAATATAGAGGTGGTTTATTTTAAACTGTCCATATTGCACTTTTATAGACTATAATATTCCTCACTAACATTCACAGTTAGTAGTTTGGAGTTTTAGATTCACTATAGTGACTACGTAGATTTGAACATCCGTAGCTCTGTGATAGCATCTCTAGCCGCCTCACCCAATTTCACAATCATTAATTTTCTAAAAGAGACATTTTCTTATGTTAAAATCCCCTCATGCAGGCCTCAGTGTAGTAGGCCTACATAGGGTTAGGGTTTCTTATGTTAAAATCCCCTCATGCAGGCCTCAGTGTAGTAGGCCTACATAGGGTTAGGGTTTCTTATGTTAAAATCCCCTCATGCAGGCCTCAGTGTAGTAGGCCTACATAATGTAGGCATTTGCACACAGGTGAGGAGAATGTTACACTAATAAATATCATCATGTATTTCTCGGCCTTGCCAGCGATCTGAAAAGAGGTAAGATTGTCAAAACTTGTGTCATATCTTTGGAAATTGATTATTTTATGTTCTTGTCTGTGCTTGTGTCTTGTTGTTTATTTTAAATGCAGGTCTTGCTCGATAAAGAGATCATTGATCTCAAGTGACTACCTGGTGAAATAAAGGTTAATTTTTTTAAATGATGTAATTAAGTGTTGTAGAGATTTCATGTGATTTACAGGCACTAAAATGGATCTTATCTCTCAGAAAGGCAGTTCTGAGCTGGATAATTCTATATCCTTCCAATAATCGATGCACGTATGTAAACACAAATGTAGTATGTGTCGTCCTGCAACTGATACTGTTTAAAGAAACATTTAATCCACCAGAGTACAGCAGCAGGGTTGTCGTGAGGCAGGTACACTGCAAAAGTATTTCAAGTATTATATTTTTTTAAAGAAAATTACTGTATTCAGATGACCACCTATTTAAACAATATAAACTGTAATGGAATAGTTACTCATATTTAGTATTTTAAATACTGTATTCTGAATACATGTATTCTGTTACTTCCCAAACCTGCTCCTGAGCAGATTTATTTTAACATTTCATTTATTTTCATGATTTATTCTTACATTTTTGCATTTCCCCCTTTCTCTCAAGTACCTCCAAGTAGCCCATGGGATACGCGCACCCCAGTTCGGGAACCACTGCTCATAGATCATCAGAACAGTTCTTTTCACCACAACATTGTACCATTGGAACACAGAAAGTCAGTGTTGTACTCACAGAATGACACGAGCACACAGGTGCGCCCCATCCTCACATCCAGCTCAGCTCCACTCTGTCTCTCTGCTTCTGACCAACTGTTCCACTTCCTGTACAGAGTGAGCTTAAACCCTCTGTGCAGGAAGAGAGAGAGAGAGAGAGCTGTGCTGAAAAATAAATTAGATAGATAGATAGACAGATAGACAACATCCGCAATGACTCATAGATCAGTGCTATACGAGGGATCAGCCGAGCAGTATTTTGGTAAACAAACCGCCTCACTGGGTGGCAACGGCAATGGAACCCTATGGAGCCCAAGTGGCGCGAGGCTTGAGTGGCTGACTCTAGCCGGCTAACTCTGTTTACATTTTAAAAACTGCGACAGTTCACACAACTTTAACACAACATGCATATATTATACATCAAACTCTTGAGCTAATTCTGCTCTCACTCAGAATGTCAAAATATAAGCGATGTGATGTATATGTTTTTGAGATATTAAGGTTTGTTTGGCACAACTCATACTATTAACTGCCGCAGGGTTCAGCATTTCTGGGTGTCAAGTGACGTCACGCTGATTGGTCCTATAGGTGTTGGTAAACAGGATGTTTGTGATATTAAGTTTGATGACCTAGATACAGTCAGGGTGACTTTATTACTCTCTTTTGGATTTCTATTTGGTTTATGTTCTGTTATGTTTGGGTTGACCAATACACTGCTATTCACCACTGGAGATTGGTGCTGAGGTTGCAATATGTGAAACGTTTAGACCAGTGTTGTAGTCAAGTCACTGTCTCAAGACTCGAGTTGTGTCAGAGTCCCCATTACCCCCATTACCCCCCATTATCATTCTCATTACCCGAGTCCAAGTCCAAGTCCCAGTTGAATCTGCAGGCTTGGAATTTCATCATTTTAGGGAGACGGGGCCAATTGACCTTCGGTGTCACACATTGTTTGAGTGAAATAAGAGGATTTGGAGCCTACAAATCAATAGCCTAAGTTGACTTTCAAATAAGAAAAACATGCCCTAAAATGTACTTTGTAATATGTAATGTATTCCATTACAATACTCAAGTTAAGTAATCTATTCGGAATACTTTGGATTACTTTTGGAATACTTCAAAATCGTCTCGCTGAGCCCATTTGTCTGGGTCACTCTGAATGTAATTAACACTTGCTTAGTTATAACGACCTTGTAACTGTCTTCAAAGGAAATGCCATGCAAGTAAACACAAATGTGATATGTTTTGTCCTGCAACTGATACTGTTTAAAGACATTTTTACATCCACTTTACTATTGGTACCATTATGTCCCCCCTCCCTCCCCCCCCCCCCCTTTTTTTATATCTACTTTGTTATCTTTCTCATTTCCCTGAACCTCAGTGTGCTAACAGCTGTGAATTTAGCTTGAACTTCGATATTCATCAGCTAGCTGCTTTTTTTTTTTTTTTTAATAAGAGAAAGGAAGACGGAGCCAATGTGTCACAATCTTGACTAAGTCAAAACCACCGCATGGTCATATATATGGGCAGTATGAAAAATCTCTAATTTGTCTATATATAAAGGTGGTTTATTTTAAACTGTCCATATTGCACTTTTATAGACTTTAATATTCCTCACTAACATTCACAGTTAGTAGTTTGGAGTTTTATATTCACTACAGTGACTAGCTGACGTAGATCTTAACATCCGTAGCTCTGTGATAGCATCTTCGTTCTCAGATTAGGTGTTTTCCTACAGATGACGATGAACCAATCTGTCACAATCTTAATCAAGTAAAAAAAACTATGTTTCCATTACAGAATGTAGTCTCCACTGCTATTCGCCACTGGAGATTGGTGCTGAGGTGGCACCATGTGAAACGTTTAGACCAGTGTTGTAGTCAAGTCACTGTCTCGAGGCTCGAGTTGAGTCCGAGTCCCCATTACCCCCATTACCCCCCATTACCCCCCATTACCCCCCATTATCTTTCTCATTACCCGAGTCCACGTCCAAGTTGAATCTGCAGGCTTGGGATTTCATCATTTTAGGGGCGGGGCTAATTGACCTTTGGTGTCACACATTGTTTGAGTGAAATAAGAGGATTTGGAGCCTACAAATGAATAGCCTAAGTTGACTTTCCAATAAGAAAAACAGAAAAAGTATAATAACATTTTTTTTTTTTTTTAGCTAAGGAATATCTGGTGAGGTGAAATAAAAGAAGAAAGAAAAAAGGGAAAATGTGAAGTTAAGACAAATGTAACATCATTTTGTGTGAGTGTATTATTCTTTAATTTACTTTAACTTGATGTATGTATAGGGGTTGGGGTGGGGGGGGTGGGGATTAAGGGTGAAATTAATGAACATGCAAATTAATCAAGACTGTGACAACTGAATGTTTTACAACTGTATGTTTGTGAAAAAGGAAAATAAAATTGTAAAAAAAAAAAAAAAACAGAAAAAGAAAAAGAAAAAGGAAGAATTACATGAAAAACATGATTTGAAGTTCATTTGATCATTTAATTGTTGATCATAGTCAATTGTTTGTTAATTGTTTATTGTCAATCATTGATTGTTGTCATATGCCTCCCTATATGCCTCCCTATGATGGCATTGGCTTTTCAGCCTATATATTTGTTAGTTCTAGTTGTGTTTTAACTTTTACAGTCTGTGTCTAAACAGAGAGGGAGAGAGACCGGCGAGCAAGCACACAGACACAGACACACACACAGACACAGACACAGACACAGACACAGACACAGACACAGACACAGACACAGACACAGACACACAATGACACACAATGACACACAGACACAGACACACACACAGACACAGACACAGACACAGACACAGACACAGACACAGACACAGACACAGACACAGACAGACACACACACACACACACACACACACACACACACACACACACACACACAATGACACACAGACATAGACATAGACACACACACACACACACACACACACACACACACACACACACACACGCGCAGAGAGAGAGAGTTATAGATACAATATGTGCCTGTCCTTTTTCTGCCAGCCTTCATATCTACTGCTTCACCGAGAGGCTGTTCCCCTTCCTCAGCCCCAGTGTTAGTGATGAAGGAAGGAACGTGGCGCCGTTGGTTATCAAGGCTGTCAATCACAAGACGCAGGCTTAGGGACACGCCCATATGTCTGCCTTCTAAAAGCTGTGAGGGAAGTATTCCTATTAGCAAGAACTGACACAGAACTGTACTGTAGGATCTTTCAGCTTTCATTTTTCATATCACAAACCCCAAGAGAGACAGACATTAGAGCAGGGGTGTCAGACTCATATTAGGTAGAGGGCCGGATTTGTTCAACTGAGACCTCATGGGGGCCGGATTTTTTTTTTTACTAAAATCAATTCGACTCATTTACCCATTTACTTCACAAAAGAAATACTGCTCTTTCCATTTATCTTGAAACTGCCTGCAGTCCGTGTCAACCTTTCTCTTTTTCGACAGCATCTTGTTGATTCCTTTGTTTTTTGGTAGGTAGCCGAATGCGCGATTCAATTCCAGCGTGGCATCATGGCGGCTTTGTTTACACCTGATGACCTACTGACATACTTCCTTGTAGTGCAGGTTAATTAACTTATGAATGAACTCTTACCTTGCTTATTAGCCACACGTAGTTCATGATAATGGGGTGCGAATTTAATAATAATAATAATTTCCTTTTTTTTTTTTTTTTATATTCCAAAACATCTCGCGGGCCGGATGAAACCTGGGCCGTATCTCTGACATCCCTGCATTAGAGCCTCGGACCCCCATGTGATGATTATTTGTTTATTTTGTCCCCAGGTATTTCAATGTTTCGCTGTTTACTAAGTATTAAATTATAAAACTGTCTACATGTATGCGGTCAGACTGAAGCTTACCATATTGTTATACATTCTCGGCATAGACCATTATTGTCTCTGGCTACATTAATCCTACGGAAGCCAATAATTTAGCCGGGGTGGTTAAAATGATACTGCTGCGTGAAACAACCGTTTAAAAGCAGTCTTACTCTTTCCACACCCTGTGTGCTGAATTTACAGCAGGGTGTGTTTGATCTCATTATCATGGTGCACCACCGCTTGCACGTGGCGAGCAAACACATGCAGTCACACGGAGACGGCGGCTCGGTCAGTGATCAACTCATCAAATCCAGCGCACCTGGGAAGCAAAACATGTCATGAAATACTCAAACTCCCACGGTTCCTGTCGGCACTAGGAAGCTTCTCCTCTCCGCTGTGGAAAGACTGCTTTTAAACGGTTGTTTCACGCAGCGCAGCAGCATCTTTTTAACCGCCCCGGCTAAATTACCGGCTTCCGTTGGAGGACTATCATATCTTCAGATCTGCAATCGGACATCAGAGACGGGTAGGAGAGCGTTTTGAACAGCAGTTCCCCCCTATTGTCTTATGGAGCTGAGTGTACTATAGTATACAAAGTACAGTAATAGGGTCACTTTGGGGCTAAGGGATTTATTGCCTACACATCATATTTCTATCCTACACAACATAGCTTACATACATCATATACAGTACATAGTACAGTACTACACATTTGTCTTGACTTACTTACATTGTGGTACTACACAAACACAGCATGTCTTTGTAATGTGGGAGGAAACCAGAGAAAACACGGGGAGAAGATGCTAACTCCACACAGGACCAGGGTGGAGGATCTAACCCACGACCTTCTTGCTGTGAGGCGACAGTGCTAACCACTGAGCCCAAATTTAGAGGGAGGATTATAGAACAGATTAAACATGGCTGTATGGAGAAAATTACCATAGCAATATAAAAACCATAGACTGACAGCTTGCTGAAACAAATGTTTATTGTTGCATAAACTGATAAAAGAACAAGCTTTAAAATATACATTATGAACTCCAGCATGAAGTACTTATCTATATACAGGTTTTTTTTACAGGGAAAATGATAAATGTTCCTGTTGACATTAGTTCAATACGGACTTTCTCATCTAACACTGAATAAGATACTGACATAAAGCTGGATCATTTCTTTTTCTTTTTTACAAATACACCCTGAAGAGAACAGAGCCTCCCATCCCATCTAATGGAGATCATCAGATTCTCTCTATTTGCACAAATGATATTCTGGTGGCAGATCTGACACTTCTCCACCCACAGGAAGTGATGAATCTAAAGCATTAAATACAAACTGTCTGCTGATCAGCAGTGAACAGCACAGCCTACTGCAGCTTTAAAAAATAATGTGACAAATATAATTGTACCAAAATATATATACAGTATATATTGTAAATATATAGGCCTATATACAGTATATTGTAGCCATAAACTCTTAGAATGACAAAACATCAATGGCCCTGCAGTTTGTGCTGGGAACAACAAACTTCATTCACCTACATCACCTGTCTGTATAAAATGATCTACTATCAAATACATTCTGTACAAAATAATGTGCATGTTTCCCTGCCTGGTGCCCAATGCATGCTGGGATAAGCTCCAGCCCTGAACCCTGAATAAGAATAAGCAGGTATAGAAAATGCATGTGTGATGTTTGATTAGAAAGATGTGTGCAATGATAGTATGCACACATCTGTACACTGTAAATGATACAATGTGTCATGTAAGTATGAACTTTTCATGTTTTCTAGTAATCCATCTCTCTCTTGTTTGGTTGCCTGACACACTTCTCTTTATGGATCAAATATATGGGTGCTGTCTGACATTTTACATTCAGCTGTAACACATTTAATTATTATTAAAAAAACAAGTCAAAATATAATGATATGGCAGCATCAGCTCTATCATTTTACCACGAGCAGTTCCCAGTTTGTCTTCAGAATATAGTATCTTCAGTTCCCGAGGGAGTTGATACTTCTGTGAATGGAGAGGAAGCATTCATTTAATTAATAGACACATAAATGGATGTGTAAAGATCCACAGCACTTTGAATCTCGGTCTCCAAATTCTCAAACACTAAAAACATTTAGATAAGAAAATGACAGTAGCTTGAAAAAGTTGTGAATAAGTTCCCTTTTACAGTGACAATGTACTGAACTGCTGAAAAGGGAGAAAAATACTCAGAATTACCTACAACACTGACCAGTGCAGTGCATGTATACTGTCTGAATCATCTTTTTAAATACATACATAACATTAAAACACAGGAGAAAACATGAATGATCACTATCTAGCGCCCTGGTTTTCACAAGAGTTTGCATTGACATGAATAAAAGTGTATTTGTGGAGGACACAAGTCATGTTAAGCTGTGTCTAAGAGCAACATGTTGCACAATAACACTACAAGGTGCAAGTGGGTGTAAACCTGGGCACAGCTCTGTGTTTCTCTACAGAAGGGACATCTCAAGACTCATTGATTAAACAGATGTGATCAACTGAGGGCAACTGGGGGGAATAGCGTGATCCTCCCACGCGTTATGTCCTGCCGGTGAAACCCCTCGCTGTCAGGTGAAAAGAAGTGGCTGGCAACTGCACATGTATCGGAGGAGGCATGTGCTAGTCTACAACTCTCCCCAGATCGGCAGAGAGGGTGGAGCAACGACTGGAACAGGGGAATTGGCCAAGGACAATTGTTGAGAAAATGGGAGAAAATTTAGAAAAAAGCTTGATCCAAAAAAAGAAAAGAAATAATAATGATGCATTTTCAGTGAAAAGTTTGTGCAAATGAGCGAACAGGCTGAAAGTTATGGAGGATCATATTTATATAACTTTACCTGTGGTTGATACTATTTTCTTAGTCAGAGCGCTCTGCTGGATCCACATCTGTTGAGGATGATCAGATTAATGCATTTAAAAACAAGCAACAACAACAACAACAACAACAACAACAACAACAACAACAACAACAACAACAACAACAACAACAACAACAACAACAACACTTAGTGATTGCTGGCTGTTCTGTTTGCATCATGTTTAGAATCTGTGTTCTCACCATGAACGTTTCTGAGTTCAATCAAGGAAATGATGATGTCACTGGATCCACCTGCAGCTCCACCTGAAATGTAGATTTTCACTGGAATTGAAATCAGTTACTCACCTTAATTTGAGTGATTCTAGCATTTCCAACTGCTGCATGTTAATGATAAAGTAAATACTGTACCATTCCCAGTGTCTCCAGAGCCTCTGATATTGCCATAGTCATCATCAACATAACCTACAGTACAGGTCAGTATAAGAATAAAGGCAAAGTCAAATGAATCAGTTTAATTCTATCATACCAACTTAAACCAATCTCTTCTAACACGTCTTGTTCAAATGGAGTATGGTCAGTGGGATATCATTTAGAGATAGATGTAGGCAAATATATCACATTTTGATTCATATTAGAGACCTGGGTTGTTTTGTAGATGTTACTGTATCACATTTCATCAATAGTCTTTTCATACTGTAGAGTCAACAGTGGAAATGTACTGGCTTGGTTTGGTTCAGCAGTGTGAGACTTGCATCAAAAATCATGTTCTTCATGTAAGGGATGTTACTATTTGTGGTATTTTCCAGTCTCTTTACTCTAACTTTACACTGTATATAAACAGTTTTATGAATGAAAGTGAACCTGGAACCATTTGACTATCTCTCTGTGGAGCACTCACACACATTCGCTTTTTAGACAACTTAGAAGACCACAATTAATCTACTCAACCATGAAAGTTTACAATTTGTGACAAATTTTCAAGATGATCTCAATAGCTTTCCCAACCAGGAGAATAAAAAGAGGGTGATTGTAATGAGTTGCTCCTGATCCGAGGGTAGATAGTCAAATGTTTACAGGTTCACCATAAAATGAAAACAGCTGGTTTTAAATCAAATTATTTTGATTATTTTTCTGATTTAACGATAGATCAAGCAAAAGTTATTTATGTTTTGTTCTTAAAAAAAAGCTTTCTATTGATTAGAAAGTCCTTGTTATAAATGTTAGTGTAGTTTTAGTTGTGAAGAGCAGTCATGATTGGTTTGAAGGCTGACCATGTTGAAGAGGGGCGTATGCATTCTCTTGATCATCTCTCTGGTCTGTAGTGGAGCCCTGGTTGCTGCTCTGAGACTGGATGGGTCTAATAAATGTAGTAAATGTAGTAAATAACATGGAAGTTACCACTGTTATGGTTAAGATTAAGATGAGAGAATTGGTTCTGTACTTACCTGCCACAACATGTATCTGTGAAAAACACATTTGTTGTTATATAGTTTTGCTTTACAAATTGTTCTTCTGCTATTCAGTGTCATGACATAAGGAAGGATTGCTCAGTGATTTTGAATAATCAGAGTTTAATCCACAGTGGTTCCCAGAGTTGGGGTCACGACCCCAAGTGGGGTCACCTGGAATTCAAATGGGGTCGCCTGATTTATTATTATCTTTTTTTTTTTTACACCACACACAATCTAAAACTACCGAAGAGGATTAACAATTTATTTAGAGTTCTGAGTTTAGGTCAGAATTCTGAAAATAAAGAAATAAAGTTAGATGGTCTGAGGGGGGGGGGAGTCAGAAGACTTCTCTGTTTAATCTCAGAATTTTTATGAAAAAAGTCAGAATTGTGAGAATTCTGTTAAATTCAGAATTATCAGATTAAAGTCAGAATTATGAGGGAAAAAGTCAGCATATGGTTGCTTGCACGTGACATGACAGCACTGATGTCACTGGATGATGTCACTCATGATATTATCGATGTACCGAAATTTGAATGTCTGGGGTCCCTATATTTTGTGACGTAAAAGTAGGGTCACAAGCCAAAAAAGGTTGGAACCTCCTGCGTTAATATGGAAAAAGTCTCACCCTTGGACTTCCTGCAGAGCCACAGCAGCAGCAGGAGTATGATCAGTAAAATGACAATAACCAGTCCAATGACCAACCACACAGGAAATGATGAAGAACTTGCTGCAATTACAGAGGTAGTATTAAAGGTTTTAAAACAGTGATGTCACTAGTATAGGACACTGGGAACACTGACTTATTTTAAAGTGATATATCAGATCAAGCTACAAAAAAATGTTTGGATCAAACTCTTAAACTGACCACATCTGACTAACATTGAAAACAGCAATAGAAAGTGATTACAATTACTGTGCTTTCAAAACCTAAAAAGTAATTTCTAAGAATTCACTCCTACATTGTTTTGTTTTAGATGTAGGAGTGATCATACGGTATAAGATCAGTCATTCACAGCAAAACACAGTTATTCTGAATGTTATCTCCCATAATACATGATTTGTTGAGCTACAGTAAAAGGAACATTTTTCACAACAGTAGCTGATAATGACCCTTCAGTCACTTGGAAAGGAGAAACAATCATGGAACATGTACCTGTAGGTAGCTTCATAACTTTAGTACATGTGTTATTCTTAGTGAGATACATTTAAATGATCTTACTCCAACCTAGAAGTAGCAGCACTTCTACCTGGGTTTGGTGTTTAGAAGAAATTGTTTTAATTAAACTCACATTTTATTGCCATCCAACTCTGTGGTGATTCTGTTCCATTGTATTGACACTTGTAGAAGCCTTGGTGTGACTCAGACACAGCATGGATAGTCATCTCTCCTCTGGTGTCATTTTGGATCAGTGTGTCATTTTGATAGAAAGCCACATTGGAAAGTAATGGCTCTGTCCTGGATTTACAGCCAAGAGTCACAGAAGCTCCCTCAGTCACAGGATGGACAGGACTCAGCAGGATGAGATTTCCAGCTGAAACAGATAATTAAATATGAAGAGTTTCAATCCAAACTGACATATCAACTGTTCAAGTTGGACATCTACTGTTACAAAACATCACTGCCTAGAAAATACAATTCAGTATGGGTGGAACATAATTTAAGTTGTTCGCTACTTGCTGAAAAAGCGTCTAAGGATAAATTCACCCACGTCACTGGAGCCATAGGAAAAAGGAAGAAGAGCTGGTGAACCTGTCCTAGCTGCAGCTATACAGTCAAGATTTAAGCTAAAAACAGGGTGTAAATTATGTCTTTTCAAATCAACTTGGCATCTCAGGGTTTGTGGAGACTTGGATTACAGCTATTATCATCTGAGCAGTTTGGGTATATTTTATCAACTTCAATTGTTTGGGAGCATTCTGAAAGAAAGAAAACCACCCGTCCTTCCATCGACATGGGGGTGACTAAATAAATAAATAAGTAAATTATTGCTATTATTGTTATTGTTATTGCTATTATTATTTATATTATTATTCATAATCATCATCATCATCGTCATCATAATTTAAACGCACCATGTAGAGTGATGTTGACTGCGTTGCTGAACTCTCCTGATCCAGACTCGCACCAGTACACCAGATCCCTATAGTACACCATCTTATCATCAAAACCATCACCACCAAAATAGTATATGTCGGTGATGTTGCATTTGGATCCAGTCATTAACCACTCGTAACACGATATCTGGTAACTTTGTTCAGTAAAACTCCGCACTCTCCACACATCAGAGTTTCCCTCACAGCTCAGAAAGACAGACTCAGAGGAGAAGTGCTGCGTTCTGTTGGGACTCACTGTGAGAGAAGCTGATGAGCCAGTGCCACCATCTAAAAGACAAGACACAATCAGAGGTCAAAATGAGAGCAGAGATATGAGATATTTAAAGATGATAAAGATAATAATTATATGCAACTTTTCACCCCGCAAGCAATGTTTTGACTTTGATGGTTCTGGCTAATCCTAGTTGAAATGGTGCATGTACTGTAGGTATGGGGGGGTGAAGACTGCCACAATAGGATTTGGTTGAACAGAAAAAGCAGCAGTGTGTGTGTGTGGGGGGGGGGGGTTCTCTATGGCATTTGGGGGTGTTGTCTAGAGTTGGGGTTTAACAAAATGGTTAGAAAGTGAGACAGTTTAATAATAATAATACGGTAATAATAATAATAATAATAATAATGACTTGGATTTATATAGCGCCTTTCAAGAAACCCAAGGACGCTTTACAGTAATGACACAAATACAGACAAATAAACAGAACAGAGAGAACAGAGGGGACTATAGGCCATAGGCTTTGTTAAAGAGGTGAGTTTTGAGGGTTTTCTTGAAGGAGTCAAGGGATGGGGCGTTGCGGATCTCTGCCGGGAGAGAGTTCCAGAGAGTGGGGGCCGCCACACTGAAGGCTCTATCCCCAAAGGTTTGCACAGTATGTATGGGAGTTTACAGTATGTATGGGAGGTGAAGAGTGCCAGGTTAGGACTTGTTAGTGTTGAAGATAGTGGATGGGCTTTAGAGGTGAACAGGAGTAGTTGGGTTGTGGGAGGTGATAGAATGCACAGCTCCGTCAGAGGGGGCGGGTCTTAGGGGCAGCAGGGCTGGAGACGAGGGAGGTAGGGGTTGTCTGGATACACACGACCTGTGACCTCTGACCTCAGATACTCTACTTAGAAACTGCATAGAGCTGTTGTCATCTATACCTGGCTATATAGTCGATGGCTCGCCCATAATGAATGAATGGATGGATGGATGGATGGATGGATGAGCGATTATGTGAGTGAGTGAGTGAGTGAGTGAGTGAATGTATCACACTCACCTCCAGACCAGATAAATTTATGTTCACTGTCCCCAGTGAAAAACACTGGGTCTGATCCTCTCCGAGCTCTACACATATATCCTCCTGTGTGTGTCAGTCCATGAAGGATGTAGGAACCCTCTGCAGCATCCTTGCTACCAGGCAGCAGCTCATCAGTGTAGGAGTTGAAAGAGCCGCCTAGTTTGGGAACAGCCTTGTACCAGTAGAACCTCCATCCTGCAGATGAACCATCAACCTCACAGCTCAGAGTTACTGAGGCTCCAGGACTCAGCCATACAGGAGAGACTGTGAGGACAGGTGTGGGTGCTGTTGGAAAGAAGTTTGATCAGAAGTAGCAGAACACCTATGCAGTGATGTGTGTCCCTGTGTGAGCGCTGGAGGCTGTGCAGCCATTGTGGAGCATCACAACTTCAGCCATTAATCTGTGCAGCCAAATTATTGAATGTTCTGCCAACAACACGTACATTTTTCTCAAAGTGCTACATCCAAATATATCATATTAAAGTATATTATAATGTGAAGTCTTTGTGAGAGTGAGTGAGTGAGTGAGTGAGTGAGTGAATGAGTGAGTGAGTGAGTGAGTGAGTGAGTGAGTGAATGAGTGAGTGAGTGAGTGAGTGAGTGAGTGAGTGAGTCAGTGAGCTATGGCGTTCTACGTGCGATGGCGCTGAATCTTTCAGGAAGTGTAAAGAGCAGCTCTGTGATCTAATGGAGCCGCGTCTTTTAATTTGGTAATTAGGGACGATTCATTTGTGATGGCTCCAGATTAATGGCTGAACTTGTGATGCTGCAAAATGGCTGCACAGTCTCCACCACTCACACAGAGATGACACTCAATACACTGCACACGTGTGTTCTGCTAGTGAATGAGACTGATCTGACTTACCTGATACGTTCAATTTGAAGACACTGCTCCACTCTGTAGAAGCCTGCTGTCCACTTCTCTGTCTGCCCTTACACCAATAGCCTTTCTCACTGGAGAATGCATTAGCACTAATCCTGTATTCCTTTTGTTTTGGAGGTTTATTGTGTGAGTCGGACCAGCCAAGTTGTAGACCGGTCTGTAGACCGGTCTGTCTCCATTCATACTCCCACTCAGTGTCTTCTCCTCCCTGGATGTCACATCTGAGAGTGATGCTCTCTCCATGGTATATCTGAGGCCAGTTGTGTTGCGAGGTCACAACAGCCCTGTTTACAACTGTTCATATGAAGAATACCCAATTAGGACACAAAATGACAACATCAAACTTATTCTCTGTGGCATGAATCCTACATACTAATCATGAACACCCACAGTTTTCATTACACACACACACACACACACACACACACACACACACACACACACACACACACACACACACACACACACACACACACACACACACACACACACACATTGTTAAACTCACCATATGTATCAATGTGGATTGACTGTACTACACTATACTCTGTGTAGTAAAGTGAGTCTCCTCTCGCTCCTCTGCAGCAGTAGAGTCCTTCCTGTGAGACGCTGATTTGATTTGAGTTGGGATCATGATCTACTGGGATCAGGGGATCAGAGTCTTTCTCCTGTCTGTACCAGTAGAACTTCCAGCCAGAAGAGCCCTCCACAGAGCAGGCCAGTGTCACACTGCCCCCCAGTATGGCTGTTTCGTCAGCACTCAGTGTGGCCTGAGGTCTACGTGCTGTTAGGATTAAATTGAAAAATGAATAATAATAATAATAATAATAATAATAATAATAATAATAATAATAATAAATTAAAATTCTCAGTCTCAGGTTTGACTCTGTTTATTATGACTCTTATTTATTTAGTCTTCATAGGTCAGAGTAGCTGTAAAGCTCTGAACCCAAAGACTTATTACATCATCAGTTGAGCTGATCTGATGAATATTGCACAATCAGTGAGGAAAGGTCCACACCTTCTTTTTAAGGAGTTCTTGATGTCATGTTGCCGTGACAAAAACACTTTCAGATTTCTCACCATAGTATGACATCATCTTACCTTCCACTCTCAGTTCCCTCTCTTTGGATTCTGCACCGTCCTGCTCACCAAATTTACACTTGTAGGATCCCTGATCTGTCTCTGATACAGGATTAATGAACATCTCTTCTGTGGTTTCAGATATCTTGATTGAAGGCTGGTTTGTGTCCATTTTAACTAGTGATCCATCTCTGTAGAAAGTGACTCTGTTCTTATTTCCCTGAACACGATGCCTACAGCGCAGAGTCAGCGACTCTCCCACAAACACGGCAGAAGCAGGACTTTCCAGGATCACATCAGCATCTATACAGCAGGAAGTTACGCAAGTTACGCATCTTGCATCTTGTAGTCATTAAATATTTGGAGCTGCTCCAGTGTGCAGATATCTACTCTTTTTACAATCATAAATAATATACAATCTGGTTAAAACTTAAAGCTGCATTCAGTGATGTTTTTGGCTTTTTGTTTATGGCTCTGACAGCAATCACTGCAATAGAGTGTTTGGTCAGTGACAACCGCTCTCTCTCCTGTAGTCCTGCAGGCCGGGCGGACGTATCTCCGCAACCGTAACTCATAGAGACTGACGGATGGCGGCATTGGTTTCAGGGTGAAAAAATACATATAGGCCTATATAGGCATCGCGATTGGACCTTCCATTTCTCCAAAAATGTCGACTTTTCTCTGATTGGATAGTTTGAAGTCACCGCCAATTTTGATCCAATCAGAGAAAAGTTGACATTTTCTGAGAAACAGGTCCAATCGCGATACAGTTGCGGAGATACCGGACCCTGCCTGCAGGACTACAGGAGAGAGATAGAGGACAGCAGGGGGTAGGGGTTTTCAAGTTACTGACCAAACACTCTATTTCAGTGATTGCTGTCAGAATATAGAGCCATTTAACACTTATTTGAACACAAAAACATCGCTGAATGCAGCTTTAAGGGGTCTGAATCAAAACATAAAATACTTACAGTGCTAAGATCAATAAAATCTGAATTACATTTAAACATCATATAGTACCAAACAGGGTTGTTATGACAGGCAGATGATAGACAGATGGTCTATTTTTAGATAGGTGATGTAAACAGGATGTTCGTGATGACTTACCTGATACAATCAGAGTGACTTTATTACTTGGAATTGTATTTTGAATTAATATGTCATGTTTGTGTTGACCAATACACTGGTATTCACCACTATAGCTTGGTGTTAGAGGTTGCGATGTGAAACGTTTAGACAGAGAGTATCTGACAAGTTCTTGACCATCCTTGTAGATAGTGTACTGCCAATCAGCTTTCTCTCCTTCCCTCATGTCACATATGAATGTAACAGACTCTGCAGTAAATACATGCCAGTTGGGTTCAAAGGTCAGCACAGCATCTGTTCTCCCAACACAAACACATACAGCACTGTACAATTAGAAACAACTAAGTAGTGTAAATAGCTTTGTTTGGAGCAATATGTGATTTGACAGTTATAAGTTGTGCAGAAACAAAGTGAAAATGATGTGAATGGAAAAGTGTCGAGGTAGAAAGAGAAATGATAGGTGGAGATTCATCTTGAGTGAATGAAGATAGAATAGAGAAAAGTCTGTCATCACCTTGAGTGTGTCCATGGTAGAGGAGTGGACTCAGCCCTAAAATAAACATGGATACATCATCAGACATCAAACTGTCAACATGACAATCAACAAAGGCAAAGCAGAGCATGGTGCAGGTTGGAGACCACATTACATTAATATGTGGGACTGGTGGTAGACCTGACAACCAAAATCCACAAAAACCTTCCAACTATGTCATTTAGTGTCTCATCTGACAAATTGTAAGGCTGAAAAAGTAGGAGACATTAATGTTGTATGTATATTAAACGCATATGCTCATATTTTTGTACAGAGGAAAACCGAGTCAGAGCGAGCCCGTTACACTTTCAAACACACACACACGCACACGCACACGCACGTGCACACGCGCACACACACACATACGCACACACGCACGCACGCACGCACGCACGCACGCACGCACACACACACACACACACACACACACACACACACACACACGCGCGCGCGCGCCAATAGGCCAGGCGAGGCCATGCAGCAGCCGAGCTTAGTATGCCTAGTAGATCCGACCCTGAGACACACACACACACACACACACACACACACACACCCACACACACACACACACACACACACACACACACACACACACACACACACACACACACACACACACACACACACACACACACACACAGACACACACACACACACACACACACACACACACACACACACACACACACACCCACACACACACACACACACACACACACACACACACACACACACACAGACACACACACACACACACACACACACACACACACACACACACACACACACACACACAGTCCTGGGAGAGAAAAGCACAGCTGAATCGCATTGAGAACATAGACATTTACATACTTGGCGACAATAAATTCAATTCAAATTTGACTGGGTGGTTAATAACACATTTTCCTCGGGTGTGAAAACTCAAAACACATTTATTTTTGGTTTCCAGGGACTTTAGAGTATAAAGATCAATACAATCAGAATGACTGGCAGATGATAGACAGATAGACCACATTCTATAGATAGGTGATTTGTTTGATGACTTACCTAGTGATATAGTGACTTTATTGCTCTCTTTTGTATTTGTATTTTCATGTTTGTGTTGACCAATACACTGGTATTCACCACTGTAGCTTGGTGGAGGTTGAGATGAGAAACGTTTAGACAGAGAATATCTGACAAATTCTTGACCATCCTTGTAGATAGTGTACCACCAGTCAGCCTCCTCTCCTTCCTTCATGTCACATATGAATGTACATGTAACAAGCTCTCCAGGAAGTAAACTGGACCATATTGGTTCAACGGTCAGCACAGCATCTGTTCTCCCAACACAAACACATACAGCACTATACAATTAGAAAAATAAATAAATACTGAAAATAGCTTTGTTTTGTCATAAGTTGTGCACAAACATAGTGAAATGTGAATGGAAAAGTGTCGAGGTAGAAAGAGAAATGATAGGTGGAGATTCATCTTGAGTGAATGAAGATAGAATAGAGAAAAGTGTGTCATCACCTTGAGTGTGTCCATGGTAGAGGAGTGTACTCAGCACTAAAATAAACATCATCAGACATCAAACTGTCAACATGACAATCAACAAAACAGAGCATGGTGCAGGTTGGAGACCAGACCACATTGCATTAATATGTGGGACTGGTACGTAGCAATAGTACAGTATAGCATAGTACCCCTACCCCCCCCCCCCCCCCCCCCCCCCCACACACACACACACACACACACACACACACACACACACACACACACACACACACACACACACACACACACACGTACACATAGCTGCATCTAGACCCGTTTCTGTAAAGCAGCTGGCACTCGCACCTGAAAACCCACCAATAATGGAACATAACACTTGTGACATCACTCACGCAGCCAGGCTACTGTACTTACTGTACAGCAGCATCACTCACTCAGCCAGGCTACTGTACTTACTGTACAGCAGCATCACTCACTCAGCCAGGCTACTGTACTTACTGTACAACAGCATCACTCACTCAGCCAGGCTACTGTACTTACTGTACAACAGCATCACTCACTCAGCCAGGCTACTGTACTTACTGTACAACAGCATCATTCACTCAGCCAGGCTACTGTACTTACTGTACAGCAGCATCACTCACCCACAGCTCAGAATCTTGAGCCCAATATGTAAATTCATATGTTTTAACCTGCACCAGAGTGCACCACACTCTTTGTTTCATCATTATATTGAAACATCTTGATTACACACACAAGATTCACACTTACAGCGACAAAGATATTAGACAAAGCACTGATGCTCTAGACTAGACTAGAGCAGTGATTCCCAAACTGTGGGCGACGGCCCACTACTGGGCCGTGGAGGTAATGCAGGTGGGCCACGAGTGGTCTGCCAACACTCCCGATTTTTGCGGGCAATCAAGTGGCTGTAGCAGGGTCATTTTTAAACTAATCCTGTTATCAGAAGGAACTAGAAGACCGAATACATCCATTGGTACCAAGCAGAATATGCTAGCTTGTCTGGAAGGGGGCTAAATAACGCTCCAAACATACTGTAGGTTAAATTTTGGTGAGGGAAAACTATTTCAAAGTGTCCCTTGACTTCTCAGCTCAATTTATCTGAATGAAAATTAGTTCAATGGGTACCCACAAGTCTCCCCTTTACAGATAAGGTAGCATTTTTTACAGCCTAGCAATAATAGCTTGTGGATTGTTGTTTCTTGTTGTTGCTCATCACATTTTGTCTCAACAAATGTGTTATGCATGCAAATACTTCTGATTAGTACGGAGGGAGAAATTGTTGGCTATCTGCTTTTGGGTATTTTTCAGAAATGTTTTTGTATGTGGATGGATTATTAATTTCCCTTATGCCCCAGTTCACATGCTCTGAAATAAAAAATATATAATATAAAAAACACATAGGGAAATACATCATCTTAGTCTCGTGTGTTGATCAGAGTTGTGATTAAAGGGTTGGGTGTGCCCCGGAAGATTTTCACATTTCAAAATGGGTCGTGGCATTCTTAAGTTTGGATACTCCTGCTCTAGAACAGTGGTTCTCTTCTTAAGTTTGAGTACTCCTGCTCTAGAACAGTGGTTCATTCTTAAGTTTGAGTCCTCCTGCTCTAGAACAGTGGTTCTCATCCTTAAGTTTGGGTACTCCTGCTCTAGAACAGTGGGTCATTCTTAAGTTTGGATACTCCTGCTCTAGAACAGTGGTTTATTCTTAAGTTTGGATACTCCTGCTCTAGAACAGTGGTTCATTCTTAAGTTTGGGTACTCCTGCTCTAGAACAGTGGTTCATCCTTAAGTTTGGATACTCCTGCTCTAGAACAGTGGTTCATTCTTAAGTTTGGGTACTCCTGCTCTAGAACAGTGGTTCATTCTTAAGTTTGGATACTCCTGCTCTAGAACAGTGGTTCATTCTTAAGTTTGAGTACTCCTGCTCTAGAACAGTGGTTCATTCTTAAGTTTGGGTATTCCTGCTCTAGAACAGTGGTTAATTCTTAAGTTTGAGTACTCCTGCTCTAGAGCAGTGGTTCTGCTCTAGAACAGTGGTTCTGCTCTAGAACAGTGGTTCTCAAACTTTTTTGGCTTCACAGTATACACCCTTTCCCTCATTTCTGAATCCAAGTACCCCATTTACCCAACTACAACATTTTGCTTAGAAAACAGCAAGATAAAATATAGCATAATGATGCAGTGAATGAATAACTCCCCTTTTGAGGAAAATAACAAGTAAGAAATTGAGTGAAAGAGTTGCAATTAGTGCCCCCTGAGCAGTGTGGGTTACTTTTCAAATGTATATTCCACTACAGAATACTGAATACATGCCCTAAAACATAATTTGTAATATGTATTGTATTCCATTTTGAAATACTTCAAAATCGTCTCGCTGAGCCCATTTGTCTGCGTCACTCTGAATGTAATTAACACTTGCTTAGTTATAACGACCTTGTAACTGTCTTCAAAGGAAATGCCATGCAAGTAAACACAAATGTGATATGTTTTGTCCTGCAACTGATACTGTTTAAAGACATTTTTATATCCACTTTACTATTGGTACCGTTATGTCCCCCCCTCCCTTTTTTTTTAATATCTACTTTGTTATCTTTCTCATTTCCCTGAACCTCAGTGTGCTAACAGCTGTGAATTTAGCTTGAAGTTTGATATTCATCAGCAAGCTGCTTTTCTTTTCTTTTTTTTTAATAAGAGAAAGGAAGATGGAGCCAATGTGTCACAATCTTGACTAAGTCAAAACCACCGCATGGTCATATATATGGACAGTATGAAAAATCTCTAATTTGTCTATATATAAAGGTGGTTTATTTTTAACTGTCCATATTGCACTTTTATAGACTTTAATATTCCTCACTAACATTCACAGTTAGTAGTTTGGAGTTTTATATTCACTATAGTGACTAGCTGACGTAGATCTTAACATCCGTAGCTCTGTGATAGCATCTTCATTCTCAGATTAGGTGTTTTCCTACAGATGAAGATGAACCAATCTGTCACAATCTTAATCAAGTAAAAAAAACTGTTTATGATGCAGCCGCCTCACCCAATTTCACAATCATTAATTTTCTAAAAGAGACATTTACTTATGTTAAAATCCCCTCATGCACGCCTCAGTGTAGTAGGCCTACATAATGTAGGGATTTGAACACAGAGGAGAATGTTACACTATATAATAAATATCATCATAATGTATTTCTCGGCCTTGCCAGCGATCTGAAAAGAGGTAAGATTGTCAAAACTTGTGTCATATCTTTGGAAATTGATTATTTTATGTTCTTGTCTGTGCTTGTGTCTTGTTGTTTATTTTAAATGCTGCCATTTTGGCCAGGTCTTGCTCGATAAAGAGATCATTGACTCAAGTGACTCCCTGGTGAAATAAAGGTAACAAAATTTAAATTATGTAATTAAGTGTTGAAGAGATTTCATGTGAATTACAGGCACTAAAATAGGTGACATCTTATCTCTCAGAAAGGCAGTTCTGAGCTGGATAATTCTATATCCTTCCAATAATTAATGCAAGTATGTAAACACAAAAGTTGTATGTGTTGTCCTGCAACTGATACGGTTTAAAGAAACATTTAATCCACCAGAGTACAGCAGCAGGGTTGTCGGAAGGCAGGTACACTGCAAAAGTATTTCAAGTATTATATATTTTTTCAGAAAATAACTGTATTCAGAATACCACCTATTTAAACAATATAAACTGAAATGGAATAGTTACTCATATTTTGTATTTTAAATACTGTATTCTGAATACATGTAATGGTAAAGGTAAAGTCCCAACGATTGTCACACACCTGAGTGTGCGAAATTTGTTCTCCGCATTTGACCCATCCCCTGGGGGAGCGGTGAGCAGCAGCAGCAGTGCCGCGCTCGGGAATCATTTGGTGATCTAATCCCCCAATTCTGACCCTTTTGATGCTGAGTGCCAAGCAGGGAGGCAATGGGTCCCATTTTTATAGTCTTTTGTATGACTCGGCCGGGGATCGAACTCACAACCTCCCAGTCTCAGGGCGGACACTCAAACCACAAGGCCACTGAGCTGTATTCTGTTACTTCCCAACCCTGCTCCTGAGCAAATTTATTTTAACATTTCATTTATTTTCATGATTTATTCTTACATTTTTGCATTTCCCCCTTTCTCTCAAGTACCACCAAGTAGCCCATGGGATACGCGCACCCCAGTTCAGGAACCACTGCTCATAGATCAGGGGTGCCCACACTTTTTCAGCTTGGGAGCTACTTTTAAAATGACCAAGTCAAAGTGATCTACCAAACATATTTATTTATATATATATACACTGAGTATACAGTGGAAAACAGTGGAACAGTGGAAAAACAGTGGAAAAACAGTGGAAACAGTGGAAAAACAGTGGAAAAACAGTGGAAACAGTGGAAAAACAGCGGAAACAGTGGAAAAACTGTAACATTTTTTTTTTTTTTTTTTTTTTCCCTCAATGCCATGCGATCGACCACACTACCTTCGCGATCGACGTATTGGGCACCCCTGCCATAGATCATCAGAACAGTTCTTTTCACCACAACATTGTACCATTGGAACACAGAAAGTCAGTGTTGTACTCACAGAATGACACGAGCACACAGGTGCGCCCCATCCTCACATCCAGCTCAGCTCCACTCTGTCTCTCTGCTTCTGACCAACTGTTCCACTTCCTGTACAGAGTGAGCTTAAACCCTCTGTGCAGGAAGAGAGAGAGAGAGAGAGCTGTGGTGAGAAATAAATGACACGTCATGCCAGTGTGTTTCTTCAACTATGTTTTTAGACCCGGGGTGGCCAAACTACGACCCGGGGGCCTACTGCGGCCTGCTGCCCGTTTTCAAGTGGCCCATGAATTTACATATATATACACAGTGGAATCTGCTTATAGTGATCATGGTTATAGTGATCAACCGCTTATAGTGATCAAAAAGCTTGCTCCTGAATTATTCCTACACACATGCTGTTTAAATAATTCGCTTATAGTGATCAATACTCCGCTTACAGTGATCATTTTGGGCCTTGTCCCACCCAGAGATGGGCGAAAATACATCAAAAAGTATTTTGATACAAATTACAAATAGTTGCTCAAAAAATTTATCACAATACAAATACAAAATACTGGTCTGAAAAATGTATTTGAAATACAAATACGTATTTTGTATTTTGAAAATACATGAAAATACATTTTATAAAAACTGATAAAGAACTGCAACAATTAGTCAATTCATCGATTCATTGCCAAATATTACATTAATTTCCTATTTTGATTACCTATTTAACAAATTTACCACGAGAGGAAGGGGTTGGGGCCCCATTTACCACTGGTACAGGGTTGTGGCACGAGGCGAAGCCGAGTGCTATAAACCCTGTACCAGTGGTAAATGGGGCCACAACCCCCGACCTCGAGTGGTAAATTTGTTTTCTACAACAGCTACCAAATAATATAAAAAATACACAATTGTAACATCCAATTCATTTATTTACAATCATTACTGGTTTCAGAATACATTTATCCTTCCGCCACAGAATATAGTTCCATACACAAGATCAATGATTGCACTAAACATTTAGTTGCCTTTGAGCCAAAAAACAACTAACCTATTCCTTAACGGGATTCACAGTTATTGATACATTGCCTGTAAAAGTACAGTTATTTAAACAGTTATCTAAAGCAGCCCGTTTTGGTGGTGGTGTGTTGATATCTGGTGACGGCAGAGGGCGTTTGTTTGTTTGACAGCCCCAGGTTCGGGGTCCGGGCGCTAGTCCGACCTCCCGCTAGTCCGACCTCCCGCTAGTCCGAACTCGTGACAACTCAAGCTCAGCCAGTTCTCTCTCCCCAATTTCACCATGTCGTTCTTTGTTCACTTCACCTTCATCTTCATCTAACCACTGCTCAAAACTCAATCCACCCAGTAAATCAAACGTTACTACGAAATCGGACATTTCCTTGTTAGAGATCGGCCATTTCCTTGTTAGAGATTTGTCGACTGACAGGCTAACAGTGGGCGGAGTCAGCACAGGGAGCGGAGTCAGCATCAGGGAGCGGAGTGATACTGCGGTTGGAGCCGAACTGTAGATTGTTGGCCTATTTACCACTGTTGCTAGCCAATCAGAATCCAGTATTCACTCATGCTGTTGTAGAATAATCATTTTGAGCCATTTATTTAAGGAAAAACATCCTAATTCTCTGATTCCAGCTTCTCAAATGTAAAGTTTTCTGGTTTCTTTAGATGGAAAATCATCTCTTTAGTCCTCTGTGGCAGTATTCTCCTTTGTGTACCCTCTAACACACTACAGTTCTTCCATTTCAGTTGTTTTTCAGCACAACTTATTTCTCCTCCACTTCAGCTGTTAATTGCCTTCTGTGAGGGCTTTTGAGTTACAGGTAGCATTTCTACACGTTACAGTAACCTCACGTTTTGGAGCTTTGACCATGTTTAGCCATAGATATGAGATCTGTTATGAATGTTATGTTATGATAGTAGGTCCCCTATAAACAACTTCACATCCACCATGTCAGTAAATTGTCACATATAGCCTAGTCTTTATTTAACACGCTGCATACATAGAAATACAACAACATTATTTATTCCACCACAAAAGGTTACTTTTCAGGAACATGTTACCATGGTGCCGCAGTATGGCATTCATGGTGAGGGGAACTTAATCCTGTGGCTAATGTATGGAAACAGGGAGGTTGTCAGCTCTGTAACAGCATATTTATTTCTCCATTTTGTAGAGCTGAGTTGGGCAAGGAGGTGTTTTTTTATATTAGTTGTGTCTCTCTAATATGATGGTTTGTATGCAAACAGTTTGATTTGCAGATAGGGCAGTGTTTGTCTTAGCATGATGCAATAGGCTTATCTAACCATCACATTTAGTACTCTGGGGGAATTTCCACAAACACGAGGCTTCAGTACTAGTTTCCCACCCTACTCTGCCTCTGATTTGTGGTTGAGATTGTTCTGAGGGTAAGCCAATCAGAGGCGGAGTAGAAGTGACATGTCACAGTGCGTTTTTTTTATGCCACAGTTTAAACCTGTGTCAATGTTTAAAATGTGTCCAATTGAGAATACAATGAAATAAAAATTTATTTTATGTATTTAAAATACACAAAATACAAGGTCTGAAAGTATTTTGATACAAATTACATCTTATTTTTCTCGGTCCAGCCAAATACAAATGACAAAATACACAAATGTATTTCAAATACGTTACAAACTGCCAAAAATGAGCCAACGACATACAGCAGCGATACGCGGTGCATGTCTGTCTGTATATGGAGAGATCAGTGCATCTCTGTCTGTGGAGAGATGGTGTCTGTCTACGTGGGAACGTTGTGTTTGCTGGAGGCCTAACTTACTGTATGGATTTTTAAAGTCAATAACATTCCTTTACTTTATATGTGTTGTATTCATGTAATACATATACACATGTCAATTAGATGGTACTCTGCATTTGAAATAAAAAAAAATAAAAAAATCGGTTATAATGATCCGCTTATAGTGATAAATTTGACCTGCCCCAAGGTGATCAGTCAGTTTAAAATTAGAAAAAGTTAAAAAGTTCACTGTACAGGCTACGGTGAGTCCGTATATGGAGTCAACAGCGAGTAGCTTGTGTTTTTCCTCTAAAAGGGGGTGGGACCATTGCCGATCGAACGTATGCATAAATAAGTGATATCATCATTGATGATGTCATCATTGTTGTCACTCGAGCAAATGTGATGTCATTAGTGAGTGATGTCATCAGTGTTGATGTCACCAGTGATGTCACTCAAGGAATTGTGATGTCACCAGTGATGTCACTCGAGCAATGACTGTTGACAGTCATGTCAATAGTGACATCATCAACAGTGTTGGGCAAGTTACTTTCAAAATGTAATATACTACATATTACTAGTTACTTTCATTTGAAAGTAATAAGTTACTTTACAACATTACTTTCTGTGTAGAGTAACTCATTACTTATTACACTACTTTTGCATTACTTTCACCAAAATAACAGCAGCAGCAGAATGACATTGCCACCCCGGAACCATCCCGAAAAATAATTTCAACCACCTTGAAATCAGTGTAAACAGTCCAAAATTCTAAATGTTATTATTTTCCTTTGTTATTGTCATGTATAGTGGTTATTTGCATAAAAACACACAGTTTGATTAGGAAATTATTGTATCTTTTTGAAATGTGTGCTTTGATTTAATCACATGTAACTCAATTTGTAACTTGACAAAGTAACTGGTATAATATTACTGAAATCCTATAAGTAATAAGTTATATTACTGAGTTACTGCTAAAAGTAATATATTACATGTAATATGTTACTTTTGTAATGAGTTACCCCCAACACTGATCATCAATGACATCATCGGTGACATCATCAGTGCCCGCGTGGGTGCATTTTTTATTTGTTGTTGTACCAGATTAATTCCAGACCCCTGAAAAGTGTTCTGGCAAATTGAGATATTGCTGTATTTATGTACCCTGGAGAATGTAGGCTATTAACTGTATGTAGCAGGGTAAAGATTGCAGCCAAGTGTCTCACCACTGGGGACAGTCAAGGGTCCAGGCGACGCCCAAACTTTTACGTAAGGAAGAGGAGGGAGTAGTTTCTTTCCAAGATGGCGGCGACCATAGACAACAGCAATGCCGTACAGGCGACAAAGAAAAAGCACCTCGGGATCCCCGAAGCAACATTTGTGGTGCGTAAACCATGACATTCCATACAGTATGTTCTGTCCGTCAGGTTCAGAGGCAGACAACACATACACGCGTTCCTATCTTGTGTGCGGGCGTGTCTTGCTTGCTACCAGCTAGCTAGCCTAGCACGTTAGCTAAAACAGCCAACGCTGCTGGGCGGCGACTCACGTCCATGTAGGGAAATAACTGCTTGAAAGCAGCTTGCCTCTGTGTGTGCAATGCTAGCTTGTTCTTGCTGTCACGTAGCGTAATTGCCTAGCAGAAGCTGACCACCGTTTCCTCTTCCCATTTAAGCTAAGCTACACGTTAGCCAGTCAACTTGCAAGTTGTTGTTTTTTTAGTCTTGCATGGAATCCTAACTCGCTGTTAACTCATTTACCATAACAGTGTAGCTAATCTCCTAACTAGCTAGCATATTAATTATTAGCCAATATTTCAGTGCAAGACCTAGCCCAACTCATTATAAGAACTTCAATAAATACTGGTTGAATTTTGTCCCCAAAGGAACGAACGCTTGTAGCTAAATTCGGTAACGTTGGCAGACGGAGCAGTTGGCTTGTCATCAGGGAAACTGTCAGGAACACTATGAACCCATTGTCATGTAATCAACAAATGCTAGGTGTCCATTGTGGCACTGCAGGGCTGACGATGTGTTTGTTGGCTCGTTACTGTGCTGGCTGACAGGAGGATGTGGAGTCGTTTATGAAGCAGCCAGGCAATGAGACAGCAGATGCAGTCCTGAGGAAGCTGGATGAGCAGTACCAGAAATACAAATACATGGAGCTCAACCTGTCTCAGAAGAAACTCAGGTAACACTGATCGGAAGCACTGTATTCAGCAAGCACAGTCTCGGTGGCGGTGCCACTGACGACATTTTGACCTATTTCCACACTATATACTTTAGGGATGGGCAAGAGTACTCGTTAATAACTTTACTATTCGAGTAACGTTTCTACCATTCGGGTACTCACACTTTAACAATGCAGAGGGGAAATCCCTGGTGCACACGACACGAGACAGACGCACGCTTCTCCATAACGCCCGCTTGATCAAACTAATTCAAAACTTAGCACTAGTTTACTCCTTGACTCCACTGACATTTCCAATAAGCAACAACACATATGGAGAACGATTCACTTTTTGGCGATCACTTTTTGGCAGAACCCCGGACGTAATCAGTGGATTTACACAACTACAACAGTGACCAGATCTTCTCTTGTTCCACAACACTATTGTCTGCTTGAACAAAGTGCTAACCAGCTGATTTAAGAGGTTACGGAGCCAGGCTAACGGCTTCTAAGCTAACATCAGATCACCATATCACTGTCCGTTCGCTTATTTCCCCCCACAAAAAGCGCTCCAGGCAACATGTTTTCCCATGCAAAGTCATAGTAATAAATTCCATAGTAATAGATATTCTTACAGGCATATATAGCCTACGAAATTAACTGTTTACCATAGCCAAACGTTTGCTCCACTTTAAGTGTTTCCACACGGACCTTTTATTTATTCCCCGTACCCCGTTACTCGTTCATAATAGAAGGAGAGTACTAACTCGATTATTGAAATGACTTAAAATGCCCATCCCTAATACACTTACACAACGTTACAAGGACAATAAGATCTGGCTAACGGTGTGAAAGGACGGTGTGAGACGTGCTAATGGACACTAGTCTTTATATACCACTCTTATAATATGTATTTAAGCTTTATATGCTGAAGCAGCAGACATGGGAAGGAACCAGCCTCAGAGAAAACTTAGCCGCAATCAGCTTAATTCTTTGCTAATGATAGAGCTTTTTATTATTTCTGATAGAGTGGATAATGCAAGATACATTTCTTTTTTGAGTCTAGCTCATCCTTGGTGCACACACACACACACACACACACACACACACACACACACACTCGCTTTCTTTTTATGACTAAAACCCTCTCCTTTCTCTTGGTTTGTAGGTTGAAAAACCAGATCCCACAAATCAAACAGACGCTAGAAATCCTACGACACATGCAGAAGAAAAGGGTAAACCAGGGACAGGTTTGGAAAACCTGGAAAAGGGGATTTGTGTGTGTGTGTGTGTGTGTGTGCGTGCGTGTGTAAACGTGAAGGCCTGGAAAAGGATGCACATAGAGTATATCCCACAATGTTTTTGAAATGTTATGAAAATCTGTAGTTAATTGCTTCTAAAACAACCCACAAGTTAATCTTGGCTTCTGGTGAAAGAAACAACAACAAACAAACATGCATCTTTTGAAAGAATAATAACCAAATAGCAAATTGTCTGATGGCTGTTCTAGCAAAGAAAATAAAAAAGAAAGGGAGGGGGGAGGCTGGACATTCAAATTAGCTATTGAACAATTTTTTTTTTTTTAATACAAAGGGTGACATTTATTTGGCACGTTATTAGTGTTGTGTGCCATTGGATTTCACAGAAGAGTCCAGAAATTCTGAATTGGAGCCATGCAGAACTGCAGTGTAGTGGATGATGCAGTGATGTGGATATAGTGATGATGCAGTGATGTGGATGGGGGGTTCGACTCGTTTTACTAACTCGAGTTTGTATGAGTGACTCACTAAAGAGAGTCGGGTTTTCGAGTCACCTGAGTCAGTTACCCTCAGAACCTGGGGAATCGCCCCCCCCCCCTCCCCCGCCCACAGCAGCACACCAGAGACGTCCGACTCTGCTATTCTGCTGGGTAACTTTCGGCTTAGCCCTCGAGTTGAGCTGAGTCTGCTAACTTGAACGGGCTAAAATAATTTAAATGGTAAATGGCCTGCATTTATATAGCGCTTTTATCCAAAGCGCTTTACAATCAGTAGGTACATTCACCCAATCACACACCGATGGCGGGAGGCTACCCACGCAGGGTGCTGGCACACCATCGGGAGCAATTTGGGGTTCAGTATCTTGCCCAAGGACACTTCGACATGCAGACTAGAGGAGGCGGGAATCGAACCACCGACCTCTTTTATCCAAAGCGATTAATGGACGACCCGCTCTACCTCCTGAGCTACAGCCGCTTGATCATGTGGCACTTCTAGATTTTCTAAATGTTATTGGACCAAATGGATCAAATTCTGATAGTGAAACGGGTCATTTTGTGGGGGCTGTGTTGTGATTAGTGATGCTCAAAAGCATGTGTCCAGCTCAGCTCAGCAGCTGACCCCAGACCAGCAGTCATACTCGCACCCGCTGAACCCACGACTTCCACCCACTCAGGCAGAGCCATGTTGTCAGCTCAGCTCTACTCGAGCTGACTCGTTTCACTATTGTGGTTTTAAACTATGTTGTCATTTAGGAGTTCATCTCCAAAAGGCAGCGGTTGCAACTCGCAGGCATTTTTTTATTTCATGATTAAATAATTACCATTGCTAGATGAACCTGATGTATATTGTGAATACATTCTAACATGAGGGGAGCAAACAAACCAACCCCGAGGTAGGCACATTTTTGGTATAAAATTATTTTATTGTTAACATCACTGTAGGAAATAAAATAAAATATTTTGCGGGGCAGATTTTGCCCCCACGGTCTAAAAAATGACAGCATTTACACAAGTATTTACTGCATAAAGTTGCTAAAGCGTAGTGTCGACAACAGCACTGTTTGTGTGAGTGTGTTCTTCATCATCTTCTTCAGACAACCAGCTTGCAGGTGCTGAGTGTGTATTAGAGATGGAAATTAAATGAATTGAACGAAAAGAAAAATATAGAAATCTTGGGGGCAATTTTTGCCCAATGATCATGGCTTTTAGGGGCATTCTGAGATTTCTTGGGGGCATTTTTGCCCTTGCCCCTGGCTAAATTCCTGTACTGGTTAACATTCATGGTTGGTTACTGACTGTGGCATGGAATTTGTGAGTGAGCGAGACGAGTGCTAGCCTGTGCAGACGGGTTGAGTCAGCTCCAGCTCAGGGCACCCTGGTGACAGAAGAGTAGAGCGAGCAGGGAGCTCCGAGAGCGAGGCGAGTAGTACTAGCGAGGGGACTCAAGGCAGCCCCAGGCAGTGAGGGGCTGCGGCCTCTGCTACGCTGGGCTCTGCTCCGCTCGCCCCTCAGCTCAGGGCAGGGAGGGGATTTTGCCTCCGGGAGAGCGAGTACTGAGTTGAAACAAGCGCCAAAGTGGTTGTTTGCTCACAGGGCTAATACAGCAATTAACTTGATACAGGGGGCGAGTCGAGTCAGACAATAGTCCTGAGTCAGTAAAAAGAGTCTCGAGCTTCGAACAATTCGTTCAAACCCGCCCATCACTACTGCAGTGACTCTGCTTTGTTCTCTCCATCACCTTCTTCTACCTCGTCCCTCATTCATCACTACCTCTTCTTCACTCTAAATAAATTATATATATATATGTATATATATATATATATATATATATATATATAATATATATATATCCTGTCTGTATACAATGCCTTATTTGCATATTTAAACGTACAATTTCAGAAGACTTGTAATAGAAAAAAAAGTCTTAATGACAGTAATCAACTGGGGAAGTTGCATGGTGATGTGTATATATATATATATATATATATATAAATATATATATATACTGTATATATATATACACATATATATAATTTTACAACACATCTTAAGTTGAAGCTTGAATGCAATTGATGCCTTTTGACTTTCCATGTTTTTCTTATGCTTTTTATTGCTTTTTATTCTCCCCAGGAAACCACAGACCCCATGCAAACACACTTCCTATTGGCTGACAATGTTTACTGCAAAGCCTCAGTGCCGCCCACTGACAAAGTCTGCCTATGGCTAGGGGTAAGTAGCAGCTTAGAGCCCGCCTCCAATAGTACATAGAAACATGACCACATTGTCATTTTCCTGTACAATAGATCACAATGATATTATTCCTTATTCATGTATCAGTTATCTAAAATCAGTTTACAAAGTGCTTCACAACACCGCATAAAAACATGAATAGTAACTTGTCTAAGATGGAGAAAGTAATACCAAAACTTAGTATTTAGTACTTAGTTTAGCTTCTAATGAAAAGAAACATGTAGTTCCATCAGATCCTGTGTTTGGTAAATGCTCATATCATCGGCTGCTCCCCAGCATCACTTTGTCATATCTTGGCTGTATAGGTTACGTTAGATTTGAAGACATGGGCCTGTTTTAGACTAGTTTTTGGTCTGTTTTAATTATCATATTCTAATCTGATCTGATCTTTATCAGAATCAGAATCAGAAAGACTTTAATGATCCCCGGGGGGAAATTGGGACAAGTTACAGCTGCTCGCACTCAGGCATGAATATCCACATAACACACATAGCATAACACAGTATCTCCCTAAACGTAAACAGTCAATACAATAAAGTAAAATGCAGTAAAATGCAATAGAGTAAACTAAAATAAAGTAGAATAAAGTAGAATGTACAGTACGTGTCAAATTGCAGTTATTGCACACTGGAATTAATTTCAGTCAACTTGCACATTACATGTGGCTCAGCTAAGGCACAGTTAACCTATCGGCTGACTCAGTCTCAGGGAGACCGAGTGTCTCCGAGGTGCTCTTCTAAGTGAGGCGTTAAAGAGTCCAATGGCCACAGGCAGGAATGATTTCCTGTGCCTCTCTGTGTTGCATCTGGGTGGGATCAGCCTCTCACTGAACGTGCTCCTGTGTTTGACCAGCACGCCGTGGAGTGGGTGAGAGTCATTGTTCATGATGGAGCGTTACTCTAAGATACTTTTTAAAGCAGATACTAGGGAACTTTCATTTTGTGTTGATTTTAGCGGCCCTTGTGGGCAAAAGCGATAGTGTTCTCACGGAACGAAGATTGCATGTCCTGAACACAGTCTCTCCTCCCACTGAACACAGTCTCCTCCCACTGTCTCCACCGGGCTGTCCGGGCCACGACAGGCCACGTACGGCGTCTCCAAGTTAGAGAGCCTCCCCTGCTGTTTTATTTACTGCATAAGGTTCATGTTATTGGTTCATTCACCGGCCGGAACAGGAAGTCCCACTGTCTCGACCCGTGCACAGACATTTAGAAAAACGATATAGAAATCGCCGATCTCCTCACCTCCTCTGATGTCATTTGCTGATGTAGGTAAGATGTGAGGCATCAGTATTACATTTAGACGGTTTCATAACCAGTTAAAAGTTCCTCGGAGCTTGCTTTAAAATCCCTTACGCTAGGTTTTTAACACTCTCACTCACACAGCGATAGGCTTTCTCCATACCCAATCACAAGCGTCAATTCGTTAAATTAAATCCCTATTTGTCTTTTGAACTTATCTATTTATTTGTGGCGTGAGGCAATTGGTAAATGGTAAACGGACTGTATTTATAGAGCGCATTTTATATAGTCTATCGACTACCCAATACCTCACATTCACCCATTCACACTCACATTGACCCACCGACGGGTCTGTAGCCATGCACGGTGCCAACTGCTCATCAGGAGCAGTTAGGGGTTCAGTGTCTTGCTCAAGGACACTTCGACACACTACTAGAGCTGTGTGAATAAAATCGATACGGCAATATATCGCGATACTTTTTTCCACAATACTGTTATCGATTCAGAAAAATATCGTGATATATCGCCATATCGATTTTTTTGCACAGCCGTGTGTTCAGTGACATAATAAGAATACTTTTTATTTCAGTGCGTTCATTAAGACACTCAACAGTAGTTTTGACTCAATTTGTCCACTAAGTTATCAATATAAAGTGATGTACATATTGTTACACTACCTGGGTGGTACACAGCGTGTTGTATTTTTAGCTCTATTTTTAAATTTTCAGTCAATTATGTAGAGTACTGCAATATATCGCAATATGTATTGTATCGCAATGTATCATGATACAATCGTATCGCAACCCATGTATCGTGATACGTATCGCATCGTGAGGTCCTTGTCAATACCCAGCCCTACACACTACCGGGAGGAGCCGGCCTCGAACCGGGAACCACAACCACAACAGCTCTACCTCCTGAGCTAATTTCGCCCAATTGAGAGAGAGTAGCATAGGGTTAGGACGGTCGGTACGTTCTGATTTGAATTTCACTCGAAAAGCAAACGCAATAGGAATGAAGTAACCGAAATGTACAGGATAGGACCGAAAATAAGTGGCTATTCATGACCTCATCTTAAACAAGCATACCAACTCATTTTCTATTCTTTACACAAACAGACTTGTTTAAAGGTCCCAATTCGTGCAGCTGTAACCTCTTAAATACGTGTGTCTCTGGTCCATAAAACATGATTCTGGATTAATTTGTCGAAAATATAGCAACCCTGTTCGTTCTGACGGAGTTCTCACTTCCTCATCTCGTCGCTTCCCAGGAATGGTCTGTTTCTATAATATATTCAGAACTAACAGTTCCCATTGGCCGCTGGGGGAGAGCCCACCCCAGGCTCCCAGCGGCCAATCAGATTAGCGTCCGTGGACCAGCACGCTAGGTTGTGTCCACAACTAACGTTAGCAACGAGCTATCGCTAACTTAACGGTTGCTGCGCTAAACAGGACATCTCAAAATGCCTAGACTTACCGAATGCACCTCCGCAGTTGCTGGATCACGTACAGTTGGCGTGCTCCAGCTAGAAGTGTTAATTTTGTGGCTAAACCTTGATTGTACTGCCCCAGATTGTTGAAACATTCTGGGCTGAAATGGTTAGCACAGACCAACAGGTCATGATGAATCTCGCGCTGAAACAGCTTGCTATGGCAAAGAATAGACAAAATGGCGCAGGTAGGTTGTGTGAGAGAGACCGCGCGCAGTATGCTTAAGGAGCCGTGTGACGTAACACGAAACCGTCTGGGAGAACAGAGTGTAAGGGGCGTGGCTTGAAGGAGACAGCAGGAGAGAGCTCGATAGGGACAAATCCAACTCTGGCAGTTCTGAGGTTCTGAGCACTCATTACAGGGAGGGATGACAACAGCATATATGCATTTAGAAGTAAAAACAGCTTTTGCACGGAATGGGACCTTTAAATAAATATCTTCCTCTCGTTTGCTCTCTTTCACCCCCTCAAAGGCGAATGTCATGTTAGAGTACGACATTGACGAAGCCCAGGCACTCCTAGAGAAGAACCTCTCCACAGCCACTCGTAATCTGGAGTCACTGGAGGAGGACCTGGACTTCCTGCGGGACCAGTTCACCACCACCGAAGTCAGTATCCTTTTGCCCAGATGCACAAACTGCCCAGTTTTCAGGTGACAACTGGCCCAGAGGTGCCACCAAGTTCTGTGACTCGGTTGATGTGGTTTCATCACTTCTCTTGCACTTGTCGTACGTTAACTCTTTTTCATGTTATTTCATCTTTTAGTGCGCTGGTTCTCAACCTTTTTTGCAGTCAATATTTTCCATGTCCAGCATCATGCTGTAAAAAACACAAACCTTTTATATATTATAGTTACAACACATGTATTTGCAAATGCAATTCAAAGTATATAGAGTGGAGCACACCCAAAAAGTTTGAAGAGGTGCAGACTAATGAAAATTCAAAGTAACATAAAGAAAAGACGTCGCACACTCAAAATCTCCTCTGCTGTGTTTTAATGGTTACACCAACATGTTTCTGCGAAAGTGCCTTCGTCAGGGTGCAGTACAACATAAGGAGGTGTGACCCTTTTTATAGGGCACACCTTCTCCAATCAGTTGCAGGTGAGACAATTACAAAAAAGGGTTAAAACATATACAAATACAATAAGGTACAGATTTTCATTTCCAACAAACAATCCAATGATCTGTTTTAGGAAAAAGCATTTTACAATTACAATACACAATCATTAATATTTCTTTAAATGTGATGCCAAACAAGGCATCTATTTAGGCAACAAAGTTGGCAAATTTGCAAATGCAAGAAAAAGAAAAGAAAGGTTGCAACTTAAGTTCAAACTGAGATATTTATTTCAACTTCTTCATGTTTAATCTGCTGCTACATCTGTTTAGATTGACAGCCAGTGATGTCTGTCTGGCAAATTCATATAGATATATATGTTGTTGTTTTTTTAATCATAACATTCCATGCACCTGTCTGGTTGACAAACAATGTTTTAGCAGCTATATTAATTTGGTCGGTATTGAATTAAGAGCCAACTGTGTTTTGTTGTGGTGGTGGTGTTTGTTGTTGTTGTTGTTTGTGTGTGTGTTTACATTTCCTCTGCATTTTTTAAGCAAGGCTGCTCCATCACAGTGAGAGAAAATGTTACAAGTTGAAATGGTATAATTGATCCAGATTTCCCTCTTAATCATAAGTAAGTTTAGTCTTAAAAGTTTACAGTTGTATTTATTGATGCTCATTATTACCCCTGCAATAGAAGTGCAAACTAAAATGACCTCCCAAGCTCCAATATGACATAAAATCTGAAGTGGAAAGACTGTTTTTATTATGACCTTTAGACCAGTGGTTCTCAACTGGTGTAGCCTCAGGACCCACTATTTTCCTTGTCATGAAGTCGCGACCCAAATTTCAGATTTTTTTTAAACCACTCAAATTTATTGCACAAAAAATAGCACATTAATTTAATACACAATGCCTTCATGCACTGTTATAAACCTCAAATGAACAAAAAAGTGCAACAGAAGTGCAACTAGGGCTAAAAACCAATTTAAATAAGGCAGACTTGAATTACAGGCCTATATGTTTTTAAATTTAAACAAGTCAAACTGGCCATGCTCAGAAAGTCTTATTTGAACTGTATGAAATATGAAATGAAAGGCAGACTTGAATTACATGCCTATATGTTTTTAAACAAGTTAATAATAATAATAATAATAATAATAATAATAATAATAATAAAACAAGTTAACCTGGTCATGCTAATCCAGTTTCAATAGTCTGAATTTAACTAATATGAAATAAAAAGGCAGACTTTTCTTGAATCACAGGCAGGCTATATGCTTTTTAGTTAAACTGGTCATAACTTTTTATTAAACTGGGGCCATGCTAATCCAGTTTCAATCATCTGAATTGAACTAAAATTAAATATGAAATGAAAAGGCAGAGCATATGCTTCAGCTTGTTAAACAAGTAAAACTGGTCAGGCTAATCCAGTTTCAATAATCTGAATTTGACTCAAATGAAATATGATTTTTTTTTTTTTTTTTTGCCAATGTCCGCGACCCAATCAAAACGGCCCCGCGACCCACCAGTTGAGAAACGCTGCTTTAGACGACTGTCGTCACTCTCCCTCCATTGTTCCTTAATGCGTTGCCCCTCTCAGACATGGCGCGGGTCTACAACTGGGACGTGAAGAGAAGGAGCAAAGACAACCTCCTCAAATCAGCCGACAAGTCTTAATATCGATGGAACAGCGCCCCACGGGACAGCACCCCACGGGACAGCACCCCACATCCCCTCCTGCTAAATAGCCCCTTTAGTGACCCCCCCCCCCCCCCCATCATGTACATGTTCACCCCAGAGCTGAGCTGAAGGAAGGCATGTTTGAAATGTTTCCAAAAAAGTTGTGGTGCGCTTGATTGAACTCAACTTATGTTGTTTGGAGTGAAAGTGCAGGTGCCGAACCTCAAGCCGATTTAAATCAAGCGTACCTCACACTTCTTTATTATTTTGAATATGTCTTCTCTTCAGATCCCAAGCTCAATCTTCCACCACTACTTTTTTTCTGTTGATTTGTTACTTTTTCAAGTATTTTTTTCAAGTAAAATCTAACAAAAAAACAAAAGGCAATGAGGCAGTTTTTGTATTCTTTTTAGTGATTAAGTATATTCATTTAATTTTTGGAGGATCATCAGTGAGGTTTCTCTCGCGTTGTCTTTCTTCAGCATGTCATTCTCCCCACTTACTGACCTGGCACTTGTGTGTTTTTTTTCTCTGACTATGATCTCATTGGCCGCTGTTGGTTAGGTTGAGGTACTTGGTAGAATCGGGCTTGTAGGATGAGGAAGATTTCAGCGCTTTAGAGTAACACGATTTTTTGGGACCGTTTCGCCTCATGGTGCCCCCGTTTTCACTTCTATCAAAACACCACAGTTCACAGGAGATCAGAAGGATCTATGTTCCTGTTCTGTTAGTTCTGCTCCTGGTCAGCACCTCCTCCTTCGTCCATCTCTTCCTCTCTTCTCCTGTTTGCCGCTGGTCTGTCTGTATTTATTTGTCTCTAACTGTACTACCCATTAAACAATGAATGAAGTAAAAGATGAAAATTTGGGCAAAGAGATAAGACCGTGACCCTGGTGATCTGTGTGTGCTTCATTGTGCCGATGAGAAGCTGTAGACCTCTCCGGTTTAGGGTCAAATACCTTTCAGTCCAGGATGTGTTTTTTCTTTATAATCCAAATGGGAGTACCGCAGGGATGATGTCTTTTTGTAGGCTTAACTAGAAATTGCCACCATGTTGGTTCTTATGGGGAAAAGGCTGTGGGAGTTCAGTTTAATGCATGAAATAAGTAACCTGACGCTGCCAGATGGATGAGTTCGTTCACATTTATTGTGAATTTGTGGAACAATGCCGCCCCCATCTGGCGGAGTCAGGATATGAAATAAGGTCTGGTTACCAAAAGTTTGTGGGAGTGGTAATTTGTGTTCAGCAGGATAATCTTCACAAACGACCACTTTCGTGACTTTAAACATTTTCTGAAAATTGCATAAAAAAAAACATGCATTTATGCTTCAAAAGTCATTAAAAGTCCATGTTTGTGAAGATCCAAAATGTGCACTCCCATAAGCTTTTACCCAACTTTTATTTCATGCATTTAACCAAAATCCCCATACTAAAACCCCATAGCCCTTTACCCTTACGAACTGAAGTGCTACTTCCAGATTCATTCCTGCAGTACTCTATGCTTGCGGCATCTGACATGACCATAGTAGTCATATGCAATCTATTGTGTCATAATTGAGAATGGATGCTCTATAATCTAATGAAATGCAGTTTCTGTTTATAATAAACTGTTAAATCTGTATAGTAGAGTTTCAGTTGATAGAAGTAAAAGCTTTGCAAATCCCCACTGTCTGTGTTCATCCCTCCAGTTCTGGCTCCTGCCCCTCCCCCCTTTCAATTGTCTAACTCTATACCTGACCATTTTCCCCTCGTATCTTTAACTCTGCCCTCAAACTGCTGGACAGATTAGCCAAAGCAAGCAACAAGAAAAACAGACAAATGAGTATCTATTCTAGACTTAAGTTTGTGCTTTCAGACAGTAACTATAAGAATATCAGTTGGGTTGAGTTACTTCTATTCATACCTAACTGGGGAAAAACGTGGGTCGTGAGGCAAGACCAGATAAGAACCACTGGAGTGAAGCTGTATTTCTATGAAACCGCCACTAGAGGGAGCGCCAAGCCAATGCATCAGCCCTGCATCTGCTCTGGTTCAACTGCAGAGACAGACTGGGATACTGAAAATCTCTGCTACAGCTAATTCACTCCATTTTTGTTGATTAGTTGCATAGCCCTAATTCACAAGCATGTCCCAGAGCTTTACAGAGAATGTGTCTACCCAGGTAAAAAATAAATACTAAAGTATTGTCCACTAATGATTAATGTACTTAGAAGTGTATTCTCAAGTACACTTTTACTATTTCTGAGTACACTTTTCTGCGTGCTAATACACTTATATTATATATTGTGCACTTAATTGTGCTATTTTGAGAACCCATTGAAGGAGAACACCGAAAAACAATGGTGATTCATTTTGCACATGATCTCACCCATAAACTACAGCGTTGCAGACATTCATTTAGTTTGACAGTTTTGAGAGTTGATTCGAGTGAAGTTGTGGACCAGTGATGTCATTCATGCACAAATGACATCACTGGTCCACACAACCTATCTCAAATCAACTATCAATAACGGTCAAACTAAATGAATGTCTGCAAAACGGTTTACAGTTTTCAGAGCTGTGCGTTCCCCCTGCCCTGCAGGCCTCACCTGTCCACACCTTGTTTTGGTGGATCTTGAGGCCCCAAAGATTCTTGCAAATCTTACCACAGTGACACTTAAGTTCCCTTGGTATTTACATTTAAAATGTATTAAAATCATATATAGGCCTATGTGTTTTTTAACATATTCTAAGTAGCCTAGTTTCTATGGTGTCTCATGCAGCTTAAGCTGTACTAAGTGTATGAAGCACAAAAAAGTTTACTAAAAGTTTATAAACAAGTATTGAGAATAACACAATAAGTACATTAATTATGCCTTCAGAAAAGATGCTTCCCATACATTTAAAATGTGTTAATATCACACAAAATAATATAGGAAAATACAATTTTAATTTGGAATAGCCTATAGGCTATTTAGAAACAGGATTGAACAATTCCATAGAGAGAGGAGGGAGGGGCAGAGAACAGACAACAAAAATAGTTGATGTCTGAAAGACTTCTTCAAAAATGTATTTCCACTGTCTAATATCTTCAAAACATCAGACAGAGAGCAGGTCATCCACTAATCGCTTTGGATAAAAGAGGTCGGTGGTTCGATCCCCGCCTTCTCCAGTCTGCATGTCGAACTGTCCTTAGGAAAGATACTGAACCACAAATTGCTCCCGATGGCTGCGCAACCACCCTGCGTGGTAGCTTGCCACCATCGGTGGTGTGTCTGTGTGAATGTACCTACTCATGTGGTGCCTGTTCAAGGGGAGGGGAACTGGGGGGAATAGCGTTTGTACAATTGGGAAGAAAATGGGGGCGGGGGGGATCGTAGGGAAGAAAATGTGATTAAAAACACAAAGCGAGGCCGACTCGAGGAGACACCGTAGTCCAGTGAAAACTCAATATGTTCTCAGTTGTGTTTGAAACAACCAGGAGAAGTGTCGGTATAAAAACAGATGTGACATCTATTGCGATTGTTAGGCTGTGATGTCAGTATTTTAATTGGCTGTTGCGTGAACCTATAGTTTTGGGTGTCACCCTCAAAATGACATAACGAGCACCAATTTGTATTTGAGCACGAAGTCCTGCTGGTGTGATGCTCTTATTTTGGAGGATCACATCCACAGGACGGTCAAACAGTGTGTTGCCTGTTGTCATTGGATCCTTCAGAAAACCCGACGCAGGGCCCTCCATCCTTCATTAATTGAGCAGATGTTTAGATCTTTGATTTTGTGGGACGTCCCGCTGTCTCTGAAATGATCCCTTCAAAACCCAACTGAAACAAGACGCCTCACGTGCACGGACAAAAATGGCCCGCTTCGAGATGAAAGGTCTCGAGTAAATCACATTAGGAGTTATTATTTGACTTCTTGGAGACCTTTTCTCAGTTGTGGTTTTGAACATCTGACTTCATTTCAGGATGCATTTCCAAACTGGGTATGTGCAGTGTTGGGCAAGTTACTTTCAAAATGTAATATACTACATATTACTAGTTACTTTCATTTGAAAGTAATAAGTTGCTTTACAATATTACTGTCTGTGCAGAGTAACTCGTTACTTATTACACTACTTTTGCATTACTTTCACCAAAACAACAGCAGCAGCAGAATGACATCAATGCCCCAGAACCATCCCAAAAAATTATGTCAACCACCTTGAAGTCAGTGTAAACAATACAAAATTCTAAATGTTATTATTTTCCTTTGTTATTGTCATCTATAGTGGTTATTTGCATAAAAACAGACCGTTTGATTAGGAAAATATTTTATCTTTATTAAATATGTGCTTTGATAAAAAAAAAATATATATTTTTTTTTTAACTTGAGTTACTTGACAAAGTAACTGCTATAATATTACTGAAATCCTATAAGTAATAACTTATATTACTGAGTTACTGCTAAAAGTAATATATTACATGTAATATGTTACTTTTGTAATGAGTTACCCCCAACACTGGGTATGTGACATTTTGGAATGAATTATACATACATTGGTCCCCCTGGAACCCCATCAAGGACCCCTGGTGGTCCCTGGACCCCAGGTTGAGAACCACTGATTTAAAACTGTCCTGTTTTGTAACGATGAGTGTCAGTGTGCTAATGGTTCAAGCAGCCGCCGCCATGTTTTCCAATTCAACATCTGGGTACCACTTTACAATAAGGGTCATTAAGGGTTAGTTAGGCTTAATAAGCAATAACTAACCCTTAATCAACTTTTAACTAATGTGTCTAGTCATCTTTAACGTTGTTCATGTTAACTAGGTAGGCTATTAATTTATGTATTATTTAATTGTTTAGCGTTAGGTTTAGAGTTAATAAACATTAACTAAGTGTTATGCTTGCTTAGGGTTAGGGTTATGGTCTTATGTGCATCTAAAAGTATTAGACATTAGTATCAATCCAAATCCTAAATATTGCCATTTAAGTTTTTGCACTGTACCTGATGTTGGGTTTGAAGTGGGCGTGGTTATGCTCCAGACTCATACAGAATAGAGGGCCAAAGTGACTGCCTACTTCCTGCTTCAGCTACGAACCAGCCGTGGAACAAAGAAGAATGGTGGTGGAATTGTGCCATGAGGTCCACATGTAAACTTTGTCAATTTAAACGATAACTTTGCATGTCAAGAAAGTCACAGTTTGTCGTAAAACCGATAGCCTACGTAATGTTTAGTTTTGTATGAAACCGCTCAATCAACTACATCTCTCGTCTCGCACATTATACAGTATCAGTCACACCAACACTAACATGGCCTAACATCTGCGTAGTCTTTCTGATTTATAACTTATAGTGCAACAGTTTTACCACAAACTGCAACTTTCTTGACTTGCAAAGTTACCTTTTCAAATAACAAACTTCATTATGTGTACTTCCTGGCACGCGATCAAAAAATGATTGTCTCTCGCTGTTCACCACCATTCATATATTGTTTCACGGCGGCAGGTTCGCATAGGCCCCGACAGGAAGGGGAGGGTCTTTGGCTCTCTATAAGCTCCATGAACTAATCAGGCTGAAGTGTCTCTACCCTGCTAATTAAAAAGGCATCAGAATGTATCAAGTTGTACAGCACTGTGAGGGGAGGGGGGGGGGACGAGCACTGGGAGCACGTACTTCAGCAGATACGCCTCCACAGTTTCAGAGCAGAGGATACTGCTTAGTTTTTCATGATTTGGAAACCTAATTTCTTAGCCCCGTTTCTCCTCTTTCCGTGTAGACTATTCGTGCGTTCCTTTATCGCAAAATAACTGGGATGTGGAGGCTAAATGATGTCACATCCGTTTTGTTAGCATTCCATTTGCAGAAAAGTTGAGCTGGGAAGTTCACTGTTCACTGGTCAGATCCACTCGCTAGCCAGGCTAGCCATTGTTAGCAATAACAGTTGATAACAAGGCATTTCGTGGCATTTTGCGCATACAAACACTGCAGCCTCATGTCCACACAGATAAAAGTAGGACGTGCTGTGTGTACAGCTGATTTAACGAGACACAAACAAGACAGAAGTGCTAAATAGCATTTATACGATTATAACTACTGTTGTTGCGCGGCGCAGCCATCTTGGATTTTTGAGGTTGGGGCTGCTGCTGAGGCTCCTACGAGTTTGGAATGGGAAATACCAGCTCTAGTGACGTCACGTCCCAGCTCATGAACTTTGAACCGGTAAGATTACCAGTTCCCAGTTATAAAGGAATGCACGATATGCTACCCTACAAGAGTCCCGTCTCCGAGCTTTCGACCAGAGTGGCGCTGTTGAGCGCTGTGACGGCTGGGCTCTATAACCCGGAACAAATAATGTCACCACCACCAGCACAGACTTCGGATGAAAAGAGGCATTTATGAGCAGCGTCGAGCTTTCTAACCCCCGACGTCGAGAAGCTATGAACCCTTCTTCTCAAGTATGTGGCTTTGAAATGTTTCCGTGACACTTGTAAATACGTCCGTATCGCTGATTTAGACAGCTTGGGAGCCAGAGTCGCAGGCAAGTCTATAGGGTGTATTCACACCTGTAGGTCGTTTGCTTTGTTCCGATTCAGGTACTTAATTGATACAATTGTTGCATTTGTGCCTTGGTTCGTTTGTGTTCACACAGCCACAAATGAAACGGTCCAAATAGTATTGTCAAACTTCCTGGATTGGCCAGCAGAGACTCTGATAGGCTAATAGCCTCTCGGGATGGACAAAATAATTCCCAGAGATTTTCCTATATGATTATAAAAATGCGTTTTGTTAGACCTACATTTTAGGCTATGTCGGGCGTCCGCCGTGTGAGGAGAGAGAGAGAGAGAGAGAGAGAGAAAGAAAGAAAGAAAGAAAGAAAGAGGGAGGGATCGGGAGAGAGAGAGAGGGAGAAAGTTCTTTATTTATTTATTAATGTATGCTATGTAGCCAGAGATGGGCGAAAATACATCATAAAGTATTTTGATACAAATTACAAATACTTGCTCAAAAAATGTATCACAATACAAATACAAAATACCTGTCTGAAAATGTATTTGAGATACAAATACGTATTTTGTATTTTGAAAATACATGAAAATACATTTTATAAAAACTTATAAAGAGCTGCAACGATTAGTCAATTCATAGATGAATTGCCAAATATTAAATTAATTGCCTATTTTGATGATCTATTAATCATTTAGAGACATTTCTTTAAGGAAAATGTCCTAATTCTCTGATTTCAGCTATTCAAAAGTGAAATTTTCTGGTTTCCTTAGACAGTAAATCCTCTCTTTAGTCCTCTGTCACAGTATGTGTACTCCCTAACACACTGCAGTTCTTCCATTTTAGTTTTAGTTGTTTTTCAGTAGAACTAATTTCTCCTTCAGCTCAGCTGTTAATCACCTTCTGTGAGGGCTTTTGACTTAAAGGCAGCATTTCTGCATGTTAACCTCAAGTTTTGGAACTTTGACTATGTTTAGCCATAGATATCTGACATCATAACACAATATATAAATAACTGAAATAGGTAAAAGGCATAGTAGGTCCCCTTTAAACAACTTCACATTCACCACCATGTCAGTAACTTGTCGTCACAGTATTTATTTAACGTGCAAACATATTTATACAACTAGAAAAGGTTACATTTCAGGAATTGAATGCCCTGATGCACATCCTGTCTAAGGTTGTGAAATTGTGAATCGGTGAGAGGAACGATGAGAAACTGCATCTCAAACAAAAAAGGCCTTCCATGAAATTGGACTCTTGTTCAAATCCTTACATCCTTAAAATGACTTCCCCTCCTTCTGCTTCATAAACAAAATCCAAAACAACCTGGCTATCTAGAACATAATTACTAAAGAACAATCACTCACTGAATACAACTTTCCACTATCAGCAGTGGTAACACCATTCTAGTGTCAAAATCTGCACAGCCATCATTATGCACAGTGAAGCTCAGACATCCTTGTAGCAACAGAAAGACATTTTTGATTTTCATTAGGGTACTTTGGTGTTCAGTTATAGTTTTTCAGTATAACTAATTTCTCCATCTATTCAAATCAGGTTTATGACAGTTAGTTGTTTTTCAGTACAACTAATTTCTCCTATTCAAATCAGGTTTCAGTTTAGTTCAGTTAGGTTTTTTTTCAGTACAACTTATTTCTCAATCTATTCATATCAGGTTTTAGTATAGTTCAGTTAGTTGTTGTTTTTCCAGTACAACTTATTTCTTCAGCTATTCACATCAGGTTTCAGTTTAGTTCAGTTAGTTAGTTTTTCAATACAACTTCTTTCTCAATCTATTCTGAATCATATCAGCTTTCAGTTTAGTTCAGTTAGTTGTTTTTCAGTACAACTTATTTCTCTATCTATTCTGAATCATATCAGGTTTCAGTTTAGTTCAGTTAGTTGTTTTTTCAACTTATTTCTCCATCTATTCATATCAGGTTTCAGTTTAGTTCACTTAGTTGTTTTTAGTACAACTAATTTCTCCATCTTTTCACATCAGGTTTCAGTTCAGTTAGTTGTTTTTCAATACACCTTATTTCTCCATCTTTTCATATCAGGTTTCAGTTCAGTTTAGGTCACTTAGTTGTTTTTAGTTCAACTAATTTCTCCTATTCAAATCAGGTTTCAGTTCAGTCCAGTTAGTTGTTTTTTAGTACAAGTAATTTCTCTGTTTATTCATATCAGGTTTCAGTTTAGTTCACTTAGTTGTTTTTAGTACAACTAATTTCTCCATCTTTTCACATCAGGTTTCAGTTCAGTTACGGTAGTTGTTTTTCAATACACCTTATTTCTCCATCTTTTCATATCAGGTTTCAGTTCAGTTTAGTTCACTTAGTTGTTTTTAGTACAACTAATTTCTCCTATTCAAATCAGGTTTCAGTTCAGTCCAGTTAGTTGTTTTTTAGTACAAGTAATTTCTCTGTTTATTCATATCAGGTTTCAGTTTAGTTCACTTAGTTGTTTTTAGTACAACTAATTTCTCCATCTTTAGTTTAAACCTGTGTCAATGTTTACATGTGTCAATTTGAGAATAAAAAGAAAAATGTATTTTATGTATTTGAAATACACAAAATA
>NC_139628.1:27359247-27376747 GCF_964638095.1 Poromitra crassiceps
TATGGAATTATGGTCCCTCTAGTGTTAAGTAATAAAACTGGGCGGTGATCTTTCAGAGGGTCAGTAGGTCTGGTCTCGATGTAGCCTACTGGTGACTCAAAGCACCCGGGTTTTATTTATAACCTCTGGCACCGGATTGGCTAATGGCTCATTAAATAACGCACATGCTCTCTTTTTATTGCACCATATTGAGCTATTGACTCCCTGTCCGATCTTATCAGCAGAGGTTGGCTGGAGTTTTGCATGCTGTGGTGATCCGTTACGGGTTTTATTGATAGTGTTTTATGACATTTGACCATGTTTTTATAGTGTGTGTTTTATTGTGTATCCTTTCCGCAAACCTTATACCTCTGCCAAGTACGTTATGTATTGCCGGTGCTGTTTGTTTGTTTGTCAGCAGCATTATGGAAAACCACTGCGCCGATTTTCAGGAAATTTCCGGGAAGGATGTGGCACGGGCCAAGGAAGAACCCATTACATTTTGGAACAGATCTGGAACTGACTCACGGACAAGTAATAATAGCACAAACTATCGGCGTGGGCGGAGGTCTCAGCTCTCCACGTGTGCTTCTAGTTTCTCTTTTGGGACCTTCACATTTTGAATCGAAGACGTAAAACTCCAATAAACAAGCTGCTTGTGAGTCAGGTGACTTTTGTTTTACGGGCTCTGATTTGCTTGTAATTAGACAGCGTGAATCTAAATCAGGGATACTCAACTTGCTTTGCCCGGGGGCCACTTTCGTGAAATGATAGAAGGCCAGGGGCCGGTTAATAAACAATCAATATACATTTTTCTGTAGCGGATTGTAGGTTTTTGACAATGTTGTGCACACCGGATAGTTAGTTAGGTTAAGTACTGTATATGCATAAATGCCTGGGTAGCGAGCAGACGGCGGTATTTGACAATTTAGCAGCTAAATCATAGATTATTGAAAGATATTCCATATTCCAGACTGAAATGCTATAACAGAAGTGGAGTATTGGCCAGAATGAAATGAACATTTGGACACTTATTCAGAGGGTATCTTGCATGTTGCGTTCAGGTTTTTTTTGCATTTTCTTTTTTTTTTGCAACGGGCCGCAAGTTGGGTATCACTGATCTAAATGAACCAAATACAGTACAACCAAGATACTGGCTGGACTGTGTGTGATGTGTTTAGATTAACTTCGTTGAATAGAGGATGCTGGAGCTTTGTTGTGCACCGCGAGGTCCCCGCTGTCCTCCGCCCGGTACCCCTACACACTCGGCAAGGTTAAAGAGTCCCAGTGTTGATCTCCGTCTCTCCCGGGCAGATCCAAGGTGGTCTTTTACACCTATTTCTACCCCGTTCAAGCGTTTCAAGTGGCACGACAATCTTCGATACAAAATATAGCCCACAAACAACGCAAACCTTTCCACTATGATTCAACCTAACAAGTGCTTAGTCATTGTGTTCACATCACTGTTAGATCCTGCCTCCACACTCAGGACGTCCCGGGTCAGACGACCCCATCTCTGCTGTTTACCGGCTGAAGAGCCAGACTGACACCACACAAAACAAGGCTGCTTCAAAACCCCCTGCTCAGCTGATCCGGGCTCTCATGACCGCCCAGGACTTTAGATTGTTTTGACAGTTGGACTTTGGGACGCTGGATGCTGGGCGGGTCACCTGAGCTGGATAAACAATGTGTGTCGGTTGTTGTCGGGACACACACGCACACACACACACACACACACACACACACACACACACACACACACACACACACACACACACACACACACACACACACACACACACACACACAGATGACATGCCTGCAAAGAGTGTCAAGAATGAGGAAATGAAGCTTATTTTTGTATTGACATTCGTGTTTTTAACATGTTTCAAAGAGTCCTAGGGTCAAGAAACTATAGGTAGTTCGAAAGGAGTATTTGGGTGGAATACACCTTTAAAACTATAAGTAGCTACTTGGACAGATCAGTATTTGGGTGGAATACACCTTTAAAACTATAAGAACTTGGACAGATGAGTATTTGGGTGGAATAAACCTTTAAAACTATAAGTAGTTAGGCACAAAGTAGTATTTGGGTGGAATAAACCTGCAAAACTATAAGTCAACTTTCAATGAAGGTTTAGAAAAACACCAAACATTGCAATTATCAGGTGGTTCCTTCATTCATAAATGCAGGATCTTTGCTGAGAAATAATGTTCATTTAACGTTATACAAATGGAAGGCGGAGGGAAGATACAGTATATGGGCTATGACCAGTTGTGGGCAGAGGCAAGTAAACTTGCAGTGGAATCAGACAGTCAAATCGAGACCAGTAAGGCCAGTAAGAGTAGAGCCGTAGGCTACTGTGCTGTTATATGTGGTGGAAATGAGCCATAATTGAGTTTACAATGCTGCATGGGTTAATCTGTTGGTTTATAACAGACAGTGCTGCATGGGTTAATCTGTTGGTTTATAATGGACAGTGCTGCATGGGTTAATCTGTTGGTTCATAACAGACAGTGCTGCATGGGTTAATCTGTTGGTTTATAACAGACAGTGCTGCATGGGTTAATCTGTTGGTTTATAACAGACAGTGCTGCATGGGTTAATCTGTTGGTTTATAACAGACAGTGCTGCATGGGTTAATCTGTTGGTTTATAATGGACAGTGCTGCATGGGTTAATCTGTTGGTTCATAACAGACAGTGCTGCATGGGTTAATCTGTTGGTTTATAACAGACAGTGCTGCATGGGTTAATCTGTTGGTTTATAACAGACAGTGCTGCATGGGTTAATCTGTTGGTTTATAACAGACAGTGCTGCATGGGTTAATCTGTTGGTTTATAGTGGACAGTGCTGCATGGGTTAATCTGTTGGTTCATAACAGACAGTGCTGCATGGGTTAATCTGTTGGTTCATAACAGACAGTGCTGCATGGGTTAATCTGTTGGTTTATAGTGGACAGTGCTGCATGGGTTAATCTGTTGGTTCATAACGGACAGTGCTGCATGGGTTAATCTGTTGGTTCATAACAAACAGTGCTGCATGGGTTAATCTGTTGGTTTATAACAGACAGTGCTGCATGGGTTAATCTGTTGGTTCATAACGGACAGTGCTGCATGGGTTAATCTGTTGGTTTATAACGGACAGTGCTGCATGGGTTAATCTGTTGGTTTATAACGGACAGTGCTGCATGGGTTAATCTGTTGGTTTATAGTGGACAGTGCTGCATGGGTTAATCTGTTGGTTCATAACAGACAGTGCTGCATGGGTTAATCTGTTGGTTCATAACAGACAGTGCTGCATGGGTTAATCTGTTGGTTTATAGTGGACAGTGCTGCATGGGTTAATCTGTTGGTTCATAACGGACAGTGCTGCATGGGTTAATCTGTTGGTTCATAACAAACAGTGCTGCATGGGTTAATCTGTTGGTTTATAACAGACAGTGCTGCATGGGTTAATCTGTTGGTTCATAACGGACAGTGCTGCATGGGTTAATCTGTTGGTTTATAACGGACAGTGCTGCATGGGTTAATCTGTTGGTTTATAACGGACAGTGCTGCATGGGTTAATCTGTTGGTTCATAACGGACAGTGCTGCATGGGTTAATCTGTTGGTTTATAACGGACAGTGCTGCATGGGTTAATCTGTTGGTTCATAACAGACAGTGCTGCATGGGTTAATCTGTTGGTTCATAACAGACAGTGCTGCATGGGTTAATCTGTTGGTTCATAACAGACAGTGCTGCATGGGTTAATCTGTTGGTTTATAACAGACAGTGCTGCATGGGTTAACTCATTCACTGCCAATATCTGACTGGCATTTTTGGCACAGGCCAAGTATTTCCATAATGTTTGGTCATCTTTCAAGACCCACAGTAAATTCTGTACTAGGACTACAGTGATGTCCAATACCTCGAAATGAAGATCTAAGTCTCTACTTTCACCCTCAAAAAGAAAGTTAGCTTTTAGCATGTTCTGTACTCTACTTATAACCCTTTTTATACACCCCATGTTCACCAAAAAAGCCTGTCTGGGAAGAGAAAAGGGAGAAAAAAACATTTTTGTAAAAGGGCACAATCTCAGGCATAACTCACTCTCAATTCTTTTATTTTGAACTGTATTGACATCAGACATGTAAATATTATTCGTTAGGACACAAATGACAAAAAAAATAAATATATATATATATATATATACACACATGAAGTGCTTTTTTTTTACATTCAACAATACAGTTTACTCGGTGTGAGTGTGCAGACAGACAGACAGACAGACAGACACACCGACAGACAGACAGACAGACAGACAGACAGACACACACACACACACACACATGACACACACACACACACACACGATCCCCCTTTTAGATTTCTAACCCAACATAGGATAAGCAATAACCACGCCCTGTGGCGCTGGGATTGGCCAGGAGCAACACTGGAGGGCACGCAGCCCAGCGATTTCATGAACCAACTGAAGAGCTCTTGAGAAGGACAGCGGGCTGCTGTGAGTGCCTTCTGCCCGCTGCTGCCTAGCTGTTCCTGTGTTTATTTTTGATTTGTTCTGGTACACACCCGTCCTCGTCCATGTCTCCCTGTCATATCAACTCTGCTATTTGATCGTTCCCGTTTTCCCCTCGGCTATTCAACACGTCCTCACCGCCCTCGCAAACTGATCGATCATTTCCTCATTCCTCCGATGATCAAACACATCTCTTGATTACTTTCTCCCGTTTTCTCCTGGCTGGCACAGAGGAAGGCGACTCCAGCTCGTGCAGCGCGCCGAGGGCGTTTCAATGGCGTTTCTCCTGTCTGCACAAGGAAGCGTTACCCGTTCTCTGCTTTTCCTCTTGCTCAATTTCAAAACAACAGCTGCGGTATGTGTTTGATCGCGTGCTGTCGGCTACCCTTTGAAGGCAGGGACCTGTGTCTGTGTCACAGGCTGGGCAAGTGTTTGCTGCAGGCGCTGCACCAATAAAAACAAAAACACGTCAAACACGTCCTTGGCGGGGAAGGCCATTGCTGATAACACGTCAAAGACGTCATTGGCGGTGAATGAGTTAATCTGTTGGTTTATAGTGGACAGTGCTGCATGGGTTAATCTGTTGGTTCATAACAGACAGTGCTGCATGGGTTAATCTGTTGGTTCATAACAGACAGTGCTGCATGGGTTAATCTGTTGGTTTATAACAGACAGTGCTGCATGGGTTAATCTGTTGGTTTATAACAGACAGTGCTGCATGGGTTAATCTGTTGGTTTATAGTGGACAGTGCTGCATGGGTTAATCTGTTGGTTCATAACAGACAGTGCTGCATGGGTTAATCTGTTGGTTCATAACAGACAGTGCTGCATGGGTTAATCTGTTGGTTTATAGTGGACAGTGCTGCATGGGTTAATCTGTTGGTTCATAACAGACAGTGCTGCATGGGTTAATCTGTTGGTTCATAACAGACAGTGCTGCATGGGTTAATCTGTTGAGAGATGATGGTTTATAACGGAGCAATAAAACAATCACATTACAAAACAAGCCTGTCAAATGTGTTGGAGTTAACTCTGAGAGTTGGAGTTCCTCCATGAAGAGAAAGGAATTCAACAGTAGGCCTATAATCTGTGCAGAATGTAAACACATTGTAGACAGGTCAATACTGTATATGGGGGAAAAAAGAATCAGGAAAAAAAGCACCTAACCCTGAACAAATTGATACAAAATGTTTTCCAATGGATTCTGGTACATGTTAAATAACATACTAACAAGCTAGGAAAATCCGACTTCCGGAAAGGGGTCATTTTCAAGATGGCTGCCGGGAGCAAATAGCTATATCTCAATTACTATTCAAAAACGATTGTTTTTGGTGTCTAACCCCAAATACCACCAGTTAATTATTTATTGACAAATCCAAGATGGTGGCCCCAAATCAGGGATTATGGGTGTGTCAGTTGATTACTGGCATTAAGACTTTTTTCTATTACAAGTTTTCTTAAATTTTACTTTAAAATATGCAAAAGAGGCATTGCATACTTAAATATGCACTAATTTGCATACATTTCCAGAACTGAAATCTAAACACTGGATACAGCCAGGTTCAACATTCTTGTTTCATTCTGTTGATACATGGCAACCAGTTTTTAGTATTATTTTTTTTACAAATGACATTTTGGATGTATCATTCATTTATCACTCAATAAATATAAATGATTGTCAACAGTCATAAAAAAAATGTTTTTGCCATGTTTTTAGGAAGAACAACAAGGCTAAGATATCAAATCCCTCTGTAAAAACCTTCAGAATATAGATAGGAATAAAACTGGGAAGTTTGGTGTATATGTATGCATGCAAGTACTACTGAAATGGAGATTTCTTGCTCAGATTATGAGAAAAACTAATTTTGAGAACAGACTTATTTTAAACGACTGTCTCAACTCACAGAGGAACCATGTAAGCCTTCAGTTGGAGTGAAAACAAAATCTCCTAAATTGGAAGTAGGACATTTTGACATGTTATCTGGTGGAGGTGCTGAGCTGACGCATGTTGGCTTCATGAAGAAAATACATATCAGTCAGTGTGTCAAAGTACACTGGCCTGGGAGTCAGTCACAGGCGAATAGTGTGTAAAGCAAACACACACAAACATTCTTGTACATTTACACCACATTTTATCTCAATGACGTCAAAAGGGAGTCTTAGCTCACTGGAGAAGGAGGTTTGTTCAGGTTGAAATAGTGACATGTCCCTTAACCTCCAAATAGCAAACATACCGTGGATGGTAAACTCCATGACGGTACATCTCTCACACACACACACACACACACACACACAGAGGACAACTGAGGCCACGGAAGTTACATGAACACATTTTTATTGCAATAGCTCTATCGAAAGCAAAAAAGTTTTGATAAATATAAACACTATGCCGATGCTCAAATGGCCTCCTCCTACCCCCTTTCCCTCCATGAGAAAACTAAACTCAACTAAACGAGAAGAGAACAAAACTAAAAGTGGGGGTCACCTGCCGAGGTGCCGATCATAACATGGAAAAAAAGCAACAACTTGTATTTTTCCTTATTTACAGGAGGATTTCCTCTTTTCCACAACAGTTTTTCATTTTTCTTTTTGAATCATCTCTTCTTCTTTTTTTTTAAAACTTTTTTCTCTCATCTTTTTTCCGTAAATAGGGGCATACGTTGCGGGGAAAAATAACGCACATATGAAGAATACACACCTCCACAGTATTTCCCCCTGACTGTCTTTCCTGTAAAGCTGATAAACAACGGCATTCAACTCAGAAAATAAGAACACAGGTAGCGGGGGGGGGGAGGGCGGCATTCTGTCCCTTTTCCCAGGATCCTTAGCGGAAGCTTGCCGCGTTTTCCTAAAGGATTCGGGCAAAAGACAACAGAGCCGCGACTGGTAGCAGGGCAAAGGACATCCTCGTGGTCGCCACCGACAGCGCCCCCATTGTTAACTGTACTACACAGCAGCAAATAAAATGTAATATAGTTACAAAAAAAAATAAAAAATAGGCAGAGGTTGTAACCCATTTCTTTATACAAATAAACTGCAAAATGCCTACGTAGTACTCTTGGAAAAGAAAAAAAACGCTCCCCTGGCGTAACGTTTTGCTTTCTTCTTCAGAGGAAAATCAGCCTCGGTCTCGACGAGATCGCCTCGATTCAACACAACCCCAAAAAATAAAATAAAAAAATAAGATGATTATTTTCCCTCTGTAAACTAGATACAGAAATCAGAATACGAAAGAAACGAGGAAAGGAAAATGTTGCATAATGATGCAGTACCTTTAAGGAGGGTTATATATTAACGCACGTCTCATTTCTCAACTTTCTCAATCAATTCAGAACAGCTGATTGCAACATCAGAATCAAAACATTGAGGACAGGTTTGAGGTTGAATCGTTGCCGATATGAACGCAGAACCCGAGCGATATCTAAAACCAGATCCTGTGTATTTCCGTTGTCGTTTTGTTACGATAAAAAGACTAAAACAGAGGGTAGGGGGAGATTCAACATGAAGGCGATCGGACAGGGAACTACACATACCAAGAGTTGAAGAATGGTTGAAATGATTTAAAGGGGGGGATCCTTCGCCCCCTAAATGTAGCTCAAGCGTTTCCGCTGTAGCCAAAGCAACACGCCGCTGTAGCATACTAACATAGGTACACAAAACATTTTCCAAAAATAAGAAAAGAAAACTGCCCCCCCCCCCCCTTCCCCTCACGAGCCACAGCATCAATATTCTTATATTCAATTCTTTGTTCATTATAGAGTGGTGGGGGGAGGGGCAAATAAAAAATATTTCAAATTGTTCATAATGTACATATAAGACACATCACAGGCTTAATATCTTTAAACAGCATTTGTCAATATTCACTTTTTAAATCAGACGTCTAGACGCACTCTCCCTTCGACGGCGCCGTTTAAAACACGGATCTTGCCGAGTTTTGGAGGGGTTTAAGTTAGGTTCATAATTATCCCTATTCCAGAGGGCGACGGGGCGGGGTCCAATCTCCCCTATTTCTGTACCAACAAACGGTAGCGTTACGGTTCGGTATCATCGACCTCGACGCTGTAACGTCACACCGATGGGACGTACCGCGAAAAACAGCTTCCTTTCTCCACTCGCACAACGAGTGTTACGCTCATGTAGTCGTCGTCATCGTCGTCTCCCTTCCTTTTTGGCCTCTTTGTCGTGACGGACGGAGAGAAACAGAGAAGGGGGGGGGGGGGGTTTGGAGCGGGAACGAGACAGACCCGGGCTAAAAATAGTGTTTTGACGGTTCGTCACTTTTTTCTTTTTCCTCCCCTACGTGGAGCGCCAGATGGGCGGGGTTTGTCTCGCAGGACAAACACAGCGTGCCGGACGGTAAACGATTACAGTAAAGTGTTGTGACAGTTGGATTAGTGTTGCTTTTTTTATGACTGACAAATGACCTGCCGCCCCCTGACCTGCCCTCATACAGTAAGCTCCACCCATCTGGTACTCCCAACAGATTAAAACAAACGCACAATTTACCTAAGCAGGTCTGGTCTTCAGAAAAACAACTTGACACAAACTAATAGAGCTGCATCTTAAGAGGACCACGGTGACTTTAAAAGTTGTTGGGAGTTTGGGGGATTGGCACCAAACTAATGGGTGAGTTCGGTAGACAGTTCTGTCCGCAGCAGCAACGCGAAAATGAGAACTTGCAGCAGCTCTACCGCTGGATGCTTAGTTCATTTTTTTTGCAAACTAGAAAAGCACTTGCATATAAAGAATGAATTAATATTTCCGCAAACATACCAAGACTTTCCTGTGGGGAAATAGTAAATGAAAACATAAACAAAAGGGACAAAAGCACTCCATCTTTTTTTTTTATTAATAAAATTTTCTTTTTTTAAACTAAAAGATGGTCGTTTAGAAAACAGTAGTGAGATCCTCGACTCTAGAAACTTAATTTGCTTGGAATTGTAACTTTAACCACTTGGCTGCTTAGTTAATTTGAATGACGCGTCTAAACCTGATAGGCTTGTTTAGGGGATTCATGAAATGGAGAACACACTTTCAATGGCAGGGGATCTGAAAATTAGCTAGTTAGTAGTTAAGTTAATAGACCGTTTTTTTAATGCGTTTTTGCGCTGTTGATGTATAAATTAACTTTATTAAGAAATGATTGATGAAGTTTGAGATTGAGATCTACAGGCCACACCCAATACTTTGGATGACTGAAAGGTCGACCATCATTCTTTGGATAATGCTAGTCACCTACAATTACTTTACACACTGAATGCTATAACGCGTTAACATGCGCGCCGAACAGAGCTACCGGAGACACAGAAATGATGTTGGTGCCAGTCCTCTCAGATACCGGGTAAGGAGACCATTGGGACAACCTCCCCAAAAAGGTCCATATGGTTCTTTAACTGCTGCCCTCTCCTCTAGTATCTCCTCCCTCCATCACCCCGAAAAAAGCATAGGTCCAACAGCAGGTGAAATAGAATTCCCAGCGTTTGCGTCAACACGCACAGAGTATCGACTGGGCGGAGTTTACTGCATCCGGACAAGTCGGACAGCATCGGGTACGTTTTCCAAGTAGTGATGCACAGATATGTCGCTTCAATATCGGAAACGGACGATTTCTGCATCGTTGACTACAATCGGCTCATTGGCCGATGAGTTACGTCCACCGATGGCAGTAGCCGATAACGATCCAACATATATTGTGTCACTTATCTGTTCCAAAGATGTTCAAGTTTGAATGGAATGACAGCCTATCAGCGTGAGAAAATAAAATAAATAAAAATAAAATAAAGCCTTTTTTGGTTATGTAAAAGAATGTTACAATGAAAGATGTTCCTTAAATCGATATGCTCATTTGCTTTCTATTCATGTCGTTCAATTTCAAAAAGGGCACGGTTGGTTATGTGAAAGTCGTTACAATAAGAGCTGATCTTTAAATCTATATGCATTGAAATGTATAATGAGATAATGATGGCAGAATATAGATGATTTTGGCAGGGCACAAACTAATCGGTATCGGCTGATTGTGGCGTTTGAAAAAAAAAGCGGTGTCCATATCGGTGCATCCCTATTTTCAAATCACAGAAAACTGAAGCGGACTTTCATTATATTTTGTCCTAAATGACAAAACCCGCCCGTTTAGTGCTCCAAACGGGCTAAAACAAAACGCTAAAAACCCATGTGCAAATACCACGCGTCCATCGCTCGCTCCCTCCCGAGCGTCCTGCGCGGCGCTGAACAAAAGCCTGCCTAGCCTTCAGCCGTACAACATACAAAGAAGAAGAAGAAGAGTGAGCGGGCTGATCAAAGGAAAGGAGACATGAGACATTGAATGAAAACAGAACAAAAACACAAATTGAAATTCTCAGGTTTACAATGGTTGTTTTTTTTGGAGGTTAAAGTGTGTTTCTATGAAAACAGTTCCTGAACAGAGTGATGGTCATGGGAGAGCAGCGCTAGTAGAAATGCTAAATATGGGCGTATCAGTCTGCATGAGTGTGTGTGTGTGTGTGTGTGTGAGAAAGAGGAGAGAGAGAGAGAGGGAGGGAGAAGGCACCCGCTACTAAGGTTGTGACTGATTTGGGTGTTCGCCGCATGTCCGAATGTGTGTGTTAATGTGTGCATGTGTGTGTGTGATTGTGTGCCTACCTACGTATGTGTGTGTATGTGTCCGTGTGTGTGTGTGTGTGAGGTTGTAACGGGGCAAGAATGCCCAGCTCGTTGCACCTGGGGCTGGATCTCAGGTTACTGGAAACCTCTTTACGTCACCCAGAGCCGCTGACGAACACTGTGTGTGAATGTGTGCGTGTGTATGTGAGTGAGTGTGTATGTGAGTGTGTGCGTGTGTATGTGAGTGAGTGTGTATGTGAGTGTGTGAATGTGTGTGCGAGTGTGCGTGTCTCTGTGGGTGTGCGTTTCAAAAATCCCGGACGTCATCAGGAGCCGTTGACAAAGACAGCCGAAACCGGGAGGCGGAGGAGTTACCGCGGCTTAAATAAGACTGCATGACTACCGTGTGTGTGAGTGTGTGTGTGTGTGTGTGTGTGTATATACACGAGTGTGTATACACACACACACACAGTATGTGCGTATGCTAAAAGAGCAGGCATGGGAGACGCCACATGACTAGATGTGACATGTGTCTTAATGACGTTGGTGTATGCATCTTCGGCCTACATGCCATGCCTCCATGTCTCTATATATGGATTACTTCCAGAGTGTGTGTGTGTTCTTCCCAGTACCAATATACAAATCGATGCTTTGTGCTTGTGAGTTTGAGAGTGTGTGTGTGTGAGATGTGTGAGTAGGTGCCACTCTCCCTCCAGGGTTCCCACACCTTCTTGAAAATCGCCCCCCCCCCCCCCCCCCCCCCCCCAACTTTGAACTTTGGAGCATTTGCAGGCCCCTGTCCCCTCACTCTACCTGAACTGTGTTAGGGACCGTATCACTCTACCTGAACTGTGTTAGGGACCGTATGAGGTGAAACAGAGAAGAATCCGTTTACTCAACTGTTGTTCGTAAACTAATACACCAAGCCAGCGGCAGAGCGGGAATACAGCGGTTTCCGTCCACCGGCCGCGACGGCTGACTTTCACTAGTTTTAACGGGCCAATTAAAATAAAATAAAATAGAATAAAATATAAAATAAATAAAATAAAAGGCGGCATAGGCCCTCGGGGATTGGTTTTGTTACCTGCAAAGCGGCTGTAAGAGCAGAGATAGATTTAAAGTCCCCATGAGACGGCATCTTTACTTCCTGGTGTCCCGTTGAGGCGGGCTGCGGGGGCGGGACATAACACAGTGAGGGGGGTCATTGGCTGTAGTGATGCAGAAAAATATCGGTTGAATATGGAAAATGGGGCGATTTTTGCATTGTTGATTACATCATCGGCCATTAAGATTCAATCCACCGATGGCATAACATTGAATGGAAGGACAGTGTGGTTATTTTAAAAAAAAAAAGATGGAAAAATAAGCATTTTTCTATTTGCTTTCGATATGTCTATATTTTCATTTGCTTTAGTTTGCTGTATTTGGTTCAAGTTGATCCCTAATTGGCTGGAATTGATATTTACGCCTACATGTGCAGCATGAGGTCGCCGTTAAGACACACTGTTTTCCAGGAAGTAAAAAGACCGGGAGTTTGTTTCATGGGGACGACATTCACCAGCGCACGACTGGTGGCCGGCGTTACTTTCCCACCCTGCACAGTACCGCCTCTGCCGTTACATCACATGAAACACATACGAGGAAATGTATCGGAATATTGTACCTATTGCAACAAATAAATAATATGTGCTACAGAATATGAGGAGAGTAACGCTTTGTGGCTTTTCCATGACATCATCAGCACACCGTGACAAAGCCATACCGCTGCGGTAACAGAACAGGACGTATAGAACGGTTATTCTTGCTCAAGCCAATGGAGCGGCGGCCATTTTGACGCGTGCCGTTTGGTTAGCTTCTGTATAGCAAGTCACTGAGGGGAGAGGAACCAAAGCATGTCTGCCGTGGGCTGCAAGCTAATGTTGGAAACTACGTTAGCCTCGGCGCTAACGTTAAGTCGTGACAGTTTGCTAGCAGACTCATCTGCACAGGTCTGAAGCGAGTGTGACAGACTTTAACAGCCTTAATACCCAGACTTGCGTTGTCACCATTGCCACTAACCTTTAGAATTCTATAAATCGGCATTCTATGCTGTACTAGCCAAATTACCATGGGCAAAACAGCGGAAGAACCGTTCAAGTTCTGTCGTTTCCCCCGTTTACTTTTTGCGGTACCCGTTTAACACACCCCGTCGTATTTGGTACTGGCCCAAAAACTACAGGGTGTTTGCGGTGTACCGCAGCGTAGCAATGGGTGCAGCTCGGTACTTCGTGTCTGTCATTTTTGTCTGTAGCCAAATGGACCCAGCCACGAGCCTGTACCATTCAAGGGGTTTTCCATTCAAAAAATATACATATTTTCTACCACAACTTTATCCACAATGTAATAACTGTATGGTACCGTATCGAGGATGGACTACGCATGGAGTAAAAAAAAAAGAAAGAAAAGAAAAACAGGATTATTTTGAGTTCAATGCACCTTTTCCATTTATGTACCGTAATGCCTTTTGCTTAGTATTCCAGCCTCCCTTTTTAATACCGTACGGGGAGGCAGAACCATTCTGAGAAGACTCGTAAATTGTCTATCTGCGGTTCTGTTGACGCCCGTTCATTCAAAGTTCACTGACCGTTGTCCGTTGAAGAAGTCTGTTGAACAAGGAGGAGGGGGGGGGGGGGGGAAGCAGCGCACACTGGCAGCATCGAGCGTGAGGGGCAAAAATGATCCCCCAAAAAAAGAGGACAAGATATGCATATAAAACACAAATAAAAAATAAAAAATAAAAGATGTGATACACTAAAAAAAAACAAAAAAAAAACTGCAAGCGTCGTCGTCTGTTGTTGTCACTGATGATGTTGTTTTTCTGCGTTCAGAAGAAGGGAGCGGCAGCTTCTGGGTCAGAGGTCACCGGCGGGGAGGTCAAAAGGTCACAGGCAGGGTCAAGTGCCCCCGAGCAGAGAGATGAGGAGGAGGTGGGGGAGGGGCCTCTGTCGTACCATCGCTCAGTCTGAGAGAGAGAGAGAGAGAGAGAGAGAGAGAGAGACAGGGATTATAATAGAGATTACAAATATGCAGGATATGTTACTGCAACTAAAGAGCCCAAACAAAGAAAAAGAGGAAATATGAGCGACCAGCTGACCACAGGGACGGGGCACGCCACAAACAAACATGGCTTCCCAGAAAAAAACTAAAATCTGCTCAAACCGCCATTCAAAGCACATCAAAAGTGAAGAAAAGAACATGTTCTCATATTCTGCAAAAAAGTATTAACATTTAAGATTCGAGAGGATTTTTGTGCGTGTAAATAACAAACTCACAAACTCTCACTTTCCAAGATGGTATATTATCACCTGCCACATGCCGGTAAAGATTGGTAAGTTCAACCACTTTACTGTCCACTTAACCAAGGCTCTATTCTTCTCTTAAAACAAAGTAGGCTGGGGAATTTAAAGACTCATACACACACGTCACACACACACACACACACACACACACACACACACACACACACACACACACACGTCACACACACACACACACACACACACACACACACACACACACACACACACACACACACACACACACGTCACGCACACAGCATTTGGGACACGGTTTGGGATCTCAAAGTGGTTTTGAGCTGACAATACTAGGCTAGTTGTTTTGGTCTATTTTGGAGCCCAGTGCTGCTGACTCATTTGGACTGGAATCTGTCTGGCTTTGGCCTCCCAAAACACGCACTGGAAAGGCATGAAGCCACCTGTGCTAATCTGAAGAACTCCACAGTTTTGGACAAACGGAGGAAATTATGAAACCTTTACAAAAGCCAACATTAAAGCATTATGCAATAACAAAATTAGGCCAGTTTTTTTTTATTCATTAGATGTTGACATTTGAAGATAAGAGGTTTTCAGCTGACTTTACCATATTATCGTTTATCATCTTTCAGTAGAATAATAGTGTGATATGATATTATTGTGCTACTGAAAAACTAACAAATTGAGGAACGGTAAGATTTTCCAGGAATATTATTTGAGCTTGATCAAGCATCAATTTGAATATTTAACGTGATTTTAAGCCATGTTTAAGTGATATGTATCAATATCGAAAGGATTGATTGATTTGATTCTGGTAATATTGATTTCAACAGCGTTTGGGTCGGTTGAGTGCCACGATCAATTTGGGAGGATTGACAGCAGCTACCAAATGCTGCTAGCTAAATGTTTGTGTCTGTGAAGTTCATCCACACCAAGAAGCCACTTTGACAGGTGTTTGAAAAAAAAAGGCAGGTTATTTACGACTCGCTCCCAGCAGCCATTTTAATTGAGCAACATTAGGATATATAAACAGAGATCTTGGCCCGGTTATTTATGATGGCAGTAATAGCCAGGAGGATGTTCTGTACCTGTGCTGTCATTATGGAGACACGCCACAGGTACAAATCACAACCAAGCACCTCTGGCGGCAATGAAGCAGCCGTGATCAAAGCAAAGGACGCCCTCAAGGGGATTTTGGCTCTTACGCAACAGAAGAAGAAGAAGAAGAAGAAGAAGAGGTTGACAGTTTTGGTCACACCTGATTGTAGGGATGCAGCGGTATACCGTTTGAAGGTATACCGCGGTTTGAAAACGTCACGGTATCAAAACCACTCAAATTTGCCGTCATACCTTCCCCACGTTATCAGCTGTTTCCCCAAAACAAAGTGCCCAGGTCGCTTGCAGAGTGCAGCTTACGCGGCCCCTCCCCCTGGCTGCATGCCTACCTAGACTAGAGCACAGTAGAGAGGAGCCGCAAGGACCCCCCTGAACTTTCCCCCATCTAAAAAGACGACGTCGGCTGTATGGGAATATTTCGGCTATTGTAAAAACACAAATGGTCCGCAATACCGCGATACCGTGGTATTTTTGTCCAAGGTTATAGGTGGTACTGTAACACTGCTGTCTGGTAAATAAGTTGAACTGGTACTGTAACACTGCTGTCTGGTAAATAAGTTGGACTGGTACTGTAACACTGCTGTCTGGTAAATAAGTTGGACTGGTACTGTAACACTGCTGTCTGGTAAATAAGTTGAACTGGTACTGTAACACTGCTGTCTGGTAAATAAGTTGGACTGGTACTGTAACACTGCTGTCTGGTAAATAAGTTGAACTGGTACTGTAACACTGCTGTCTGGTAAATAAGTTGGACTGGTACTGTAACACTGCTGTCTGGTAAATAAGTTGGACTGGTACTGTAACACTGCTGTCTGGTAAATAAGTTGGACTGGTACTGTAACACTGCTGTCAGGTAAATAAGTTGGACTGGTACTGTAACACTGCTGTCTGGTAAATAAGTTGGACTGGTACTGTAACACTGCTGTCTGGTAAATAAGTTGGACTGGTACTGTAACACTGCTGTCTGGTAAATAAGTTGGACTGGTACTGTAACACTGCTGTCTGGTAAATAAGTTGGACTGGTACTGTAACACTGCTGTCAGGTAAATAAGTTGGACTGGTACTGTAACACTGCTGTCAGGTAAATAAGTTGGACTGGTACTGTAACACTGCTGTCTGGTAAATAAGTTGGACTGGTACTGTAACACTGCTGTCTGGTAAATAAGTTGGACTGGTACTGTAACACTGATGTCTGGTAAATAAGTTGGACTGGTACTGTAACACTGCTGTCTGGTAAATAAGTTGGACTGGTACTGTAACACTGCTGTCAGGTAAATAAGTTGGACTGGTACTGTAACACTGCTGTCAGGTAAATAAGTTGGACTGGTACTGTAACACTGATGTCTGGTAAATAAGTTGGACTGGTACTGTAACACTGCTGTCAGGTAAATAAGTTGGACTGGTACTGTAACACTGATGTCTGGTAAATAAGTTGGACTGGTACTGTAACACTGCTGTCAGGTAAATAAGTTGGACTGGTACTGTAACACTGCTGTCTGGTAAATAAGTTGGACTGGTACTGTAACACTGCTGTCTGGTAAATAAGTTGAACTGGTACTGTAACACTGCTGTCTGGTAAATAAGTTGAACTGGTACTGTAACACTGCTGTCTGGTAAATAAGTTGGACTGGTACTGTAACACTGCTGTCTGGTAAATAAGTTGGACCGGTACTGTAACACTGCTGTCTGGTAAATAAGTTGGACTGGTACTGTAACACTGCTGTCTGGTAAATACGTTGGACTGGTACTGTAACACTGCTGTCTGGTAAATACGTTGGACTGGTACTGTAACACTGCTGTCTGGTAAATAAGTTGGACTGGTACTGTAACACTGCTGTCTGGTAAATAAGTTGGACTGGTACTGTAACACTGCTGTCTGGTAAATAAGTTGGACTGGTACTGTAACACTGCTGTCTGGTAAATAAGTTGGACTGGTACTGTAACACTGCTGTCTGGTAAATAAGTTGGACTGGT
>NC_139628.1:27379247-27411747 GCF_964638095.1 Poromitra crassiceps
TCTCTCTCTGTCTGTCTCTCTCTCTCTCTCTCTGTCTGTGTCTGCCTGCCTCTACCTTTCCCCCAGTCTGCACACTCTCTCTCTCTCTCTCTGTCTCTCTGTCTCTCTCTCTCTCATGACCCCCATTCACCCAGCTGGGACAACAGATGAAAGGCATCACGGGAGTCAACAGCTCGCCCAACGTGTTGACCCGGTGTGACCGCGAGACGAGCGGAGTGGACGGCGAGAGGGAAACGGCCGTGAATTGGACTCGCCGCTCGAGACTTGACTCGGCAACTCCTGTGTCCGTCTTCCTCGTAGATCTGGTTCAGCATCGATGCTGCTAGGTTTAAACAGCACAGCACAGAGGCAGGCCACTGAAGCTGTAGGCTATCACTACATCACTACCAGTGTATTGAAAGGTGCGAAACAAAGAACGTTAACGCTACAGATCCTGACCCACAACAACCCACCACGTGGGTTGTTGTTGAATTTAACTCGCTGGCAGAAAACGGACAGAATTACTGGCGGATAATAACATTAAGTTTGGTGTGGGCTCAGTTTGGAACCTAACATTACGTTAAGGACAGATAGAAACACAGCAGCAGCAGCAGCAGCAGCCTATGTGATGGAGCGACTTCATGGAAACAACAGAAGGGCGTTGAATTCATGCGACGTTTCTTCTTTCTCTTAACATTTTCACAACAACACAACCGACTTCTGCTCCTCCTCTCCGTCACTACTGCTTCTCTGAACTGGGCATAGGGTGCGCCTGTTTAACTTGGCCCACGCAGACCCCGCGCAACGCGGTTGAGTGGAGTTGGCCTTTTTGTTACTAAATTAGCATTTTTTTATATTCTATTTTCACAGGTAATTAACAGCAAATATTATTATGGACGTTACTTTGGAATTTCGAAGAAGAAAGTGACAGCCCTAACCATTCACACACACTATGGCTGATAATGTTTCACATAGGTTTTACCATGGTTATGGTGCCTTATCATGAGGTTACAATAGGATTAAGACGGGTACAAGAGGGTTAACATCAATAACATGATTAGAAAACAACTTGTTTTCTGTCCACTGACTGAGCACACTGGCTGCATCTACACAGACTGACTGTGTCAACCAGTCAACAAGACGTTTAGAGCAGAGCAACGCTGGGAGTGCTGACAACCACCACCACCCTGTTACAGTCGTGTTAGCAGGGTTATGGGAGGGCTTAACACAACAGTGGGGTCGACATGGTTACAGTGGTGTTGACGTGGATACCGCTGGGGTGACGATCGAAGTTACGGTACTGTGTTGACCTGGTGACGGTACTGTGTTGACCTGGTTACGGTACTGTGTTGACCTGGTAACGGTACTGTGTTGACCTGGTAATGGTACTGTGTTGACCTGGTAATGGTACTGTGTTGACCTGGTAACGGTACTGTGTTGACCTGGTAATGGTACTGTGTTGACCTGGTAATGGTACTGTGTTGACCTGGTAACGGTACTGTGTTGACCTGGTAACGGTACTGTGTTGACCTGGTAACGGTACTGTGTTGACCTGGTAACGGTACTGTGTTGACCTGGTAACGGTACTGTGTTGACCTGGTAACGGTACTGTGTTGACCTGGTAACGGTACTGTGTTGACCTGGTAACGGTACTGTGTTGACCTGGTAATGGTACTGTGTTGACCTGGTAATGGTACTGTGTTGACCTGGTAACGGTACTGTGTTGACCTGGTAACGGTACTGTGTTGACCTGGTAACGGTACTGTGTTGACCTGGTAACGGTACTGTGTTGACCTGGTAATGGTACTGTGTTGACCTGGTAACGGTACTGTGTTGACCTGGTAATGGTACTGTGTTGACCTGGTAATGGTACTGTGTTGACCTGGTAACGGTACTGTGTTGACCTGGTAATGGTACTGTGTTGACCTGGTAATGGTACTGTGTTGACCTGGTAACGGTACTGTGTTGACCTGGTAACGGTACTGTGTTGACCTGGTAACGGTACTGTGTTGACCTGGTAACGGTACTGTGTTGACCTGGTAATGGTACTGTGTTGACCTGGTAACGGTACTGTGTTGACCTGGTAATGGTACTGTGTTGACCTGGTAATGGTACTGTGTTGACCTGGTAACGGTACTGTGTTGACCTGGTAACGGTACTGTGTTGACCTGGTAACGGTACTGTGTTGACCTGGTAACGGTACTGTGTTGACCTGGTAACGGTACTGTGTTGACCTGGTAACGGTACTGTGTTGACCTGGTAACGGCTGGGTTGACTTCGTGTGACCCAATTAAGGCAATAGCCTAACTCATGTCATGTCAACGTCTTCATGGGATTATTTTAACAGAGTGAAATCATAATCAGACTAAGCATAATCTGGTTAACACACCTAGATTTGTGATCAATCTTTCAAATTCATCGGGGTTTGATTTAGCTGATAACATGGCAGACTGTGATTATTGAAGAAATCCAGGTGAACCGGATTATTACAGACTGAACCATGTGAACATTACCATCAAATGTACGGTACTCAGAGTAATCACAGTAATCAGAGTAATCAGAGTACTGCTGCGCATGTAAGGGCACTCGTTGTTACGGTTGGGTTGCCATGGTTACAGAAGGGTTGGGGGGCGGGGGATGAACAAAGCTGTGTGTAAAACATCCGAGGCATACTGAGTCACTTTCAAGTGCGTACGCACGCGCACGCGCGCACACACACACACACACACACACACACGCACACACACGCTTCACCTAATAAAGTTATCTAACATCACATTCCAGTAAGTGGAAGGGCACTCTAGTAAAACCCTGCTTTATCATTACCGCCTGTCTGAGAGACGGAGAGAGACACATTAAGACAACAACAACAACAAGAAACACAAACGATACGAGATACACAAATCGTTTGATCTTAGATCTCTTGCTTTCACGATCGTGGGACGCCAGGATCGTGATCCAGATGAATATTCAATTAACTGCGCTGCCCTAACATGCAAGAGGAGGAGAGAAAGGAGAGTGCGTGCATTTACGAGTGAGAGAGAGACAGTGAGGGAGAGAGAGACAGAGTGAGAGAGAGACAGTGAGGGAGAGAGAGACAGAGTGAGTGAGAGACAGTGAGGGAGAGAGAGACAGAGTGAGAGAGAGACAGTGAGGGAGAGAGAGACAGAGTGAGTGAGAGACAGTGAGGGAGAGAGAGACAGAGTGAGAGAGAGACAGTGAGGGAGAGAGAGACAGAGTGAGAGAGAGACAGTGAGGAAGAGAGAGACAGAGTGAGTGAGAGACAGTGAGGGAGAGAGAGACAGAGTGAGAGAGAGACAGTGAGGGAGAGAGAGACAGAGTGAGAGAGAGACAGTGAGGGAGAGAGAGACAGAGAGGGAGAGAGAGACAGAGTGAGAGAGAGACAGTGAGGGAGAGAGAGACAGAGTGAGAGAGAGACAGTGAGGGAGAGAAAGACAGAGTGAGAGAGAGACAGAGTGAGAGAGAGACAGTGAGGGAGAGAGAGACAGAGTGAGAGACAGACAGTGAGGGAGAGAGAGACAGAGTGAGAGAGAGACAGTGAGGGAGAGAGACAGAGTGAGAGAGAGACAGTGAGGGAGAGAGAGACAGTGAGGGAGAGAAAGACAGAGTGAGAGAGAGACAGTGAGGGAGAGAGAGACAGAGTGAGAGAGAGACAGTGAGGGAGAGAGAGACAGAGTGAGAGAGAGACAAAGTGAGAGACAGTGAGGGAGAGAGAGACAGAGTGAGAGACAGTGAGGGAGAGAGAGACAGAGTGAGTGAGAGACAGTGAGGGAGAGAGAGACAGAGTGAGAGAGAGACAGTGAGGGAGAGAGACAGAGTGAGAGAGAGACAGTGAGGGAGAGAGAGACAAAGTGAGAGAGAGACAGTGAGGGAGAGAGAGACAGAGTGAGAGAGAGACAGTGAGGGAGAGAGAGACAGAGTGAGAGACAGACAGTGAGGGAGAGAGAGACAGAGTGAGAGAGAGACAGTGAGGGAGAGAGAGACAGAGTGAGAGAGAGACAGTGAGGGAGAGAGAGACAGAGTGAGAGAGAGACAGTGAGGGAGAGAGAGACAGAGTGAGAGACAGACAGTGAGGGAGAGAGAGACAGAGTGAGAGACAGACAGTGAGGGAGAGAGAGACAGAGTGAGAGAGAGACAGTGAGGGAGAGAGACAGAGTGAGAGAGAGACAGTGAGGGAGAGAAAGACAGAGTGAGAGAGAGACAGTGAGGGAGAGAGAGACAGAGTGAGAGAGAGACAGTGAGGGAGAGAGAGACAGAGTGAGAGACAGACAGTGAGGGAGAGAGAGACAGAGTGAGAGAGAGACAGTGAGGGAGAGAGACAGAGTGAGAGAGAGACAGTGAGGGAGAGAGAGACAGTGAGGGAGAGAAAGACAGAGTGAGAGAGAGACAGTGAGGGAGAGAGAGACAGAGTGAGAGAGAGACAGTGAGGGAGAGAGAGACAGAGTGAGAGAGAGACAAAGTGAGAGACAGTGAGGGAGAGAGAGACAGAGTGAGAGAGAGACAGTGAGGGAGAGAGAGACAGAGTGAGAGACAGTGAGGGAGAGAGAGACAGAGTGAGTGAGAGACAGTGAGGGAGAGAGAGACAGAGTGAGAGAGAGACAGTGAGGGAGAGAGACAGAGTGAGAGAGAGACAGTGAGGGAGAGAGAGACAAAGTGAGAGAGAGACAGTGAGGGAGAGAGAGACAGAGTGAGAGAGAGACAGTGAGGGAGAGAGAGACAGAGTGAGAGAGAGACAGTGAGGGAGAGAGAGACAGAGTGAGAGAGAGACAAAGTGAGAGACAGTGAGGGAGAGAGAGACAGAGTGAGAGAGAGACAGTGAGGGAGAGAGAGACAGAGTGAGTGAGAGACAGTGAGGGAGAGAGAGACAGAGTGAGTGAGAGACAGTGAGGGAGAGAGAGACAGAGTGAGTGAGAGACAGTGAGGGGGAGAGAGACAGAGTGAGAGAGAGACAGTGAGGGAGAGAGAGAGAGTGAGAGAGAGACAGTGAGGGAGAGGGAGGGAGAGAGAGAGAGTGAGAGAGAGAGCCTCACTGACAGAGTAATGCTTGGGACCACCTATGAAAGAGACACTAGAGTAAGGAGAAAGTCTTGTGGCCGGGGGGGGAAGTGCGAGCACATTGCTCACAGTGTTTAGGTCCATTTATTACTGATGAGACACAACATCTCCCTGGGAGTAAGCTGCAGCACCGCGGCACACTGGACCCACCTTGTGTGACTGACTGCCCGGGGGAAGGTTGGGGGTTCAATGCCCCGCATCATTCCCTGGGACAGTGTCTCCCTGATGGTTATTAAAAAAATAAAAAATAAAAATCCATGACTTAAAAAGAAAAAGAAGACCTTCCTTTCCTGCTCTGTTCATGTTGTTAAACGGGGAGCGAGAAGCCAGGGTTTGTGCTGCAGATGGACTCCAACCACCATCTAATGCAAGAAACGTGTGAAGCAACAAGCTGTAAAAACACATCCTGCTGTAATCCTGTGAAGTGACTCAATGATAAAGAACCACATGGCGGTGGTTGTATGTGTGCCTCCGCCAACAAGTGGAGTTCGGCTCTACATCCATGTGTGTCCATCCACACTCACAGCTTGAAGCCCGCGCCGCAGTGCTGTGCACATTCAGCCTTATGGCACTGACTTTAGGCAATGTTTGGGGGGTACCTCAACAACATGGCTAATCGTTTTCCCTAAACCACCCACATCCCCCCAGCCACACCCGGGCCCCTACCGATCCCTAACCCTGCCCCCTTCCCCCTAGCTCCACCCCCTTCCTCACCATGGCTCTTTCCACCACCCACATCCCCCTAGCACACACATGGGCAAAATACGGCCCCCCTGTGTGGCCCACGATGGATTTTTTTTTTTTTTTTTTTACAGTGCACCTGAACGCAACATGCAAGATACCCGCTGAATAAGTTTCCAAATGTTCATGTCATTCTGGCCAATACTCCATTTCTGTTATAGCATTTCAGTCTGGAATATGGAATATCTTTCAATAATCTTTATGACTAAAAGGCTAAAAGTAATCTCATATGTAAGAAATGACTGTTCTTCATTGAAGTAAACATTTAAATACCGTAAATTCTGGACTATAAACCGCGGCTTTTTTCCCGTTTTTTGGCCCCTGCGGCTTATATAACGGTGTGTCTTATCTATGGATTTTTTCAGAAAAAAAAAAAAAAATACAAATAAAATCTCTCTTTTTTAGCACTCTTTCTAACTATAAATCCACTTCTGTTTTAATTTCCTCTCTTGCCCTCTTTTCACCACACCGCGGACACTGTGTGCACTGTAAAAATAAACAACGGTGGTGTTGTGTTATGTTGTTTTGTTGAAATGTTACGGTAATACGGTAAATGGGAGCTTCCTCAAACAGCCATCTCTTTCCCGACAATCCCCTCTGTGCGTGACCACTTACATATGGTAATTACGGTAAGCAAACGGCCACTCGGCCATCAACTCCCTCCCCCGACTACCAGGAGAAAATCACAAACTTCGGCGAATTCACACAAAGGAAGATCAAGGAATATTCACAACAAGACGAGCAGTAGAAGCAACACTCTCACTTACCATGGGGAAGGTACGCAGAAATTCACACGACGCAGCTTTCAAGTTGAAAGCAGTCAATCTCGCATTAAAAGAGGGAAACAGAGCAGCCGCGCGTAACCTGGGCATCGATGAGTCAATGGTGAGGCGTTGGACGGTGCAGCAGGAGGACAAACACAAAGGAAGATCACGGAATATTATAGGAGTGTGAAAACATCCACAATCACCAACGGGTTCCAAAACGCTGGACTGCTGCGGGATGAAGAGGATGACGCCGCCACAGCTGGCGCTGAGGGCCGTCAGAGGCTTCAGAGGCTGTTCGATGCCGACAGTGATGAAGAGGAGTTCGTTGGTTTTGAGTGACAATGAAGGAGAGAGGAGAGTGGTTGACGAAGCCACCCTGAACCTGTTCGTTTCCGACACTGAAGATGAGGACTTTGGTGGTTTCAGTACGCAGGAAGAAGAGGAAGACGAGGATTAGTGACTTGACTTCTCTGGTTACAGGTTTGCTGCACATATAGCCTATTGTTGTGTGATTTTGTCTGGGGATTAGTGACCTGACTTTTGTTTTGTTTTGTTGAAATGTTAATAAATGGGAGCTTCCCCAAACAGCCATCTCTTTCCCGACATTCCTCTCTGTGCACGAACCCTTTCATATGGTAATTAAACATCAAAACACCCGCGGCTTATAGACCGGTGCGGCTTATAGAAGAAAAAAATAGTCAATTTTGGTCCCGCGGCTTATAGACCGGTGCGTCTTATAGTCCGGAATTTACGGTAATTAACTCGTTGGTTTTGGATTTATTTAGCTTCAAGAGTGCATTTTTGTTCTTGTGTGACCCTCAACACAGGCTTTGAGAATCCCGGGCCACTTACTGATACTTATGCTTATGCTTAAATTAACATATGTATCATATCACATTCTGGTTTATTTCAAGAAAAACATTTCGGCTAGTGGAAATTCTAATTGGCTGGTAACTTTAAAATCTAGCAGCCATATTGGCAGGTGGTCAAAAAAGTTAATTTCAAGCCCTGCAGGGAGAGCAGGTGGTGACATAGGAGTGAGTGAGAAAAGGATCAAATATTGGTGGTTAAGACTGAATAATGACAACTGTTAATTAAAAATGAGTTATTCCTCTAAACCTGACTTCAAATGCCCCCAATTTTTCACGCTGGCGCCGTTCAGCCCTCAGCAAAATCTGGTAACGAGGATTTTTTTGTGTGGCCCTCTCTATTATCAAAGTTGCCCATCCATGGGTTACGGCATGACAATATTTGTTCGGCCCCCGCAACAATCTGGGTTTCTCATGTGGCCCCCCATGAAAAATAGTTGCCCACCCCTGCCCTAGCACCCCCCCCCACCCATTGGTTGAGGCGATGTCTCGTCACAGATGCTGGGTTAGCTGGCTCAGCCTGGCTGGGGGTGTGGTCAGGGTGGGGTAAAATCCCCCGTTCTATCCATTCAGCAAAGTTAGAATTTAGCTGATAGCCGAGCCCAGGCAGACACGATCGGGGATTCAACCACCGCAGTAAACGCACATCTGACCAGACGTCTTGTGTCCTGCTCTAGAATCCCCAAAACTGTAGTTTAGAGCCCCGCAGCACCTTCCTTTGGTGAGTCAGCCCATTGAGATATATCGGCGGTTTTACCCCACTCGCGCACCAGCCGTATAACATTTTGTGGGCGTTCCCAGTTCCCACACACATGCCGACTGTCTCTATCCCTCGAACCCCGATTCCCTACGACCTTCCTATCCCTAGCTATGGTCCATTTTCCCTAGCCCCGCCCCCCTTACTGACCACATCCTCCACCTTGAACTTTGACCACCAAAATCTACTCAGTTCATCCTTGAGTCCAAGTGGACGTTTGAGCCAAATTTGAAGAAATTCCGTCAAGGCGTTCCCGAGACATCTCGTTAACAAGCATCGGACGGACGGACAACCCGAAAACAGAATGCTTCCGGCCACGGCCATCGTCGGCCGAGGCAGAAGAAGAAATCAAGAATTAACTTCTCCAGAGAATCGATCAAATATACTGATTTTCAATGAAGAGAGGGAAAACAAATAGTGCAGAGGAGTTTAAAATAGCTTTTTAAAATAGGTTTTTCTTCTTCTTTAAAACTGTTTAGAGAGAAAAGTGAGTAAGACAATAAACAGGATTGACTGAGTTAAATCAATTCAAGTTGAACTTGAGTTTGACTGAGAATTAAACGATGACCTGCAGCTCTAAAAACACCTCGTTCACATTTTGGAAGCAACTCTCTCTTGAGCAATTAACTGCAGCCTCTACGATTTGCAAATGGCAGAAGTTCATATTGCAAATTTGCTCGTGCACAACCTGAAATTAAAAACTCATCTCTGCGGCTCCGATAGTCCCAAAGCACGCTGGCAATAACACACGCAGAAGGTTACGGGTTCAATTCCCTTTATAGCTCAATGGGGGGTAGATAGAGTGTGGCACTAACACCGCCTCGGTTGTGGATTCCCACGCTTCTCTCCAGCCCTGCTAAGAAGCTATCCAGCTCTGCTAAGAAGCTATCCAGCTCTGCTAAGAAGCTATCCAGCCCTGCTAAGAAGCTATCCAGCTCTGCTAAGAAGCTATCCAGCCCTGCTAAGAAGCTATCCAGCCCTGCTAAGAAGCTATCCAGCCCTGCTAAGAAGTTATCCAGCTCTGCTAAGAAGCTATCCAGCTCTGCTAAGAAGCTATCCAGCCCTGCTAAGAAGTTATCCAGCTCTGCTAAGAAGCTATCCAGCCCTGCTAAGTAGCTATCCAGCCCTGCTAAGAAGCTATCCAGCTCTGCTAAGAAGCTATCCAGCCCTGCTAAGAAGCTATCCAGCCCTGCTAAGAAGCTATCCAGCTCTGCTAAGAAGCTATCCAGCCCTGCTAAGAAGCTATCTAGCTCTGCTAAGAAGCTATCCAGCTCTGCTAAGAAGCTATCCAGCCCTGCTAAGAAGCTATCCAGCCCTGCTAAGAAGCTATCCAGCTCTGCTAAGAAGCTATCCAGCCCTGCTAAGAAGCTATCCAGCCCTGCTAAGAAGTTATCCAGCCCTGCTAAGAAGTTATCCAGCTCTGCTAAGAAGCTATCCAGCCCTGCTAAGTAGCTATCCAGCCCTGCTAAGAAGCTATCCAGCTCTGCTAAGAAGCTATCCAGCCCTGCTAAGAAGCTATCCAGCCCTGCTAAGAAGCTATCCAGCCCTGCTAAGAAGCTATCTAGCTCTGCTAAGAAGCTATCCAGCTCTGCTAAGAAGCTATCCAGCCCTGCTAAGAAGCTATCCAGCCCTGCTAAGAAGTTATCCAGCTCTGCTAAGAAGCTATCCAGCCCTGCTAAGAAGTTATCCAGCCCTGCTAAGAAGTTATCCAGCTCTGCTAAGAAGCTATCCAGCCCTGCTAAGAAGTTATCCAGCTCTGCTAAGAAGTTATCCAGCTCTGCTAAGAAGCTATCCAGCTCTGCTAAGAAGTTATCCAGCCCTGCTAAGAAGCTATCCAGCTCTGCTAAGAAGCTATCCAGGCCTGCTAAGAAGCTATCCAGCTCTGCTAAGAAGCTATCCAGCTCTGCTAAGAAGCTATCCAGCTCTGCTAAGAAGCTATCCAGCCCTGCTAAGAAGCTATCCAGCTCTGCTAAGAAGCTATTCAGCTCTGCTAAGAAGCTATCCAGCCCTGCTAAGAAGCTATCCAGCCCTGCTAAGAAGCTATCCAGCCCTGCTAAGAAGCTATCCAGCCCTGCTAAGAAGCTATCCAGCCCTGCTAAGAAGTTATCCAGCCCTGCTAAGAAGCTATCCAGCTCTGCTAAGAAGCTATCCAGCCCTGCTAAGAAGCTATCCAGCTCTGCTAAGAAGCTATCCAGGCCTGCTAAGAAGCTATCCAGGCCTGCTAAGAAGCTATCCAGCTCTGCTAAGAAGCTATCCAGCATCCAGCCCTGCTAAGAAGCTATCCAGCTCTGCTAAGAAGCTATTCAGCTCTGCTAAGAAGCTATCCAGCCCTGCTAAGAAGCTATCCAGCCCTGCTAAGAAGTTATCCAGCTCTGCTAAGAAGCTATCCAGCCCTGCTAAGAAGCTATCCAGCTCTGCTCAGAAGTTATCCAGCCCTGCTAAGAAGCTATCCAGCTCTGCTAAGAAGCTATCCAGCCCTGCTAAGAAGTTATCCAGCTCTGCTAAGAAGCTATCCAGGCCTGCTAAGAAGCTATCCAGGCCTGCTAAGAAGCTATCCAGCCCTGCTAAGAAGCTATCCAGCTCTGCTAAGAAGCTATCCAGCTCTGCTAAGAAGCTATCCAGCCCTGCTAAGAAGCTATCCAGCCCTGCTAAGAAGCTATCCAGCCCTGCTAAGCAGCTATCCAGCCCTGCTAAGAAGCTATCCAGCTCTGCTAAGAAGCTATCCAGCCCTGCTAAGTAGCTATCCAGCCCTGCTAAGAAGCTATCCAGCACTGCTAAGAAGCTATCTACTGCTGCGGTGCCTCTTTGACTTCCAAGTGCCCACAAAGTAGCACGTGTTATTTTAACATTATTTATTAGCTAATTGCAAGATAAAAGCGGGCGTCGGGAGACGGGATTTCAACGTCGGGGTGCTTTCAGACAGCCACAAATACTTCTCTGTGACAGCTGGAATAGCCGTCTAAAAACAAAACTGCTTTTTTTGCACTAAAGTGTGTGTGTGTGTGTGGGGGGGGGGGGGGGGCTCTGGTGTGTGTGATGGCTAATAAGTCTAACATCTGTGGGCATACATATCTTGTTTGAGTGAGTGATTTTGTGACACACACACACACACACACACACGGAGCGGAAAGGGGGGTCCTGTTACGAGCGGTGTTCGGTGGGCTACAGTGAGCACATGCCAGGGAGCCGCTCATAAATTCATGTCAGTCTGGAAATAGACCTGTAAATATAGAAAGGCCGTGGCCACGGAGGTGGGAACGAGAGAGAGAGAGAGAGAGATGAAGATGAGAGAGAGAGACAGAGGGAGAGAGAGAGAGAGAGAGATGAAGATGAGAGAGAGACACGGAGAGAGAGAGAGAGATGAAGATGAGAGACACAGAGAGAGAGAGATGAAGACGAGAGAGAGACACACGGAGAGAGAGAGATGAAGATGAGAGAGAGAGAGATGAAGACGAGAGAGAGACACACGGAGAGAGAGAGATGAAGATGAGAGAGAGAGGGGGAGAGAGACACGGAGAGAGAGATGAAGATGAGAGAGAGAGACAGAGACAGAGGGGGGAGAGAGAGAGGTGAAGACGAGAGAGAGACACGGAGAGAGAGAGAGATGAAGATGAGAGAGAGACAGAGGGAGAGAGAGAGAGAGAGGGGGTAAGAGGGTAAAGGGCAGGCTCTCTTCACATCTTACTTGCCCTCTCTTTCTGCCCTATAACCCTTCTTCACACTCGGCCTAACCCTTTAGCACCTCATATCCACTTGACACAGAGAGAGAGACACACACACACACACACACAAAACACACACACACACACACACACACACACACACACACACACACACACAGATGAAGATGAGAGAATGACAGCAAGAAAAGGGGGCACTTTCAGCATTGCCAGACGTACAATAATTATTGTATTTGTATAGTAATTTTGCCCTCTGTACAGTCAAGATTGAATACCAAAGAATTCCCATAATGTACGATAATTTGGCCATTTTCTTACAATTGGAATTAGTCTTTTTTTTTTTTTTATTAGTAGTTTTAGTCAGTCGATGCCTAGTCTCTCCCCAGACTCAAATATGACGTTGAATCGCTGCGCTCCGCATACTACATAAGTGGGTCTGTTCCAGTCCAGAGCCACTGCTGGTTTTCGAAGGCGGGTTGAAATTGAACGAGTGACAGGTCGTAGCACCGATGAGAGAGCAAATGGGCTGCGCCTCCCGTGTTGTCTGATCGCAAAGTCGTTACTGATTGGAGAGGACTGAAGCCATCACTGGCATATGACTGGCCAAGTGAACGGTTGCCTCCCATAACCAGCCCTCTGAGGGAAAGTGTCCCAGACCCAGAGAGAGCTCTGCAGCATGCAGTAATGTAGTGTATCAGCGTAAGAACTCTCATGGGTCTGGCCTTGAGATTAGTCGATGCCTATACCCTTTGCCATCTTATATCCACTGCACAGGGAGGGAGGGAGAGAGAGAGAGAGAGAGAGAGAGAGAGAGAGAGAGAGAGAGAGATAGCAGACCCACTACACCAGCTTCTCTTCTTCATCTTCAACCTTTTTCAGCCCAAGGACCTCTTGGTTGATAGAGAAACAGAGCAGGGACCCCCTACATAAATAAAACCGTTATATTTTAAGCATGGCCTATAATAACATTTATAATCCAGTGCACACCAGGATATCACGTTGACACTTCTTTTTTTATTATAGATTACATTCAAAAAGCAAGAAGGAGCGCAAACAACACGTCTCGCCTCATCGGATTCGCTTTGTAAATCATCTTGGTCAAAAGTAGCTTATTAATGCCTATTAATGCTTGGCGTTTACTAAGTCAATATAATCATTTGTTAGTCTAAAATACATTTTAAAGTGGTCACAAATAGGGCTGTTCGATTTTGCCTAAAAATTAAATTGACGATTTTTTCTCTCAAAACTCGATTTTCGATTTTTTTTTATGCTATTATACTTCTCTAAACATTTGTTGCCTTGCAGAGCTCTTTTTTTTCATAAGTGACAAATTACGCTTTTACTCTGAAGGCAGAAAAACCCAACTTCCTGTTTTAGCTTAACTTGCTATGCACAACTTCCTGGCTGTTGCTTGCTAACTGCAGTCACTTGACACTGGTGGATTTGCACTTTTGGAGGCGAGTCCTAACGTTACTCGGTGGCCTCACGTGTTGTTATGTGAACTAATGGCAACATTTCAGCGTCCAGTGATAACGTCTTTGTTCGTGCGCGCGTGCGTGTGTGTTGTGGTAATCATTATCTTGCACAGCCCGCCCCGCAGTGCAACACACTGCTCAGTGCTCACACACTGTGCTTTTTGGAGGGGTTGAAATAAGTTCATTGCTGCCGTCTTTAGTAGCCAGCAGTAGTCACAGCCTCCAGAGAGACTTTACAGCGGGGAGAAAAGACGAGTAGTGTCATGTACGCGTGCTGCTACAGCACGCATACATGACAGAGAGCCACCCCACTGTAACGTAATTACCCTAGTTAAAAAAAAAATCGATTTTACGATTTTCATTTTTTTAACATCGTTCTAACTAATTACCGTAAATTCCGGACTATAAGCCGCGGCTTTTTTCCCGTTTTTTGGCCCCTGCGGCTTATATAACGGTGCGTCTTATCTATGGATTTTTTCAGAAAAAAAAAAAAAAATACAAATAAAATCTCTCTTTTTTAGCACTCTTTCTAACTATAAATCCACTTCTGTTTTAATTTCCTCTCTTGCCCTCTTTTCACCACACCGCGGACACTGTGTGCACTGTAAAAATAAACAACGGTGGTGTTGTGTTATGTTGTTTTGTTGAAATGTTACGGTAATACGGTAAATGGGAGCTTCCTCAAACAGCCATCTCTTTCCCGACAATCCCCTCTGTGCGTGACCACTTACATATGGTAATTACGGTAAGCAAACGGCCACTCGGCCATCAACTCCCTCCCCCGACTACCAGGAGAAAATCACAAACTTCGGCGAATTCACACAAAGGAAGATCAAGGAATATTCCATCGAACCGGAGCAGATCATAAATATGGATGAAGTGCCTTTGACGTTCGACCTGCCACTCACTCGGACTGTTAACTCATTCACTGCCAATATCTGACTGGCATTTTTGGCACAGGCCAAGTATTTCCATAATGTTTGGTCATCTTTCAAGACCCACAGTAAATTCTGTACTAGGACTACAGTGATGTCCAATACCTCGAAATGAAGATCTAAGTCTCTACTTTCACCCCCAAAAAGAAAGTTAGCTTTTAGCATGTTCTGTACTCTACTTATAACCCTTTTTATACACCCCATGTTCACCAAAAAAGCCTGTCTGGGAAGAGAAAAGGGAGAAAAAAGCATTTTTGTAAAAGGGCACAATCTCAGGCATAACTCACTCTCAATTCTTTTATTTTGAACTGTATTGACATCAGACATGTAAATATTATTCGTTAGGACACAAATGACAAAATATATATATATATATATATATATATATATACACACATGAAGTGCTTTTTTTTTACATTCAACAATACAGTTTACTCGGTGTGAGTGTGCAGACAGACAGACAGACAGACAGACAGACAGACAGACACACCGACAGACAGACAGACAGACAGACAGACACACACACACACACACACACACACACACACACACACACACACACACACACACACACACACACGATCCCCCTTTTAGATTTCTAACCCAACATAGGATAAGCAATAACCACGCCCTGTGGCGCTGGGATTGGCCAGGAGCAACACTGGAGGGCGAGCAGCCCAGCGATTTCATGAACCAACTGAAGAGCTCTTGAGAAGGACAGCGGGCTGCTGTGAGTGCCTTCTGCCCGCTGCTGCCTAGCTGTTCCTGTGTTTATTTTGATTTGTTCTGGTACACCGTCCTCGTCCATGTCTCCCTGTCATATCTATGATCGTTCCCGTTTTCCCCTCGGCTATTCAACACGTCCTCACCGCCCTCGCAAACTGATCGATCATTTCCTCATTCCTCCGATGATCAAACACATCTCTTGATTACTTTCTCCCGTTTTCTCCTGGCTGGCACAGAGGAAGGCGACTCCAGCTCGGCGTTTCAATGTTTCTCCTGTCTGCACAAGGAAGCGTTACCCGTTCTCTGCTTTTCCTCTTGTTCAATTTCAAAACAACAGCTGCGGTATGTGTTTGATCGCGTGCTGTCGGCTACCCTTTGAAGGCAGGGACCTGTGTCTGTGTGACAGGGTGGGCAAGTGTTTGCTGCAGGCGCTGCACCAATAAAAACAAAAACACGTCAAACACGTCGTTGGCGGGGAAGGCCATTGCTGATAACACGTCAAAGACGTCATTGGCGGTGAATGAGTTAACAAGAAGCGCCCTGGAGGATTCTTTCACCAAAAAAAAGCTTTGCTCGTTCTCGACAGCATGAGAACGAGCAGTAGAAGCAACACTCTCACTTACCATGGGGAAGGTACGCAGAAATTCACACGACACAGCTTTCAAGTTGAAAGCAGTCAATCTCGCATTAAAAGAGGGAAACAGAGCAGCCGCGCGTAACCTGGGCATCGATGAGTCAATGGTGAGGCGTTGGACGGTGCAGCAGGAGGAACTGTCTCAGCACGGAATATTATAGGAGTGTGAAAACATCCACAATCACCAACGGGTTCCAAAACGCTGGACTGCTGCGGGATGAAGAGGATGACGCCGCCACAGCTGGCGCTGAGGGCCGTCAGAGGCTTCAGAGGCTGTTCGATGCCGACAGTGATGAAGAGGAGTTCGTTGGTTTTGAGTGACAATGAAGGAGAGAGGAGAGTGGTTGACGAAGCCACCCTGAACCTGTTCGTTTCCGACACTGAAGATGAGGACTTTGGTGGTTTCAGTACGCAGGAAGAAGAGGAAGACGAGGATTAGTGACTTGACTTCTCTGGTTACAGGTTTGCTGCACATATAGCCTATTGTTGTGTGATTTTGTCTGGGGATTAGTGACCTGACTTTTGTTTTGTTTTGTTGAAATGTTAATAAATGGGAGCTTCCCCAAACAGCCATCGCTTTCCCGACATTCCTCTCTGTGCACGAACCCTTTCATATGGTAATTAAACATCAAAACACCCGCGGCTTATAGACCGGTGCGGCTTATAGAAGAAAAAAATAGTCAATTTTGGTCCCGCGGCTTATAGACCGGTGCGTCTTATAGTCCGGAATTTACGGTAATTCGATTACGATTCAAAATCGATTGATCGAACAGCCCTAGTCACAAACTATTAAACTAACTTTGACAAAAACGGACATGATTCCTCCTATCTCTCCTAGCTTTTAATCTGCCGTCTCACTCTCTGTAACGCGGCCATTATTATGATGCTCCATTAAGGCAGCATTAGGGCCCACACTAACCAAAATCTAGTCAGAATGGTGGAGTCTGTTTTGCATCTGTCAGTCAGCCTGCTCAGCCTGCCAGGGCTAATCCTACAATGGCTTTTCTAAAGGTTTCCCAGGGTCATCAAAGTTTCCAAACCCACAGAGAGGAAAAGAGGCAACCCTTCAAAAACAAGTCAATGCAGGAAGATCACTCGCCAAGATGGGAGCTTTTCACAATGTACGGCCGCATGAAATCCATGTATTTTTTTTCCCAAATTCCGTTTTATTTTTTTCTAAATTCCGTTTTTTCCATTTTAATTCTATTTTAGGGGGTCAGGATGGATACATTTGTTGTTGTTTTTGATGACTTGGCTCTTTCAGACAGCCTCTTCTGCACCTTTCTCAAGGTGAAAACCAAATTGTGAGGTGACGCAAGACCCATCCCCCTCTCAAAACAGCCCGATCCAAAACAGAACGATTTCTCTAGGGTCTTTTTTACAATGATGAAATCATTTAGGTTACTACAATAATAAGGTCTACTTGTGATTTTGATCATTATAGGCCTTACTTTTTAGCAATTTCACCCCAATTATGAGAAATTCTGCAATATGCCACGTTTTACAGTCGGTTCCATTTTTATGACCAAATTCCATGATTCTGTTCATTTTTTCCGTTTTGCAGAACTCATGGTCCTCGGGCAACAATGACATTTTTGGTGAAGCTTTTCACCAAAAATGTGCCTGATCAACTCACCTAACGGCAAATACACCATGTTTGATCTCACTACAATGCACAATATGTGTGTGTGTGTGTATATACATTTTTTTTAGTAGATGGATTTTTGGATGTAGTAGTTTGACTTTTTATTTACTTTAACTCAGCTGAAGGAAATGCAGCTCGCTAATTCACATTTTATTCATGGGGACATCCAAAGTTCAGATCTCTCTCTCTCTCTCTCTCTCTCTCTCTCTCTCTCTCTCTCTCTCTCTCTCTCTCTCTCTCTCTCTCTCTCTCTCTCTCTCTCTCTCTCTCTCTCTCTCTCTCTCTCTAGCAGAGAGGAAGTGCATTCCTGAGTGATGATGATGCGTTTCCTCTGGGCCCTGCTGTGTGTCCTGACATGCCGCTGCATCATGCACAGCACCACATCAAAGGGCTGCCTGCCATGACTCGGCGCATGTGCGCGCACACACCTACACCTACACGCACAACACACACACACACACACACACATACAATACACACACCTAGATGCACTAGGCCTAAAAACAAAAAAGAAATTGGTTCCTGTTGGTTGTCAGTTGAGGTGATGGGTCGGTATGGGTCGGTATGGGTCGGTATGGGTCGGTATGGGTCGGTATGGGTCGGTAGAGACCCCCCCCCCCCCCCCCCCCCCAGTGGCAGCAAGGGATAGATAGGAAATATATATATATTTTTATTTTCCTTAAAATTACAGCAGCGATGGATACTTTTTTCATAACATAGCCTACATGTACTCTACCACTGTGCTCTACACACGTTTTTACATACAAAATATTTAAGTCAATATGAATGCTTCAATGTTATTAAAACGTGCTGATTTTAAATGTGTTATTTTTTCTACTCCTAAAAACCAGTTCTGGACCATTGGCATTGAAGACATCTCAAACAATATTTCATCTCATACCTTTAATATTATTAACTCATTGAGTGCCAAGGACGTCGATCGACGTCAAAGTAAATAGTGACGTAGAGTGCCAAGGACGTCGATCGACGTCAAATGCGTTTTTTGACGGTGGGACGTGGATCAAAGCCTCCTGCATCTCCTGTACAAATACTGTAGCTATTGAAGGTGTATAACCTATTTTACGGACTCATTAGGTGGCGACAGTGCTCTCCAGATTAGAGAAAGGTCTGGAAAACAGCAGGAAAAAGCCCCGTGATGAAAAAGAAACCGCTCATGCTGCAGCCAGAGCCATATACATGTAGATTGCTCTGGCTGCAGCTGACGTTGGCTGCGAACAGCAGTCAATCCGCGCCCACAACTGAGCCCCTCTGTCTCTGCTGTATAGTTTCTCCACACGATTAGCCGCCAGAAAGGCAGCACCCGACGCCGAAGGGCCAAACCTTTCCCTGCAGTCCGGTTTGGCATTTCCGTGTCGCGCTGGGAGCCGGCGCACAAAAACGGAGCGCTCCGAAAATAGACTGGGTGCGTGTTAGGCTGTGTGTTCGTGTGGGGAGGAGTTTGCAGCTGAGGGGGGGAGAGGCACGCAGGGCACCACACAACTACACCACGTCACTACATCAGAAAATATTATCTTCAGAGTCAGTGAATGTGCTTGAAATGCTGCATTTCACAAAAGGCGGAATATCTCAGCTTCTAATTTGAAACGTGTCTTTTTGCTCAAAACAGCCTATCTTCTCCGGCTCATAACTAAAGAACGGAAAGTGGTATCAATAGGGGTGTCACAATATATCGTCCCACGAAATTTCGCGATAGTAAAACGTCACGATATGTATCGTTGAGATGAAATCTCATATCGTGAAAAAAAAAAAAAAAAAAAAAAAATTTTTTTTTTTTTTCAAAAATAGACAAAGAAACGTCTTTGTTTGTTGAAGTTCAATGTGTGGAAAGTAGTTCAGTTGAACAAGTCTCTGAAGAGACACATGAGAAGTTATACAGGAGAGAAACCATTCAATTGAGTTTCTGGCAAAACTGTTTACTTGACAGGAAAAATTGAAGATGCATAAAAAATAGACTAAGAAAAGTCTTGTTGTTTGAGTTTGAAGAAAAACTGAAGATGCATAATGAGAATTTATACTGCTGAGAAACCTTTTAGTTCAAAGTAAATCTAAGTGACGGTGTAACTCATTCTATTTCAAGATAAGCCTTATCTCCAATCTCATGTTTTTTCTAGTTGTTATTGTAATAACAATTTCCCACAACAGCATGTTTTGTATTTGTGCATTTCAAATAAAATACTACTTTTCCAGTCATATATTGTCATTATTCAAGTTTAAAAAAATATTGTTAAAATCGTATCGTATCGTATCGTTATCGTGAACCCAGTATCGTGATACGTATCGTATCGTGAACTGAGTGTATCGTGACACCCCTAGGTATCAATAAACTTTTTTTTGCAGATGATAGAAGAGAGTCTCATCGTTCTTTGTGCGTGTTCGGTGTTTACATAGTAATATCACACAATATTCTGTGGGCCTCGAGAAATCACTGAAAACGCTCTGAAACTCTGGCACTGGGAGCGTCCGTTCTCCAAAAGTGGCTGGCACTCAATGAGTTAACTCCAGACTCTTACAAACGTTCTCGGGAAAACCTTCAAAACATGGACGTGTGCCACACATAAGCTGGCGATATGCGTCCATTTGTCAGCTCTGTCCACTTTGCCGGCTGCTGATACGAATATACAAGGGCACTGTTTAACTTCCTGAAGCACGTTTTCAAATGATTTTAACCTCAATCTCACAAGTTTGGTTGGCACATTAGTGCTGCATGGGCAGAGAAGCGACACAAAGCACATGTCCATCATGCTCCCTGCCATTTTCGTTTTAAAGTATCCGTAGCGAAAAGCACCTTCGCGCAGTGTCAAACCCCGCCCCTTAGCGCCACCGTCAAATCAACAAGCTCATTAAATAAATTTGGGTCGCACGTAAATTGACCGGGTCGGTCGGAAACCGGAACCGAACAAAATAATTGTTTAGGCCCTACACACAAACACACACATAGACGCACACACCTAGATGCACTACATGGACAGTAAACGCACACACAAATACACACACACCTAAACACACACACCTCAACGCACTACATGGACAGTAAACACACACACACAAAATACAAAGACCCCAAGCCTACACAAATATGCAAAACACACACATGCACACGCACAGTCTGCTAGACATGCACACACAATAGTCGTTAGTCGCTGAACAGCACACACTAAGCCTACACAAACACAAACAAACAAAACCAGCTATTGAGGGTAGTGTGTCAGTGAATTGTCAATGAATGACCATAATGCTTGCTGTGTGTGTGTGTGTGTTAACAACTGCCTGGACTAGTACACACACACACACACACACACAGTTGATGAAGCTGCTGGCAGTGGCTAAAAACACACACACACACACAAGTGCTTTGAGTGTCAGTTGATCTCCTCTGCTACCCCCCCCCCCCCCCACACACACACACACCCACCCACCCACACACACACACACACACCCACACACACACACACACACACACACACACACACACCCACACACACACGTTTGCACATCTATGATTGACATTGATTGACAATAATGCATTCCCTAACCCTAAACCCAATTCTAACCTAGACCTTAACCAAAGTCTTAACCTTGAAACAGGTGTTGCAGACCTGTGTGTGAGAAAGTGAGGAGCGGCCAAAATGTCCTCACTTTCCTAAAAATGTCCTCGCTAAGCAGGTATAAAACTCACACTGGTCCTCGCTAAGACAGCTGTACAAGAACACACACACACACACACACACACACACACACGCTTTCATCTCTGTTCAGCACCGCCATCAACAAATGAGTCAGGCGGCGCTGGCTGAGAAACCTGACTCACGCTTTACATAAATACGCGCACACACACACACACAGAAACACACACACACACACACACACACACACACGAGCAGCTTTAAGGCTGCAGTAAAGCCACCGGACCACACAGACAGACGTTTACGTCCACGTCTGACGCCAGCAGACAGCAACCAACAACAACAACAACAACAATTACAATGCAATTACAAATCCAAGTAAAACAAAAAGTAGGGATGCATGTCATGATATATCTCGGCAATCACATTGGTATGTGCCGATGTTAGTCTTTTTTTTTTTTACATATCGGCATGGGTCCGAAGTTGCAATGTTAATATCGGCTATCGGCTATCAGCTAAAATGTTCACGTTGAGAGGAAACAATGTGGTAAATCTATGATTTATGGGCTTTTCCAAATGTTTTGGAAATAAAAGAAATGCATTACTTTTTCAAATTCACAGTGTTTACATGAGTTTTTCAGTTACTGTACACAATTTGACGATCACAAAAATGTGTTTTTACAGACCCGCAGGGCCTGAAATTCACTTTGCAAACTAGGGGGGGGATTCCCCCTTATGTTCTTCAAATAGGGGGGATTTATAGATTTGGGGGGGGGATTTATAGACTTTTTTTTGGGGGGGGGGGGGGGGGTTTATTCGGTCACCGGCTAAAGATTTTGGTCGTTTGAAGCCAGATTTATAGGAATATCTCATTTTAAATTAACTATAGTATTAGACGGTTGTGATGTCATTATTCAGTCTTAACAATCATATATTTGCTTCTTTTCTCACTCACTCCCATGTCACCACCTGCTCTCCCTGCAGGGCTTGACATTACGTTTTTTTTTTATCACCAGCCAATATGGCTGCTATTAAAGTTACCAGCCAATTAGAATTTCCACTAGCCAAAATGTTTTTCTTGAGTGCCAATGGTTTCAGCATAAGTATCAGTAAAAAAGAAGTTACAGCATAATGAATTTATAAATTACAGTATTTCACGGATACACACACACACACACACACGCACACAGAAGTCAAGCCTATTTGGGTGATTTAGTCCACACTTGACCTCAGCTAAACCTCTGTTCAGTCAGTGAGCTAATCGTTTATCAGTTAGCTAGCACGCACACACGCGCACACACACACAGACACACACACACACACACAGACCTCAAGATGAACCACGTATTGGTGCCACTTCCTGTAGCAGAACTGTTACAGCCTAGACTTCAGTGGACAGATGCTCCGCCTCCGACGCAGCCTCGTCAACATCACAGAGACTGCCATCCAGAATAGACTCACTAGAGGAGCCGCACGTTGATATAATGTGGCTATTAATAGCACACACAGAACTTGGGGGTTATTTTTGTTTTCAGCGAGGGAGAAAATACAGCAAACACTTACTCTCTTTTACTCGCATATGTGAAGTCATTCTCACGCAGGCGCGCGCACGCTGGAAACCTATCTTTTTCATGCACTACCAGACAAAAGATTTGGACGCACCTGATTTGAAATGAGTTTCTTTAGACAAATATAAACAGTGAAGTTGATCCTCTAAGAAAGAATCTAGTCTAGAACGTGAACGTTTTTTCCTGCCAAATATGATTTTGTAGAAAGTAGAAAAGAGCCTTTAGACCACTGGCTCTCAAAATGGTCCCCAGGGGTCCTTGAGGGGGTCCCCATCAAAAAAGGTGACCCCCCCCCCACCACACACACACACACACACACTATAATTCCATCCATAAGTAACACAAAAGTAACAATGACTCTAAGTTAGAGGCCGGTCACCTGCTAAAGCAACAATCTTATCAGATGGGGGACTTATCAAATGATTGAGGGTGCGTGATCTAATTTGTGTCCGTTTAGTTTAGAGGTCCTTGAAGTGAAAACGTTTGAGAACCAAGTGCTGCTTTTAGACAATGACCTGCTCAAGTGTACGTTAGAGGCCGGTCACCTGCTAAAGTGTACGTTAGAGGTTAGAGGCCGGTCACCTGCTAAAGTGTACGTTAGAGGTTAGAGGCCGGTCGCCTGCTAAAGTGTACTTTAGAGGCCGGTCACCTGCTAAAGTGTACGTTAGAGGTTAGAGGCCGGTCACCTGCTAAAGTGTACGTTAGAGGCCGGCACCTGCTAAAGTGTACGTTAGAGGTTAGAGGCCGGTCACCTGCTAAAGTGTACGTTAGAGGTTAGAGGCCGGTCACCTGCTAAAGTGTACGTTAGAGGCCGGTCACCTGCTAAAGTGTACGTTAGAGGCCGGTCAACTGCTAAAGTGTACGTTAGAGGCAGGTCACCTGCTAAAGTGTACGTTAGAGGCAGGTCTCCTGCTAAAGTGTACGTTAGAGGCCGGTCGCCTGCTAAAGTGTACGTTAGAGGCCGGTCACCTGCTAAAGTGTCCGTTAGAGGTTAGAGGCCGGTCACCTGCTAAAGTGTACGTTAGAGGCCGGTCACCTGCTAAAGTGTATGTTAGAGGCCGGTCACCTGCTAAAGTGTAGGTTAGAGGCCGGTCACCTGCTAAAGTGTACGTTAGAGGCCGGTCTCCTGCTAAAGTGTACATTAGAGGCAGGTCTCCGGCTCAAGTGTACGTTAGAGGCCGGTCACCTGCTCAAGTGTACGTTAGAGGCCGGTCACCTGCTCAAGTGTACGTTAGAGGCTGGTCTCCTGCTAAAGTGTACGTTAGAGGCAGGTCTCCGGCTCAAGTGTACGTTAGAGGCCGGTCACCTGCTAAAGTGTACGTTAGAGGCCGGTCACCTGCAGGTCAGCTGCTAAAGTGTACGTTAGAGGCCGGTCACCTGCTAAAGTGTACGTTAGAGGCCGGTCACCTGCTAAAGTGTACGTTAGAGGCAGGTCACCTGCTAAAGTGTACGTTAGAGGCCGGTCACCTGCTAAAGTGTACGTTAGAGGCCGGTCACCTGCTAAAGTGTACGTTAGAGGCAGGTCACCTGCTAAAGTGTACGTTAGAGGCCGGTCACCTGCTAAAGTGTACGTTAGAGGCCGGTCACCTGCTAAAGTGTACGTTAGACGCAGGTCACCTGCTAAAGTGTACGTTAGAGGCCGGTCACCTGCTAAAGTGTACGTTAGAGACCGGCCGCCTGCTAAAGTGTACGTTAGAGGCCGGTCGCCTGCTAAAGTGTACGTTAGAGGCCGGTCGCCTGCTAAAGTGTACATTAGAGGCCGGTCACCTGCTAAAGTGTACGTTAGAGACCGGTCGCCTGCTAAAGTGTACGTTAGAGGCCAGTCACCTGCTAAAGTGTACGTTAGAGGCAGGTCACCTGCTAAAGTGTAAGTTAGAGGCCGGTCACCTGCTAAAGTGTACGTTAGCGGCCGGTTGTTAGAGGCCGGTCACCTGCTAAAGTGTACGTTAGAGGCCGGTCACCTGCTAAAGTGTACGTTAGAGGCTGATCACCTGCTCAAGTGTACGTTAGAGGCTGGTCACCTGCTAAAGTGTACGTTAGAGGCCGGTCACCTGCTAAAGTGTACGTTAGAGGCCGGTTGTTAGAGGCTGGTCACCTGCTAAAGTGTACGTTAGAGACCGGCCACCTGCTAAAGTGTACGTTAGAGGCCGGTCACCTGCTAAAGTGTACGTTAGAGGCCGGTCACCTGCTAAAGTGTACGTTAGAGGCCGGCCACCTGCTAAAGTGTACGTTAGAGACCGGCCGCCTGCTAACGTGTACGTTAGAGGCTGGTCGCCTGCTAAAGTGTACGTTAGAGGCCGGTCGCCTGCTAAAGTGTCTGTTAGAGGCCGGTCGCCTGCTAAAGTGTACATTAGAGGCCGGTCACCTGCTAAAGTGTACGTTAGAGACCGGTCGCCTGCTAAAGTGTACGTTAGAGGCCAGTCACCTGCTAAAGTGTACGTTAGAGGCAGGTCACCTGCTAAAGTGTAAGTTAGAGGCCGGTCACCTGCTAAAGTGTACGTTAGCGGCCGGTTGTTAGAGGCCGGTCACCTGCTAAAGTGTACGTTAGAGGCCGGTCACCTGCTAAAGTGTACGTTAGAGGCTGATCACCTGCTCAAGTGTACGTTAGAGGCTGGTCACCTGCTAAAGTGTACGTTAGAGGCCGGTTGTTAGAGGCTGGTCACCTGCTAAAGTGTACGTTAGAGACCGGCCACCTGCTAAAGTGTACGTTAGAGGCCGGTCACCTGCTAAAGTGTCCGTTAGAGGCCGGTCACCTGCTAAAGTGTACGTTAGAGGCCGGTCACCTGCTAAAGTGTACGTTAGAGGCCGGTTGTTAGAGGCTGGTCACCTGCTAAAGTGTACGTTAGAGACCGGCCACCTGCTAAAGTGTACGTTAGAGGCCGGTCACCTGCTAAAGTGTACGTTAGAGGCCGGTCACCTGCTAAAGTGAGGCGACAAACAAGATGTAGCATCATTTGGCTCGCTGGGCGGCAATTTCACCAACCTGACAACACAACAATCTCATCTCACACTGGTAAAAAAAACTCACCCTTGGTTGTGGTGGTGGTGACCCCGTCCGATTTGGTGAAGTCTATACTGGCGTAGGCTCCGTTCTCGGGCAGAGGCAGCGCCCCCGCTGACGACGAGCTCCCGTTCCCGCCCCCCGTCGTGGCCGCCGCGCCGCCGTTGCTGCTGCCGTCCTCCCTCAGCTCCAAGGCGATGTAGTTCAGCCCGTTCTGGTAGCCCACAGACATGTTGCGGCACATTCGGCCTCCGGAGGAGGACGGGGCGGCCGAGGTCCCGGAGGCCGAGCCCGGCTCGGAGGCTCTCGTCTGGGCGTGCGCGTGAGCCGACGAGTCCCCCCCGCCCAGCCCCTCCACCGACATCCAGACGCTGTCGAAAGAGCCAGAGCTGGCCCACCTGGAGGCCTGGCCCTCCCCCGCCGGGTAAGACCCGTTGGGGGCCGCGGGGTTGGCCAGGGCGGAGTGGGCGGTCGACGACGGGCCGAGGCCTCCCGCGGGGGGCGCCGTCGAGTTAGAGGAGGAGGAGGTGGAGGAGAACGTCTCGGAGCTGTGCCTCCTCCGGCCCTGGGGGTCGGCCCGCACCACCTTCAATTCAATTTATCGTCATCATTAACACAATGTGCGGGCACCAAGGTAATTTACAGTTCACTAAAACTAAAGACTAAAACTAGGTGAGAAAAAAAATTGCTAACTGAAACGATTTTCTGTACTTACAAAATCAACTAAAATAAAAAATATATACAGAAAATATCTTTAGTTTTTGAGATGCATTTGGTGCATATGTTATGTTTAATGAGACTGGGCACATGACTGAGTCAATTGTCTTCACGAAGTGTTGTGTTACTTTGTACCTATTCTGAACTTCTTAAATCTTGCCCCTGACAAATACCCCCATATTATAATAAACAATAAATAAAACTAAGACTCAAACCAATATTATATTAAACAATGAAATGAGCAAACCCACTCTGGAAACCAACTGAACTGAAGACAAAAATAAAAAACTGAAAAATACAAAACTATAATAAACTCTGGTGCACATAATAAGTAAGGAAAAGGGGTGCAGGCAGCACAGTAATCATAACATCAACATATTTCCAAGCGTATGATATCTGAGTCTCACCTTGGGCTCGGGCGGCGCCCTCCCGGGGCTTGACGGGGCGAGGGGAGGAGAGATGGAGGCAGAGGAGGCGGGCGCGGCGTGGCCGTACCGCCCCTCCATGACGCAGAGGTGCTGCAGCATGGCCGTAGGGCTCGTCTGCGGCTGGTTGAAGGTCATGTCCGTGTAGTCGTCCCCCATCGAGCGCCAGTGGCCTCCGGCGGGGACCCCGGGGGAGGCCAGCGCCGCGGGCTTGGCGGCCAGGGGTCGGATGTAGCTGGGCGGGTTCCAGGGTGCGACGAGGCTGGGTCTGGGCGACTGGTTCTTGCCCAGACAACCGGCGCTGTCCTGTTGCTCTGCCCCTACTTCGACGCTCATGTAGTCCTGGTGTGCTTGGGGCTGCGGCTGGGGAGGGGAGCGCCGGAGATCACCGGATCCTGCGGGGGGCGCATCGTCTTGGGCAGAGAGAAGGTAGGAGCTGGGGGCTTGCTGTTGGTGGGGGTAGTGATCGCCAAACTCTATATTGATGTACTCGCCGGGACTGGAGGGCCCGTCCGATGAGCTGGCAGTGGCGGGGACTGAGGCGGAGGTGCCTGCGGGCACCGCGGTGGGCTCGCTAACCCGCAGCGAACCGTGGAAGCTCCGCCTGCCTAGCGGAAGCCGGTTGGGCCTGACGGCGCGTCGGTCAGCCATCGCCGCGGTGGTGTGTTGCGCTCCGTACGGCGGGGGCGGGTGAGAGGGAGTGGTGGTGTTGCTGCCGCCGCCTCCTCCCCCGCCCCCGCTCCTCTTCTCCGGGGTCGACAGCGAAGCGGTGGCGACTGACGAGTAGACCGGCTTGGCGGGAGAACTCATGGGGACGTACTCGCCGTACTCCTTCTCCTCTCGCTCTCTAGCGGGGGCCTTGTAGGAGCGAGGGAGGGAGAAGTAAGGGCTGTAGGACTTGGGCGTGCCCTCGGGCGTGCTCAGTGCGTAGTAGCCGCCGCCTTCGTTTGAGAGCTTGCGTCCGGCGCTGCTGCTGCTGTACGACATGTCCATGTACTCTCCGTTCTCGGGTCTCTCCGCTATGCTGTCGCTGGCGCCGGAGGCAGCGCTACACCCAGCCATGCTAGAGCTGCTATGGGGGCTGGGGGAGGCCTGCACCGGGGAGGGGGAGCCGCCGCTGCCGCCCCCCGGGAGCATCATCATGTAGCCGTGGGAGTCCGTGGAGGACTGGGGCTGGAGCGGGGGGTGATGCTGCGGGGCTGAGCGAGCTAAAGCCGGGCTGTGGAACTGGGGGGAGTTGGAGACGTGGTGGGAATGAGGGTAGGAGCTGGGTTGCATAGGCATGTAGTCGTGGGGAGGCGTGTCGCGCGGCGAGGCGGCCACGCCGCACAGCATGGGCATGTAGCCACTGTCTTCCTTGGCGGAGGAGGAGGCGGCGGACGGAGGCGGGCGCTCCCCGCCCGCCTCCGTCCGCGACAGCGTGGAGGGCCGGCTCTGCTGGCTGTGCTCCGAGCACGAGCTGTAGTCGGACCGGAGTGAGGAGGAGGAGGAGGAAGGCCCGCCGCGGAGCAGCCCACTGCCGAACGGCAGCGCCGCCTCTCCTGCCGAGCCCTCGTCCAGCGAGAAGGTCGTCTGGGTCATCTTTTGGTAAACCGCCACTCCCGACCCGCCCGTCGCACCCGCCGCCATTCTGGTGAAAGAGTGCGTCCGCCTCCTCAGCGACGACGAGGAGAAGCGCTCGTCCTCCGTCGTCGACGTGCTCTCGTCGCGCGGCGTGTCGCAGCCGCTGTTGTTCCCGGAGCCGCCGCTGGCGCCGAAGACCTCCCGGTGCCAGCCCATGGCCATGTAATCGTTGAGACAATTCTCCTCTCGGATTGGCGGGGTGTTGCCCAGCGAGTCGGGGGTGTTGCTCCGCACCCGGAAGTACCGGAAGTCGCCGGGGCTGGAGCCGTACTCGTCCGAGGAGTTGAAGCCGCCGTCGGACGGCGAGCCGCAGATGGAGGCACTGGAGGGGCGGGTGAGCGTGTCGGAGACCGAGCCGTGTCCACTGCTGGAGGAGACGCTGACGGGGCTGGTGGTGGAGGGGAAGTGCGAGACGGGCAGCGAGGCGGAGCGGGCGTGGTAGGCGGAGGGCGTGGAGCCCGGGATGGCTCGGACGTAGCGGCCGCCGCCGGTGCTCGTGCCGGCGTTTCCCGTGGCGACGCCACTCCCACTGCTGCCGGCGCCGCCCTCCTGTCGGCCGAGGTGGGCGCGCGCCGTGTTGAGATGAACCAGGCTCCCGGTGGCGGAGCGGAACGGCCGGTTCATCGTCCCCTCGCCCTCGCTGGACGTGCGGAAGCGATAGCCGCTGGCGCCGGAGCTTTTACTCGACGGCGGCGTGCCGACCACGGACTCCGTCCTCGAGCGCCGCTGGAGCCCCGTCTGGCTCGGCGGCAGGTTGCCGAGGTGACGCCGCGTCGTGATGAACGGCATGGGGTTGGAGCCCGACGATTGGCTCTTGCTCCGGGGCCGAAACTCGGCGAAGGCCTTCAGGGCCTTCATGGTCTCCAGGATGGTCTCGTGCATGTTTTGGGCCACGACAGAGTCGTCCACCTGCATCCATATCTCCCCCGGCCCGATGGAGGAGGAACGCCCCACCTCGATGAAAAAGAAGCTTTCCGAATGTCCGCAACGCCTGATATTCATGAGCTGGAGGTTCACGCAGGGGGTTTCAGAGTTCAACTTGACGAGGTGGATGGTTTTAGTGGAGAGGCATAGCCGGTAAACACCTGTGAGGTTTTTCGTTTGACCCAGTCCCTTCGGTTTCACGTTCACCTGCCACACCTCCTTAAACACAGTACCGGGGGTGACCGTACCATAGCCGTCATCTAAATCGTCAGAGTCCAAGTGCCCTTTTTTCCCCTCGCTCATCAACTCACTGACGGCGACGTACCAGTCCTCTTGCTCCTGCTCGTTCTCAGCCACAATAGCAAAGTATTCGTCCTTAGTATAGAGGGCAATGAGGTGCTTGTTTTTAGAATCCGCCCTTTTGTTCACCGTGAAGCACTGGTAGAGGTAAATGACCCGTTTCGGGGGAGACGGCGCAACCGCCGCCCCGCTGGCGGCGGCCACGGCAGCAGAGCGCAGGCAGCTCCTGAACTTCTTCTCGCTGTCGTAGTACTCCAGGCGGCTCGGGCCCAGGTGGCTGGCCGCGCGCAGCACGAAGAACCTCTTGTGTCCGTGTTTCTGCTTCCTCAGGTAGCCGCACTTGCGAATATCGTCCACGGCGTCCGAGGTGCTGTGTGCAGAGGCGTATACATGGCTGCTGCTGCTGGCGGCGGTGGCGGGGGAAGCGGCAGGGTCCTCGGCATGCGTTACCTAGCATAATATAAGATATAAATATAGCACATGAGATTATCAATGACCCCCAGACATGTCCTTTGTGACTGCTTTAGCCGAATGCCATCGGTAATGCGTTTTTTAGACTACCTGCATGTCAAACAAACAGAAGTCACTTTGGTTTGATTCCAGGAGCCATTCGACTTGTGAACAGCCACAGAACAAGAAGAAATTGTCAGTTTACCTTGTGTGTTGTTGACAGATAAGTTCATGCAGTTTCACTTTGACACTTTTTATGTCTTTGCGGTGTTGAATATTGTTGGCCAGCTATAGACGGCCCGGTGCCATTAATCCGTGTTATGATATTTCCATATTTGTATTTGTTAGAAATGTGTATGAATGAACTGTATAGCCTATGTGTCACGCTACTTGTTTGCAAGGCGTGCTTGCCTCAAATTGCCTCCTCCAGGGGACTAATAATAAAGTAGGCCTATTTTGAATTGAAATGACAATTCAGGAGTGCAGGATTGAATGAGAATAACCGTTCTATTAACTCAAATCCCTTGTTTTTTTATCTCCTATTGTAGAGTATAATATTCCTACAACTTCTAATAGTGTGTATGGTGTTCAATTGTGAGTTTAGACCTTACTGGTAACGTTAGGTCTACTTTATCGCTTATTGCATTAATATAGGTTATGGCTTATCATTTTGCTATAAGGTTTGGATATATGGGGTAACCCAGGGCAATTCATTTTGCACTATTTCTAAATAGTAGTTAATCAAGAGTACTGACAATCTTTGAATAGCATCCAAGTCAGTGGGAGGTAACGCTCTTCCAAAACATCCCTTTTTTACATTGCGAAATCAGTGGTTTTAATAATAACAACATTGCCGCTACAATAATACAATACAATAATAATGGCGGTAGAGTAACGTTACGTTCGAACAAAAAACAACAACACGCTTTTGTGTAACATAAACGTGTGAGAGAGTTAGCGAACGTTACCTGGCTGAGAGAGGAGGACGAGGCTCTCCTAGCCGGGGACTCCGCGGTGTTTTCCCCGGTGAGGTGCTGCTGCTGCTGCGGGGCCAGCTGGTAGTGATGATGGGCTGCTGGGTGTTGTTGTTGTTGATCCTTTGGCTGGCCGTGATGGTGGCCGAGGTGGAGGTGGTGGTGGTTGGAGGGCGGTAAATGTTGATGGAAACGAGAGCCGCCGCCTCCTCCTCCTCCACCGATATTAATTAACGGGGAAGGGGGTTCCCCCGGCCCGGCCGAGCCGTCTCCGTTGGCCGTGGCGGCCGCCGCAGCAGCGGTGTCCCTAGTCCGCTGCTGCGTCTCCAGCATCAACATGGCTGCTCTGCCGTCCTGGTAATTGGTGAAATTCGCCATCAGGAGAATACAAATCAAAGGTCACTTTACTAGCAAGCTAATCCGAATGGACCCAGACCCCATTCTTGTTTTGGGAGGCGAGCTCCCGGGCTGCCTAGCGCGCTAGCCAGGCCAGCTAACTCGCACTCGCACGGCTGGATTAATGCAATATCCACACACGGCACGGCTTTGTTGTTCCCGTCCGAACCCGGTGTCCCCCTGGCCTTTCAGCAGGGAGACAGCTACTCCAATGCGGCCTTTTGCGTTTCTTTTTTTTCACCAAGTGAAGTCCACCGTGTGCAACATGAGCGCGTCCAGCCGTCTCTCTGTACTCATCGGGAGGCTCCTGCTAGCTCGCTATCCTTCTCCTCCTGTACACATCTCTACGGGCCAGAGCACAAACAACACGTGACGCGAGCGTCAGCGACAAACAGGAGGAACAAAGAGCGCCAGGCGGACTCCGATTGGTCGATCACCTTGAGTGACAGTTATTGACAGGCGCCGCGGCCAATCGTAACGGCACATTCGTGTTTTACGTCAATCGCGCGTTGGCCACTTGCGTGGCACGGAGTTTCATTGAAGTAGAAAAGAGGCGGTGACAGCGTAGATGCTGATCTAGAATCAGATATTAGGCGATTGGTTAACTGTATAGGCTGAGAAAACGGATCCTGGACCCGCAGACAACCCAAACAGACACCCCAGAGCCTCTCTCCCCCTGTGGTCCTCCTGAGCAGATACAACTCCAGGGTCAAGTTGTCTGTTTTTGATTATTTATTTTAGACATTCTTACCCCCCCCCCTCCCAACCCAATAGCCACATTTTGAGAAATGTAGCCCTACCCTGGCATCAAGGCTACTGTCATTCTTCTGAAACCATAATCGTGCGTCACTGCAGTGACATGTGACACTGAAAAAATACATTCCAGCTGTGACCCAGTTTGGTCCCCAACCCATAGTTTAGAAACACATTATATTTCTTCTTTTGCATTGGTTGTATTTTAGAAGGTTAAGAAACAGCTGGAAAGCACTATTTCTTTCACTCGTCCTCTTTCAGTCAGTCTGTTTGAATTGCTTGAGGCTTGATTTCATGCATGGAGACTATATACGCAACTATCTGACTTGTTGTAGCCTACTCTGATGACTTGAAAAGGTTTCTAAAGTCTGACTTTGAGATCTTGTGTTTGTATAAATGACTCCGATTGAAAGCGATGAGATTTGTCCCAGCAGACGACTG